>NW_027327540.1:0-300000 GCF_047675955.1 Chlorocebus sabaeus | reverse complement strand
GCTGTTCTTGTGGAATTGGCAAAGTGATATTTGGAAGCCCATAGAGGGCTATGGTGAAAAAGGAAATACCTTCCATTCAAAACTGGAAAGAAGCTTTCTGAGAAACTGCTCTGTGTTCTGTTAATTCATCTCACAGAGTTGCATCTTTCCCTTCAAGAAGCCTTTCGCTAAGGCTGTTCTTGTGGAATTGCCAAAGTCATATTTGGAAGCCCACAGAGAGCTTTGGTGAAATAGGAAATATCTTCCGTTCAAAACTGGAAAGAAGCTATCTGAGAAACTGCTCTGTGTTCTGTTAATTCATCTCACAGAGTTACATCTTTCCCATCAAGAAGCCTTTCGCTAAGGCTGTTCTTGTGGAATTGGCAAAGTGATATTTAGAAGCCCATAGAGGGCTATCGTGAAAAAGGAAATATCTTCCGTTCAAAACTGGAAAGAAGCTTTCTGAGAAACTGCTCTGTGTTCTCTTAATTCATCTCACAGAGTTACATCTTTCCCTTCAAGAAGCCTTTCGCTAAGGCTTTTCTTGTGGAATTGGCAAAGTGATATTTGGAAGCCCATAGAGGGCTTCGGTGAAAAAGGAAATAACTTCCGTGCAATACTGGAAAGAAGCTTTCTGAGAAACTGCTCTGTGTTCTGTTAATTCATCTCTCAGAGTTACATCTTTCCCTTCAAGAAGCCTTTCACTAAAGCTGTTCTTGTTGAATTGGCAAAGGGATATTTGGAAGCCCATAGTGGGCTATGGTGAAAAAGGAAATATCTTCCGTTCTAAAACTGGAAAGAAGCTTTCTGAGAAACTGCTCTGTGTTCTGTTAATTCGTCTCACAGAGTTACATCTTTCCCTTCAAGAAGCCTTTCGCTAAGGCTGCTCTTGTGGAATTGGCAAAGTGATATTTGGAAGCCCATAGAGGTCTACGGTGAAAAAGGAAATATCTTCCGATCAAAATTGGAAAGAAGTTTTCTGAGAAACTGCTCTGTGTTCTGTTAATTCATCTCACAGAGTTACATCTTTCCCTTCAAGAAGACTTTCGCTAAGGCTGTTTTTGTGGAATTGGCCAAGTGATATTTGGAAGCCCATAGAGGGCTATGTTGAAAAAGGAAATATCTTCCGTTCAAAACTGGAAAGAAGATTTCAGAGAAACTGCTCTGTGTTCTGTTAATTCATCTCACAGAGTTACATCTTTCCCTTCAAGAAGCCTTCCGCTAAGGCTGTCCTTGTGGAATTGCCAAAGGGATATTTGGAAGCCCATAGAGGGCTATGGTGAAAAAGGAAATATCTTCCGTTCAAAACTGGAAAGAAGCTTTCTGAGAAACTGCTCTGTGTTCTGTTAATTCATCTCACAGAGTTACATCTTTCCCTTCAAGAAGCCTTTCGCTAAGGCTGTTCTTGTGGAATTGGCAAAGTGATATTTGGAAGCCCATTGAGGGCTATGGTGAAAAAGGAAATATCTTCCGTTCAAAACTGGAAAGAAGCTTTCTGAGAAACTGCTCTGTGTTCTGTTAATTCATCTCACAGAGTTACATCTTTCCCGTCAAGAAGCCTTTCGCTAAGGCTGTTCTTGTGGAATTGGCAAAGTGATATTTGGAAGCCCATAGAGGGCTATGGTGAAAAAGGAAATATCTTCCGTTCAAAACTGGAAAGAACCTTTCTGAGAAACTGCTCTGTGTTCCGTTAATTCATCTCACAGAGTTACATCTTTCCCTTCAAGAAACCTTTCGCTAAGGCTGTTGTTGTGGAATTGGCAAACTGATATTTGGAAGCCCATAGAGGGCTATGGTGAAAAAGGAAATAGCTTCCGTTCAAAACTGGAAAGAAGCTTTCTGAGAAACTGCTCTGTGTTCTGTTAATTCATCTCACAGAGTTACATCTTTCCCTTGAAAAAGCCTTTCGCTAAGGCTGTTGTTGTGGATTGGCAAAGTGATATTTGGAAGCCCATAGAGGGCTATGGTGAAAAAGGAAATATCTTCCGTTCAAAACTGGAAAGAAGCTTTCTGAGAAACTGCTCTGTGTTCTGTTAAATCATCTCACAGAGTTACATCTTTCCCGTCAAGAAGTCTTTCGCTAAGGCTGTTCTTGTGGAACTGGCAAAGTGATATTTGGAAGTCCATAGAGGGCTATGGTGAAAAAGGAAATATCTTCCGTTCAAAACTGGAAAGAACCTTTCTGAGAAACTGCTCCGTGCTCTGTTAATTCATCTCACGGAGTTACATCTTTCGCTTCAAGAAGCCTTTCGCTAAGGCTGTTCTTGTGGAATTGGCAAAGTGATATTTGGAAGCCCATAGAGGGCTATGGTTAAAAAGGAAATATCTTCCGTTCAAAACTGGAAAGAAGCTTTCTGAGAAACTGCTCTGTGTTCTGTTAATTCATCTCACAGAGTTACATCTTTCCCTTCAAGAAGCCTTTCGCTAAGGCTGTTCTTGTGGAATTGGCAAAGTGATATTTGGAAGCCCATTGAGGGCTATGGTGAAAAAGAAAATATCTTCCGTTCAAAACTGGAAAGAAGCTTTCTGAGAAACTGCTCTGTGTTCTGTTAATTCATCTCAAAGAGTTACATCTTTCCCGTCAAGAAGCCTTTCGCTAAGGCTGTTCTTGTGGAATTGGCAAAGGGATATTTGGAAGCCCATAGAGGGCTATGGTGAAAAAGGAAATATCTTCCTTTCAAAACTGGAAAGAACCTTTCTGAGAAACTGCTCTGTGTTCTGTTAATTCATCTCACACTGTTACATCTTTCCCTTGAAGAAGCCTTTCGCTAAGGCTGTTGTTGTGGAATTGGCAAAGTGATATTCGGAAGCCCATAGTGGGCTATGGTGAAAAAGGAAATATCTTCCGTTCAAAACTGGAAAGAAGCTTTCTGAGAAACTGCTCTGTGTTCTGTTAATTCGTCTCACAGAGTTACATCTTTCCCTTCAAGAAGCCTTTCGCTAAGGCTGTTGTTGTGGAATTGGCCAAGTGATATTTGGAAGCCCATAGAGGTCTATGGTGAAAAAGGAAATATCTTCCGTTCAAAACAGGAAAGAAGCTTTCTGTGAAACTGCTCTGTGTTCTGTTAAATCATCTCACAGAGTTACATCTTTCCCTTCAAGAAGCCTTTCGCTAAGGCTGTTGTTGTGGAATTGGCAAAGTGATATTTGGAAGCCCATAGAGGGCTATGGTGAAAAAGGAAATATCTTCCGTTCAAAACTGGAAAGAATCTTTCTGAGAAACTGCTCTGTGTTCTGTTAATTCATCTCACAGAGTTACATCTTTCCATTCAAGAAGCCTTTCGCTAAGGCTGTTCTTGTGGAATTGGCAAAGTGATATTTGGAAGCCCATATAGGGCTATGGTGAAAAAGGAAATATCTTCCGTTCAAAACTGGAAAGAAGCTTTCTGAGAAACTGCTCTGTGTTCTGTTAATTCATCTCACAGAGTTGTATTTCCCTTCAAGAAGCCTTTCGCTATGGCTGTTCTCGTGGAATTGCCAAAGTCATATTTGGAAGCGCATTGAGGGCTATGGTGAAATAGGAAATATCTTCTGTTCAAAACTGGAAAGAAGCTATCTGAGAAACTGCTCTGTGTTCTGTTAATTCATCTCACAGAGTTACATCTTTCCCGTCAAGAAGCCTTTCGCTAAGGCTGTTCTTGTGGAATTGGCAAAGTGATATTTGGAAGCCCATAGAGGGCTATGGTGAAAAAGGAAATACCTTCCATTCAAAACTGGAAAGAAGCTTTCTGAGAAACTGCTCTGTGTTCTGTTAATTCATCTCACAGAGTTGCATCTTTCCCTTCAAGAAGCCTTTCGCTAAGGCTGTTCTTGTGGAATTGCCAAAGTCATATTTGGAAGCCCACAGAGAGCTTTGGTGAAATAGGAAATATCTTCCGTTCAAAACTGGAAAGAAGCTATCTGAGAAACTGCTCTGTGTTCTGTTAATTCATCTCACAGAGTTACATCTTTCCCATCAAGAAGCCTTTCGCTAAGGCTGTTCTTGTGGAATTGGCAAAGTGATATTTAGAAGCCCATAGAGGGCTATCGTGAAAAAGGAAATATCTTCCGTTCAAAACTGGAAAGAAGCTTTCTGAGAAACTGCTCTGTGTTCTCTTAATTCATCTCACAGAGTTACATCTTTCCCTTCAAGAAGCCTTTCGCTAAGGCTTTTCTTGTGGAATTGGCAAAGTGATATTTGGAAGCCCATAGAGGGCTTCGGTGAAAAAGGAAATAACTTCCGTGCAATACTGGAAAGAAGCTTTCTGAGAAACTGCTCTGTGTTCTGTTAATTCATCTCTCAGAGTTACATCTTTCCCTTCAAGAAGCCTTTCACTAAAGCTGTTCTTGTTGAATTGGCAAAGGGATATTTGGAAGCCCATAGTGGGCTATGGTGAAAAAGGAAATATCTTCCGTTCTAAAACTGGAAAGAAACTTTCTGAGAAACTGCTCTGTGTTCTGTTAATTCGTCTCACAGAGTTACATCTTTCCCTTCAAGAAGCCTTTCGCTAAGGCTGCTCTTGTGGAATTGGCAAAGTGATATTTGGAAGCCCATAGAGGTCTACGGTGAAAAAGGAAATATCTTCCGATCAAAATTGGAAAGAAGTTTTCTGAGAAACTGCTCTGTGTTCTGTTAATTCATCTCACAGAGTTACATCTTTCCCTTCAAGAAGACTTTCGCTAAGGCTGTTTTTGTGGAATTGGCCAAGTGATATTTGGAAGCCCATAGAGGGCTATGTTGAAAAAGGAAATATCTTCCGTTCAAAACTGGAAAGAAGATTTCAGAGAAACTGCTCTGTGTTCTGTTAATTCATCTCACAGAGTTATATCTTTCCCTTCAAGAAGCCTTCCGCTAAGGCTGTCCTTGTGGAATTGCCAAAGGGATATTTGGAAGCCCATAGAGGGCTATGGTGAAAAAGGAAATATCTTCCGTTCAAAACTGGAAAGAAGCTTTCTGAGAAACTGCTCTGTGTTCTGTTAATTCATCTCACAGAGTTACATCTTTCCCTTCAAGAAGCCTTTCGCTAAGGCTGTTCTTGTGGAATTGGCAAAGTGATATTTGGAAGCCCATTGAGGGCTATGGTGAAAAAGGAAATATCTTCCGTTCAAAACTGGAAAGAAGCTTTCTGAGAAACTGCTCTGTGTTCTGTTAATTCATCTCACAGAGTTACATCTTTCCCGTCAAGAAGCCTTTCGCTAAGGCTGTTCTTGTGGAATTGGCAAAGTGATATTTGGAAGCCCATAGAGGGCTATGGTGAAAAAGGAAATATCTTCCGTTCAAAACTGGAAAGAACCTTTCTGAGAAACTGCTCTGTGTTCCGTTAATTCATCTCACAGAGTTACATCTTTCCCTTCAAGAAACCTTTCGCTAAGGCTGTTGTTGTGGAATTGGCAAACTGATATTTGGAAGCCCATAGAGGGCTATGGTGAAAAAGGAAATAGCTTCCGTTCAAAACTGGAAAGAAGCTTTCTGAGAAACTGCTCTGTGTTCTGTTAATTCATCTCACAGAGTTACATCTTTCCCTTCAAGAAGCCTTTCGCTAAGGCTGTTCTTGTGGAATTGGCAAAGGGATATTTGGAAGCCCATAGAGGGGTATGCTGAAAAAGGAAATATCTTCCGTTCAAAACTGGAAAGAAGCTTTCTGAGAAACTGCTCTGTGTTCTGTTAATTCATCTCACAGAGTTACATCTTTCCCTTGAAAAAGCCTTTCGCTAAGGCTGTTGTTGTGGATTGGCAAAGTGATATTTGGAAGCCCATAGAGGGCTATGGTGAAAAAGGAAATATCTTCCGTTCAAAACTGGAAAGAAGCTTTCTGAGAAACTGCTCTGTGTTCTGTTAATTCATCTCACAGAGTTACATCTTTCCCTTCAAGAAGCCTTTCGCTAAGGCTGTTCTTGTGGAATTGGCAAAGTGATATTTGGAAGCCCATTGAGGGCTATGGTGAAAAAGAAAATATCTTCCGTTCAAAACTGGAAAGAAGCTTTCTGAGAAACTGCTCTGTGTTCTGTTAATTCATCTCAAAGAGTTACATCTTTCCCGTCAAGAAGCCTTTCGCTAAGGCTGTTCTTGTGGAATTGGCAAAGTGATATTTGGAAGCCCATAGAGGGCTATGGTGAAAAAGGAAATATCTTCCGTTCAAAACTGGAAAGAACCTTTCTGAGAAACTGCTCTGTGTTCTGTTAATTCATCTCACAGTGTTACATCTTTCCCTTCAAGAAGCCTTTCGCTAAGGCTGTTGTTGTGGAATTGGCAAAGTGATATTTGGAAGCCCATAGAGGGCAATGGTGAAAAAGGAAATAGCTTCCGTTCAAAACTGGAAAGAAGCTTTCTGAGAAACTGCTCTGTGTTCTGTTAATTCATCTCACAGAGTTACATCTTTCCCGTCAAGAAGCCTTTCTCTAAGGCTGTTCTTGTGGAATTGGCAAAGTGATATTTGGAAGCCAATGGAGGGCTATGGTGAAAAAGGAAATATCTTCCATTCAAAACTGGAAAGAACCTTTCTGAGAAACTACTCTGTGTTCTGTTAATTCATCTCACAGAGTTACATCTTTCCCTTGAAGAAGCCTTTCGCTAAGGCTGTTGTTGTGGAATTGGCAAAGTGATATTCGGAAGCCCATAGTGGGCTATGGTGAAAAAGGAAATATCTTCCGTTCAAAACTGGAAAGAAGCTTTCTGAGAAACTGCTCTGTGTTCTGTTAATTCGTCTCACAGAGTTACATCTTTCCCTTCAAGAAGCCTTTCGCTAAGGCTGTTCTTGTGGAATTGGCAAAGTGATATTTGGAAGCCCATAGAGGTCTATGGTGAAAAAGGAAATATCTTCCGTTCAAAACAGGAAAGAAGCTTTCTGAGAAACTGCTCTGTGTTCTGTTAAATCATCTCACAGAGTTACATCTTTCCCGTCAAGAAGTCTTTCGCTAAGGCTGTTCTTGTGGAATTGGCAAAGTGATATTTGGAAGCCCATAGAGGGCTATGGTGAAAAAGGAAATATCTTCCGTTCAAAACTGGAAAGAACCTTTCTGAGAAACTGCTCTGTGCTCTGTTAATTCATCTCACGGAGTTACATCTTTCCCTTCAAGAAGCCTTTCGCTAAGGCTGTTGTTGTGGAATTGGCAAAGTGATATTTGGAAGCCCATAGAGGGCTATGGTGAAAAAGGAAATATCTTCCGTTCAAAACTGGAAAGAATCTTTCTGAGAAACTGCTCTGTGTTCTGTTAATTCATCTCCCAGAGTTACATCTTTCCATTCAAGAAGCCTTTCGCTAAGGCTGTTCTTGTGTAATTGGCAAAGTGATATTTGGAAGCCCATATAGGGCTATGGTGAAAAAGGAAATATCTTCCGTTCAAAACTGGAAAGAAGCTTTCTGAGAAACTGCTCTGTGTTCTGTTAATTCATCTCACAGAGTTGTATTTCCCTTCAAGAAGCCTTTCGCTAAGGCTGTTCTCGTGGAATTGCCAAAGTCATATTTGGAAGCGCATTGAGGGCTATGGTGAAATAGGAAATATCTTCCGTTCAAAACTGGAAAGAAGCTATCTGAGAAACTGCTCTGTGTTCTGTTAATTCATCTCACAGTGTTACATCTTTCCCTTCAAGAAGCCTTTCGCTAAGGCTGTTCTTGCGGAATTGGCCAAGTGATATTTGGAAGCCCATAGAGGGCTATGGTGAAAAAGGAAAGATCTTCCGTTCAAAACTGGAAAGAAGCTTTCTGAGAAACTGCTCTGTGTTCTGATAATTCATCTCACAGAGTTACATCTTTCCCTTCAAGAAGCCTTTCGCTAAGGCTGTTCTTGTGGAATTGGCAAAGTGATATTTGGAAGCCCATAGAGGGCTATGGTGAAAAAGGAAATATCTTCCGTTCAAAACTGGAAAGAAGCTTTCTGAGAAACTGCTCTGTGTTCTGTTAATTCATCTCACAGAGTTACATCTTTCCCGTCAAGAAGCCTTTCTCTAAGGCTGTTCTTGTGGAATTGGCAAAGTGATATTTGGAAGCCCATGGAGGGCTATGGTGAAAAAGGAAATATCTTCCGTTCAAAACTGGAAAGAACCTTTCTGAGAAACTACTCTGTGTTCTGTTAATTCATCTCACAGAGTTACATCTTTCCCTTGAAGAAGCCTTTCGCTAAGGCTGTTGTTGTGGAATTGGCAAAGTGATATTCGGAAGCCCATAGTGGGCTATGGTGAAAAAGGAAATATCTTCCGTTCAAAACTGGAAAGAAGCTTTCTGAGAAACTGCTCTGTGTTCTGTTAATTCGTCTCACAGAGTTACATCTTTCCCTTCAAGAAGCCTTTCGCTAAGGCTGTTCTTGTGGAATTGGCAAAGTGATATTTGGAAGCCCATAGAGGTCTATGGTGAAAAAGGAAATATCTTCCGTTCAAAACAGGAAAGAAGCTTTCTGAGAAACTGCTCTGTGTTCTGTTAAATCATCTCACAGAGTTACATCTTTCCCGTCAAGAAGTCTTTCGCTAAGGCTGTTCTTGTGGAATTGGCAAAGTGATATTTGGAAGCCCATAGAGGGCTATGGTGAAAAAGGAAATATCTTCCGTTCAAAACTGGAAAGAACCTTTCTGAGAAACTGCTCTGTGCTCTGTTAATTCATCTCACGGAGTTACATCTTTCCCTTCAAGAAGCCTTTCGCTAAGGCTGTTGTTGTGGAATTGGCAAAGTGATATTTGGAAGCCCATAGAGGGCTATGGTGAAAAAGGAAATATCTTCCGTTCAAAACTGGAAAGAATCTTTCTGAGAAACTGCTCTGTGTTGTGTTAATTCATCTCACAGAGTTACATCTTTCCCGTCAAGAAGCCTTTCGCTAAGGCTGTTGTTGTGGAATTGGCAAAGTGATATTTGGAAGCCCATAGAGGGCTATGGTGAAAAAGGAAATATCTTCCGTTCAAAACTGGAAAGAAGCTTTCTGAGAAACTGCTCTGTGTTCTGTTAATTCGTCTCACTGAGTTACATCTTTCCCTTCAAGAAGCCTTTCGCTAAGGCTGTTCTTGTGGAATTGCCAAAGTCATATTTGGAAGCGCATTGAGGGCTATGGTGAAATAGGAAATATCTTCCGTTCAAAACTGGAAAGAAGCTTTCTGAGAAACTGCTCTGTGTTCTGTTAATTCATCTCACAGAGTTACATCTTTCCCTTCAAGAAACCTTTCGCTAAGGCTGTTCTTGTGGAATTGGCAAAGTGATATGTAGAAGCCCATAGAGGGCTATGGTGAAAAAGGAAATATCTTCCGTTCAAAACTGGAAAGAAGCTTTCTGAGAAACTGCTCTGTGTTCTCTTAATTCATCTCACAGAGTTACATCTTTCCCTTCAAGAAGCCTTTCGCTAAGGCTTTTCTTGTGGAATTGGCAAAGTGATATTTGGAAGCCCATAGAGGGCTACGGTGAAAAAGGAAATAACTTCCGTTCAAAACTGGAAAGAAGCTTTCTGAGAAACTGCTCTGTGTTCTATTAATTCATCTCACAGAGTTACATCTTTCCCTTCAAGAAGCCTTTCACTAAAGCTGTTCTTGTGGAATTGGCAAAGGGATATTTGGAAGCCCATAGAGGGCTATGGTGAAAAAGGAAATATCTTCCGTTCTAAAACTGGAAAGAAGCTTTCTGAGAAACTGCTCTGTGTTCTGTTAATTCGTCTCACAGAGTTACATCTTTCCCTTCAAGAAGCCTTTCGCTAAGGCTGTTCTTGTGGAATTGGCAAAGTGATATTTGGAAGCCCATAGAGGTCTATGGTGAAAAAGGAAATATCTTCCGTTCAAAACTGGAAAGAAGCTTTCTGAGAAACTGCTCTGTGTTCTGTTAATTCATCTCACAGAGTTACATCTTTGCCTTCAAGAAGCCTTTCGCTAAGGCGGTTTTTGTGTAATTGGCCAAGTGATATTTGGAAGCCCATAGAGGGCTATGGTGAAAAAGGAAATATCTTCCGTTCAAAACTGGAAAGAAGCTTTCTGAGAAACTGCTCTGTGTTCTGTTAATTCATCTCACAGAGTTACATCTTTCCCTTCAAGAAGCCTTTCGCTAAGGCTGTTCTTGTGGAATTGGCAAAGGGATATTTGGAAGCCCATAGAGGGCTATGGTGAAAAAGGAAATATCTTCAGTTCAAAACTGGAAAGAAACTTTCTGAGAAACTGCTCTGTGTTCTGTTAATTCATCTCACAGAGTTACATCTTTCCCTTCAAGAAGCCTTTCGCTAAGGCTGTTCTTGTGGAATTGGCAAAGTGATATTTGGAAGCCCATTGAGGACTATGGTGAAAAAGTAAATATCTTCCGTTCAAAACTGGAAAGAAGCTTTCTGAGAAACTGCTCTGTGTTCTGTTAATTCATCTCACAGAGTTACATCTTTCCCGTCAAGAAGCCTTTCGCTAAGGCTGTTCTTGTGGAATTGGCAAAGTGATATTTGGAAGCCCGTAGAGGGCTATGGTGAAAAACGAAATATCTTCCGTTCAAAACTGGAAAGAAGCTATCTGAGTAACTGCTCTGTGTTCTGTTAATTCATCTCACAGAGTTACATCTTTCCCTTCAAGAAGCCTTTCGCTAAGGCTGTTGTTGTGGAATTGGCAAAGTGATATTTGGAAGCCCATAGAGGGCTATGTGGAAAAAGCAAATAGCTTCCGTTCAAAACTGGAAAGAAGCTTTCTGAGAAACTGCTCTGTGTTCTGTTAATTCATCTCACAGAGTTACATCTTTCCCGTCAAGAAGCCTTTCGCTAAGGCTGTTCTTGTGGAATTGGCAAAGTGATCTTTGGAAGCCCATAGAGGGCTATGGTGAAAAAGGAAATATCTTCCGTTCAAAACTGGAAAGAACCTTTCTGACAAAGTGCTCTGTGTTCTGTTAATTCATCTCACAGAGTTATATCTCTCCCTTCAAGATGCATTTTGCTAAAGCTGTTCTTGTGGAATTGGCAAAGGGATATTTGGAAGCCCATAGAGGGCTATGGTGAAAAAGGAAATATCTTCCGTTCAAAACTGGAAAGAAGCTTTCGGAGAAACTGCTCTGTGTTCTGTTAATTCATCTCACAGAGTTACATCTTTCCCTTCAAGAAGCCTTTCGCTAAGGCTGTTCTCGTGGAATTGCCAAAGTCATATTTGGAAGCGCATTGAGGGCTATGGTGAAATAGGAAATATCTTCCGTTCAAAACTGGAAAGAAGCTATCTGAGAAACTGCTCTGTGTTCTGTTAATTCATCTCACAGAGTTACATCTTTCCCTTCAAGAAGCCTTTCGCTAAGGCTGTTCTTGTGGAATTGGCAAAGTGATATTTGGAAGCCCATAGAGGGCTATGGTGAAAAAGGAAATATCTTCCGTTCAAAACTGGAAAGAAGCTTTCTGAGAAACTGCTCTGTGTTGTGTTATTTCATCTCACAGAGTTACATCTTTCCCGTCAAGAAGCCTTTCGCTAAGGCTGTTGTTGTGGAATTGGCAAAGTGATATTTGGAAGCCCATAGAGGGCTATGGTGAAAAAGGAAATATCTTCCGTTCAAAACTGGAAAGAAGCTTTCTGAGAAACTGCTCTGTGTTCTGTTAATTCATCTCACTGAGTTACATCTTTCCCTTCAAGAAGCCTTTCGCTAAGGCTGTTCTCGTGGAATTGCCAAAGTCATATTTGGAAGCGCATTGAGGGCTATGGTGAAATACGAAATATCTTCCGTTCAAAACTGGAAAGAAGCTATCTGAGAAACTGCTCTGTGTTCTGTTAATTCATCTCACAGAGTTACATCTTTCCCTTCAAGAAACCTTTCGCTAAGGCTATTCTTGTGGAATTGGCAAAGTGATATTTAGAAGCCCATAGAGTGCTATGGTGAAAAAGGAAATATCTTCCGTTCAAAACTGGAAAGAAGCTTTCTGAGAAACTGCTCTGTGTTCTGTTAATTCATCTCACAGAGTTACATCTTTCCCTTCAAGAAGCCTTTCGCTAAGGCTGTTCTTGTGGAATTTGCAAAGTGATATTTGGAAGCCCATAGAGGGCTATGGTGAAAAAGGAAATATCTTCCGTTCAAAACTGGAAAGAAGCTTTCTGAGAAACTGCTCTGTGTTCTGTTAATTCATCTCACAGAGTTACATCTTTCCCTTCAAGAAGCCTTTCGCTAAGGCGGTTTTTGTGGAATTGGCCAAGTGATATTTGGAAGCCCATAGAGGGCTATGGTGAAAAAGGAAATATCTTCCGTTCAAAACTGGAAAGAAGCTTTCTGAGAAACTGCTCTGTGTTCTGTTAATTCATCTCACAGAGTTACATCTTTCCCTTCAAGAAGCCTTTCGCTAAGGCTGTTCTTGTGGAATTGGCAAAGTGATATTTGGAAGCCCATTGACGGCTATGGTGAAAAAGGAAATATCTTCCGTTCAAAACTGGAAAGAAGCTTTCTGAGAAACTGCTCTGTGTTCTGTTAATTCATCACACAGAGTTACATCTTTCCCTTCAAGAAGCCTTTCCTAAGGCTGTTCTTGTGGAATTGGCAAAGTTATATTTGGAAGCCCATTGAGGACTATGGTGAAAACGTAAATATCTTCCGTTCAAAACTGGAAAGAAGCTTTCTGAGAAACTGCTCTGTGTTCTGTTAATTCATCTCACAGAGTTACATCTTTTCCGTCAAGAAGCCTTTCGCTAAGGCTGTTCTTGTGGAATTGGCAAAGTGATATTTGGAAGCCCATAGAGGGCTATGGTGAAAAAGGAAATATCTTCCGTTCAAAACTGGAAAGAAGCTTTCAGAGAAACTGCTCTGTGGTCTGTTAATTCATCTCACAGAATTACATCTTTCCCTTCAAGAAGCCTTTCGCTAAGGCTTTTCTTGTGGAATTGGCAAAGTGATATTTGGAAGCCCATAGAGGTCTATGGTGAAAAAGGAAATAACTTCCATTCAAAACTGGAAAGAAGCTTTCTGAGAAACTGCTCTGTGTTTTGTTAATTCATCTCACAGAGTTACATCTTTCCCGTCAAGAAGCCTTTCGCTAAGGCTGTTCTTGTGGAATTGGCAAAGTGATCTTTGGAAGCCCATAGAGGGCTATGGTGAAAAAGGAAATATCTTCCGTACAAAACTGGAAAGAACCTTTCTGACAAACTGCTCTGTGTTCTGTTAATTCATCTCACAGAGTTATATCTCTCCCTTCAAGATGCCTTTTGCTAAAGCTGTTGTTGTGGAATTGGCAAAGGGATATTTGGAAGCCCATAGAGGGCTATGGTGAAAAAGGAAATATCTTCCGTTCAATACTGGAAAGAAGCTTTCTGAGAAACTGCTCTGTGTTCTGTTAATTCATCTCACAGAGTTACATCTTTCCCTTCAAGAAGCCTTTCCCTAAGGCTGTTCTTGTGGCATTGGCAAAGTGATATTTGGAAGCCAATAGAGGGCTATGGTGAAAAAGGAAATATCTTCCGTTCAAAACTGGAAAGAAGCTTTCTGAGAAACTGCTCTGTGTTCTGTTAATTCATGTCACAGAGTTACATCTTTCCCTTCAAGAAGCCTTTCGCTAAGGCTGTTTTTGTGGAATTGGCAAAGTGATATTTGGAAGCCCATAGAGGGCTATGGTGAAAAAGGAAATATCTTCCGTTCAAAACTGGAAAGAAGCTTTCTGAGAAACTGCTCTGTGTTGTGTTAATTCATCTCACAGAGTTACATCTTTCCCGTCAAGAAGCCTTTCGCTAAGGCTGTTGTTGCGGAATTGGCAAAGTGATATTTGGAAGCCCATAGAGGGCTATGGTGAAAAAGGAAATAACTTCCGTTCAAAACTGGAAAGAAGCTTTCTGAGAAACTGCTCTGTGTTCTGTTAATTCATCTCACTGAGTTACATCTTTCCCTTCAAGAAGCCTTTCGCTAAGGCTGTTCTCGTGGAATTGCCAAAGTCATATTTGGAAGCGCATTGAGGGCTATGGTGAAATAGGAAATATCTTCCGTTCAAAACTGGAAAGAAGCTATCTGAGAAACTGCTCTGTGTTCTGTTAATTCATCTCACAGAGTTACATCTTTCCCTTCAAGAAGCCTTTCGCTAAGGCTGTTCTTGTGGAATTGGCAAAGTGATATTTGGAAGCCCATAGAGGGCTATGGTGAAAAAGGAAATATCTTCCGTTCAAAACTGGAAAGAAGCTTTCTGAGAAACTGCTCTGTGTTGTGTTAATTCATCTCACAGAGTTACATCTTTCCCGTCAAGAAGCCTTTCGCTAAGGCTGTTGTTGTGGAATTGTCAAAGTGATATTTGGAAGCCCATAGAGGGCTATGGTGAAAAAGGAAATATCTTCCGTTCAAAACTGGAAAGAAGCTTTCTGAGAAACTGCTCTGTGTTCTGTTAATTCATCTCACTGAGTTACATCTTTCCCTTCAAGAAGCCTTTCGCTAAGGCTGTTCTCGTGGAATTGCCAAAGTCATATTTGGAAGCGCATTGAGGGCTATGGTGAAATACGAAATATCTTCCGTTCAAAACTGGAAAGAAGCTATCTGAGAAACTGCTCTGTGTTCTGTTAATTCATCTCACAGAGTTACATCTTTCCCTTTAAGAAACCTTTCGCTAAGGCTGTTCTTGTGGAATTGGCAAAGTGATATTTAGAAGCCCATAGAGGGCTATGGTGAAAAAGGAAATATCTTCCGTTCAAAACTGGAAAGAAGCTTTCTGAGAAACTGCTCTGTGTTCTCTTAATTCATCTCACAGAGTTACATCTTTCCCTTCAAGAAGCCTTTCGCTAAGGCGGTTTTTGTGTAATTGGCCAAGTGATATTTGGAAGCCCATAGAGGGCTATGGTGAAAAAGGAAATATCTTCCGTTCAAAACTGGAAAGAAGCTTTCTGAGAAACTGCTCTGTGTTCTGTTAATTCATCTCACAGAGTTACATCTTTCCCTTCAAGAAGCCTTTCGCTAAGGCTGTTCTTGTGGAATTGGCAAAGTGATATTTGGAAGCCCATAGAGGGCAATGGTGAAAAAGGAAATATCTTCCGTTCAAAACTGGAAAGAAGCTTTCTGAGAAACTGCTCTGTGTTCTGTTAATTCATCTCACAGAGTTACATCTTTCCCTTCAAGAAGCCTTTCGCTAAGGCGGTTTTTGTGGAATTGGCCAAGTGATATTTGGAAGCCCATAGAGGGCTATGGTGAAAAAGGAAATATCTTCCGTTCAAAACTGGAAAGAAGCTTTCTGAGAAACTGCTCTGTGTTCTGTTAATTCATGTCACAGAGTTACATCTTTCCCTTCAAGAAGCCTTTCGCTAAGGCTGTTCTTGTGGAATTGGCAAAGTGATATTTGGAAGCCCATAGAGGGCTATGGTGAAAAAGGAAATATCTTCCGTTCAAAACTGGAAAGAAGCTTTCTGAGAAACTGCTCTGTGTTCTGTTAATTCATCACACAGAGTTACATCTTTCCCTTCAAGAAGCCTTTCCTAAGGCTGTTCTTGTGGAATTGGCAAAGTTATATTTGGAAGCCCATTGAGGACTATGGTGAAAATGTAAATATCTTCCGTTCAAAACTGGAAAGAAGCTTTCTGAGAAACTGCTTTGTGTTCTGTTAATTCATCTCACAGAGTTACATCTTTTCCGTCAAGAAGCCTTTCGCTAAGGCTGTTCTTGTGGAATTGGCAAAGTGATATTTGGAAGCCCATAGAGGGCTATGGTGAAAAAGGAAATATCTTCCGTTCAAAACTGGAAAGAAGCTTTCAGAGAAACTGCTCTGTGGTCTGTTAATTCATCTCACAGAGTTACATCTTTCCCTTCAAGAAGCCTTTCGCTAAGGCTTTTCTTGTGGAATTGGCAAAGTGATATTTGGAAGCCCATAGAGGGCTACGGTGAAAAAGGAAATACCTTCCATTCAAAACTGGAAAGAAGGTTTCTGAGATACTGCTCTGTGTTTTGTTAATTCATCTCACAGAGTTACATCTTTCCCGTCAAGAAGCCTTTCGCTAAGGCTGTTCTTGTGGAATTGGCAAAGTGATATTTGGAAGCCCATAGAGGGCTATGGTGAAAAAGGAAATACCTTCCGTTCAAAACTGGAAAGAACCTTTCTGAGAAAGTGCTCTGTGTTCTGTTAATTCATCTCACAGAGTTACATCTTTCCCGTCAAGAAGCCTTTCGCTAAGGCTGTTCTTGTGGAATTGGCAAAGTGATATTTGGAAGCCCATAGAGGACTATATTGAAAAAGGAAATATCTTCCGTTCAAAACTGGAAAGAAGCTTTCTGAGAAACTGCTCTGTGTTCTGTTAATTCGTCTCACAGAGTTACATCTTTCCCTTCAAGGAGCCTTTCGCTAAGGCTGTTCTTGTGGAATTGGCAAAGTGATATTTGGAAGCCCATAGAGGTCTATGGTGAAAAAGGAAATATCTTCCGTTCAAAACTGGAAAGAAGCTTTCAGAGAAACTGCTCTGTGTTCTGTTAATTCATCTCACAGAGTTACATCTTTCCCGTCAAGAAGTCTTTCGCTAAGGCTGTTCTTGTGGAATTGGCAAAGTGATATTTGGAAGCCCATAGAGGGCTATGGTGAAAAAGGAAATATCTTCCGTTCAAAACTGGAAAGAAGCTTTCTGAGAAACTGCTCTGTGCTCTGTTAATTCATCTCACGGAGTTACATCTTTTGCTTCAAGAAGCCTTTCGCTAAGGCTGTTGTTGTGGAATTGGCAAAGTGATATTTGGAAGCCCATAGAGGGCTATGGTGAAAAAGGAAATATCTTCCGTTCAAAACTGGAAAGAAGCTTTCTGAGAAACTGCTCTGTGTTCTGTTAATTCATCTCACAGAGTTACATCTTTCCCGTCAAGAAGCCTTTCGCTAAGGCTGTTCTTGTGGAATTGGCAAAGTCATATTTCGAAGCCCATAGAGGGCTATGGTGAAAAAGGAAATATCTTCCGTTCAAAACTGGAAAGAAGCTTTCTGAGAAACTGCTCTGTGTTCTGTTAATTCATCTCACAGAGTTACATCTTTCCCTTCAAGTAGCGTTTCTCTAAGGCTGTTCTTGTGGAATTGGCAAAGTAATATTTTGAAGCCCATAGAGGGCTATGGTGAAAAAGGAAATATCTTCCGTTCAAAACTGGAAAGAAGCTTTCTGAGAAACTGCTCTGTGTTCTGTTAATTCATCTCACAGCGTTACATCTTTCCCTTCAAGAAGCCTTTCGCTAAGGCTGTTCTTGTGGAATTGGCAATGTCATATTTGGAACCCCATTGAGGGCTACGGTGAAAAAGTAAATATCTTCTGTTCAAAACTGGAAAGAAGCTTTCAGAGAAACTGCTCTGTGTTCTCTTAATTCATCTCACAGAGTTACATGTTTCCCTTCAAGAAGCCTTTCGCTAAGGCTGTTCTTGTGGAATTGGCAAAGTGATATTTGGAAGCCCATAGAGGGCTACGGTGAAAAAGGAAATACCTTCCGTTCAAAACTGGAAAGAAGCTTTCTGAGAAACTGCTCTGTGTTCTGTTAATTCGTCTCACAGAGTTACACCTTTCCCTTCAAGAAGCCTTTCGCTAAGGCTGTTCTTGTGGAATTGGCAAAGTGATATTTGGAAGGCCATAGAAGGCTGTGGTGAAAAAGGATATATCTTCCGTTCAAAACTGGAAAGAAGCTTTCTGAGAAACTGCTCTGTGTTCTGTTAATTCATCTCACAAAGTTACATATTTCCCTTCAAGAAGCCTTTCTCTAAGGCTGTTCTTGTGGAATTGGCAAAGTGATATTTGGAAGCCCATAGAGGGCTAGGGTGAAAAAGGAAATACCTTCCGTTCAAAACTGGAAAGAAGCTTTCTGAGAAACTGCTCTGTGTTCTGTTAATTCATCTCACAGTGTTACATCTTTCCCTTCAAGAAGCCTTAGCTAAGGCTGTTCTTCTGGAATTGGCAAAGTGATATTTGGAAGCCCATATAGGGCTAGGGTGAAAAAGGAAATATCTTCCGTTCAAAACAGGAAAGAAGCTTTCTGAGAAACTGCTCTGTGTTCTGTTAATACATCTCACAGAGTTACATCTTTCCCTTCAAGAAGCCTTTCGCTAAGGCTGTTCTTGTGGAATTGGCAAAGGGATATTTGGAAGCCCATAGAGGGCTATGGTGAAAAAGGAAATATCTTCCGTTCAAAACTGGAAAGAAGCTTTCTGAGAAACTGCTCTGTGTTCTGTTAATTCATCTCACAGAGTTACATCTTTCCCGTCAAGAAGTCTTTCGCTAAGGCTGTTCTTGTGGAATTGGCAAAGTGATATTTGGAAGCCCATAGAGGGCTATGGTGAAAAAGGAAATATCTTCCGTTCAAAACTGGAAAGAACCTTTCTGAGAAACTGCTCTGTGTTCTGTTAATTCATCTCACGGAGTTACATCTTTTGCTTCAAGAAGCCTTTCGCTAAGGCTGTTCTTGTGGAATTGGCAAAGTGATATTTGGAAGCCCATAGAGGGCTATGGTGAAAAAGGAAATATCTTCCGTTCAAAACTGGAAAGAAGCTTTCTGAGAAACTGCTCTGTGTTCTGTTAATTCATCTCACAGAGTTACATCTTTCCCGTCAAGAAGCCTTTCGCTAAGGCTGTTCTTGTGGAATTGGCAAAGTGATATTTGGAAGCCCATAGAGGGCTACGGTGAAAAAGTAAGTATCTTCCGCTCAAAACTGGAAAGAAGCTTTCTGAGAAACTGCTCTGTGTTCTGTTAATTCGTCTCACAGAGGTACATCATTCCCTTCAAGAAGCCTTTCGCTAAGGCTGTTCTTGTGGAATTGGCAAAGGGATATTTGGAAGCCCATGGAGGGCTATGGTTGATAAAGCAAATATCTTCCTTTCGTAACTGCAAAGAAGCTTTCTGAGAAACTGCTCTGTGTTCTGTTAATTCATCTCACAGAGTTACATATTTCCCTTCAAGAAGCCTTTCTCTAAGGCTGTTCTTGTGGAACTGGCAAAGTGATATTTGGAAGCCCATAGAGGGCTATGGTGAAAAAGGAAATACCTTCCGTTCAAAACTGGAAAGAAGCTTTCAGAGAAACTGCTCTGTGTTCTGTAAATTCATCTCACAGTGTTCCATCTTTCCCTTCAAGAAGCCTTTCGCTAAGGCTGTTCTTGTGGAAATGACAAAGTGATATTTGGAAGCCCATAGAGGGCTATGGTGAAATTGGAAATATCTTCCGTTCAAAACTGGAGAGAATCCTTCTGAGAAACTGCTCTGTGTACTGTTAATTCATCTCACAGAGTTACATCTTTCCCTTCAAGAAGCCTTTCGCTAAGGCTGTTCTTGTGGAATTGGCAAAGTGATATTTGGAAGCCCATAGAGCGCTACGGTGAAAAAGGAAATATCTTCCGTTCAAAACTGGGAAGAAGCTTTCTGAGAAACTGCTCTGTGTTCTGTTAATTCATCTCACAGAGTTACATCATTCCCTTCAAGAAGCCTTTCGCTAAGGCTGTTCTTGTGGAATTGCCAAAGGGATATTTGGAAGCCCATAGAGGTCTATGGTGAAAAAGGAAATATCTTCCATTCAATACTGGAAAGAAGCTTTCTGAGAAACTGCTCTGTGTTCTGTTAATTCATCCCACAGAGCTACATCTTTCCCTTGAAGAAGCCTTTCGCTAAGTATTTTCTTGTGGAATTGGCAAAGTGATATTTGGAAGCCCATAGAGGGCTATGGTGAAAAAGGAAATATCTTCCGTTCAAAACTGGAAAGAAGCTTTCTGAGAAAGTGCTCTGTGTTCTGTAAATTCATCTCACAGAGTTCCATCTTTC
Organism: Chlorocebus sabaeus; assembly: GCF_047675955.1. NCBI lineage: Eukaryota > Metazoa > Chordata > Mammalia > Primates > Cercopithecidae > Chlorocebus > Chlorocebus sabaeus. The sequence goes on along the minus strand of NW_027327540.1, from coordinate 280,420 downwards.
CCTTCAAGAAGCCTTTCGCTAAGGCTGTTCTTGTGGAATTGGCAAAGTGATATTTGGAAGCCCATAGAGGGCTACGGTGAAAAAGGAAATATCTTCCGTTCAAAACTGGAAAGAAGCTTTTTGAGAAACTGCTCTGTGTTCTGTTAATTCATCTCACAGAGTTACATCTTTCCCTTCAAGAAGCCTTTCGCTAAGGCTCTTCTTGTGGAATTGGCAAAGTGATATTTGGAAGCCCATAGAGGGCTATGGTGAAAAAGGAAATATCTTCCGTTCAAAACTGGAAAGAAGCTTTCTGAGAAACTACTCTGTGTTCTGTTAATTCATCTCACAGAGTTACATCTCTCCCTTCAAGAAGCCTTTCGCTAAGGCTGTTCTTGTGGAAGTGGCAAAGTGATATTTGGAAGCCCAGAGAGGGCTACGGTGAAAAAGGAAATATCTTCCGTTCAAAACAGGAAAGAAGCTTTCTGAGAAACTGCTCTGTGTTCTGTTAATTCATCTCACAGAGTTACATCTTTCCCTTCAAGAAGCCTTTCGCTAAGGCTGTTCTTGTGGAATTGGCAAAGTGATATTTGGAAATCCATAGAGGGCTATGGTGAAAAAGGAAATATCTTCCGTTCGAAACTGCAAAGAAGCTTTCTGAGAAAGTGCTCTGTGTTCTGCTAATTCATCACACAGAGTTACATCTTTCCCTTCAAGAAGCCTTTCGCTAAGGCTGTTCTTGTGGAATTGGCAAAGTCATATTTGGAAGCCCTTTGAGGGCTATGGTGAAAAAGGAAATATCTTCCGTTCAAAACTGGAAAGAAGCTTTCTGAGAAACTGCTCAGTGTTCTGTTAATTCATCTCACAGAGTTACATCTTTCCCTTCAAGAAGCCTTTCGCTAAGGCTGTTCTTGTGGAATTGGCAAAGTGATATTTGGAAGCCCATAGAGGGCTATGGTGAAAAAGGTAATATCTTCCGTTCAAAACTGGAAAGAACCTTTCTGAGAAACTGCTCTGTGTTCTGTTAATTCATCTCAGAGAGTTACATCTTTCCCTTCAAGAAGCCTTTCGCTAAGGCTGTTCTTGTGGAATTGGCAAAGTGATATTTGGAAGCCCATAGAGGGCTAGGGTGAAAAAGGAAATATCTTCCGTTCAAAACTGGAAAGAAGCTTTCTGAGAAACTGCTCTGTGTTCTGTTAATTCATCTCACAGAGTTACATCTTTCCCTTCAAGAAGCCTTTCGCTAAGGCTGTTCTTGAGGAAATGACAAAGGGATATTTGGAAGCCCATAGAGGGCTATGGTGAAAAAGGAAATATCTTCCGTTCAAAACTGGAAAGAATCCTTATGAGAAACTGCTCTGTGTTCTGTTAATTCACCTCACAGAGTTACATCTTTCCCTTCAAGAAGCCTTTCGCTAAGGCTGTTCTTGTGTAATTGGCAAAGTGATATTTGGAAGCCCATAGAAGGCTACGGTGAAAAAGGAAATATCTTCCGTTCAAAACTGGGAAGAAGCTTTCTGAGAAACTGCTCTGTGTTCTGTTAATTCATCTCACAGAGTTACATCTTTCCCTTCAAGAAGCCTTTCGTTAAGCCTGTTCTTGTGGAATTGGCAAAGTTATATTTGGAAGCCCATAGAGGGCTATGGTGAAAAAGGAAATATCATCCGTTCAAAAATGGAAAGAAGGTTTCTGAGAAACTGCTCTGTGTTCTGTTAATTCATGTCACAGAGTTACATCTTTCCCTTCAAGAAGCCTTTCGCTAAGGCTGTTCTTGTGGAATTGGCAAAATGATATTTGGAAGCCCATTGAGGGCTATGGTGAAAAAGGAAATATCTTCCGTTCAAAACTGGAAAGAAGCTTTCTGAGAAACTGCTCTGTGTTCTGTTAATTCATCTCACAGTGTTACATCTTTCCCTTCAAGAAGCCTTTCGCTAAGGCTGTTCTTGTGGAATTGGCAAAGGGATATTTGGAAGCCCATAGAGGGCTATGGTGAAAAAGGAAATATCTTCCGTTCAAAACTGGAAAGAAGCTTTCTGACAAACTGCTCTGTGTTCTGTTAATTCATCTCACAGAGCTACATCTTTCCCTTCAAGAAGCCTTTCGCTAAGGCTGTTCTTGTGGAAGTGGCAAAGTGATATTTGGAAGCCCATAGAGGGTATGGTGAAAAAGGAAATATCTTCCGTTCAAAACTGGAAAGAAGCTTTCTGAGAAACTGCTCTGTGTTCTGTTAATTCATCTCACAGAGTTACATCTTTCCCTTCAAGAAGACTTTCGATAAGGCTGTTGTTGTGGAATTGGCAAAGGGATATTTGGAAGCCCATGGAGGGCTATGGTGAAAAAGGAAATATCTTCCGTTCAAAACTGGAAAGAATCTTTCTGAGAAACTGCTCTGTGTTCTGTTAATTCATCTCACAGAGCTACATCTTTCCCTTCAAGAAGTCTTTCGCTAAGGCTGTTCTTGTGGAATTGGCAAAGTGATATTTGGAAGCCCATAGAGGGCTATGGTGAAAAAGGAAATATCTTCCGTTCAAAACTGGAAAGAAACTTTCTGAGAAACTGCTCTGTGTTCTGTTAATTCGTCTCACACAGTTACACCTTTCCCTTCAAGAAGCCTTTCGCTAAGGCTGTTCTTGTGGAATTGGCAAAGTGATATTTGGAAGCCCATAGAAGGCTATGGTGAAAAAGGAAATATCTTCCGTTGAAAACTGGAAAGAAGCTTTCTGAGAAACTGCTCTGTGTTCTGTTAATTCATCTCACAGAGTTACATCTTTCCCTTCAAGAAGCCTTTCGCTAAGGCTGTTCTTGTGGAATTGGCAAAGTGATATTTGGAAGCCCATTGAGGGCTATGGTGAAAAAGGAAATATCTTCCGTTCAAAACTGGAAAGAAGCTTTCTGAGAAACTGCTCTGTGTTCTCTTAATTCATCTCACAGTGTTACATCTTTCCCTTCAAGAAGCATTTCGCTAAGGCTTTTCTTGTGGAATTGGCAAAGTGATATTTGGAAGCCCATAGCGGGCTACGGTGAAAAAGCAAATAACTTCCGTTCAAAACTGGAAAGAAGCTTTCTGAGAAACTGCTCTGTGTTCTGTTAATTCATCTCAAAGAGTTACATCTTTCCCTTCAAGAAGCCTTTCACTAAAGCTGTTCTTGTGGAATTGGCAAAGGGATATTTGGAAGCCCATAGAGGGCTATGGTGAAAAAGGAAATATCTTCCGTTCCAAAACTGGAAAGAAGCTTTCTGAGAAACTGCTCTGTGTTCTGTTAATTCGTCTCACAGACTTACATCTTTCCCTTCAAGAAGCCTTTCCCTAAGGCTGTTCTTGTGGAACTGGCAAAGTGATTTTTGGAAGCCCATAGAGGGCTATGGTGAAAAAGGAAATATCTTCCGTTCAAAACTGGAAAGAAGCTTTCTGAGAAACTGCTCTGTGTTCTGTTAATTCATCTCACAGAGTTACATCTTTCCCTTCAAGAAGCCTTTCGCTAAGGCTGTTCTTGTGGAATTGGCAAAGTGATATTTGGAAGCCCATTGAGGACTATGGTGAAAATGTAAATATCTTCCGTTCAAAACTGGAAAGAAGCTTTCTGAGAAACTGCTCTGTGTTCTGTTAATTCATCTCACAGAGTTAAATCTTTCCCGTCAAGAAGCCTTTCGCTAAGGCTGTTCTTGTGGAATTGGCAAAGTGATCTTTGGAAGCCCATAGAGGGCTATGGTGAAAAAGGAAATATCTTCCGTTCAAAACTGGAAAGAACCTTTCTGAGAAACTGCTCTGTGTTCTGTTAATTCATCTCACAGAGTTATATCTCTCCCTTCAAGATGCCTTTTCCTAAAGCTGTTCTTGTGGAATTGGCAAAGGGATATTTGGAAGCCCATAGAGGGCTATGGTGAAAAAGGAAATATCTTCCGTTCAATACTGGAAAGAAGCTTTCTGAGAAACTGCTCTGTGTTCTGTTAATTCATCTCACAGAGTTACATCTTTCCCTTCAAGAAGCCTTTCCCTAAGGCTGTTCTTGTGGAATTGGCAAAGTGATATTTGGAAGCCAATAGAGGGCTATGGTGAAAAAGGAAATATCTTCCGTTCAAAACTGGAAAGAAGCTTTCTGAGAAACTGCTCTGTGTTCTGTTAATTCATCTCACAGAGTTACATCTTTCCCTTCAAGAAGCCTTTCGCTAAGGCTGTTGTTGTGGAATTGGCAAAGTGATATTTGGAAGCCCATTGAGGACTATGGTGAAAATGTAAATATCTTCCGTTCAAAACTGGAAAGAAGCTTTCTGAGAAACTGCTCTGTGTTCTGTTAATTCATCTCACAGAGTTACATCTTTCCCGTCAAGAAGCCTTTCGCTAAGGCTGTTCTTGTCGAATTGGCAAAGTGATATTTGGAAGCCCATAGAGGGCTATGGTGAAAAAGGAAATATCTTCTGTTCAAAACTGGAAAGAAGCTTTCAGAGAAACTGCTCTGTGGTCTGTTAATTCATCTCACAGAGTTACATCTTTCCCTTCAAGAAGCCTTTCGCTAAGGCTTTTCTTGTGTAATTGGCAAAGTGATATTTGGAAGCCCATAGAGGGCTACGGTGAAAAAGGAAATAACTTCCATTCAAAACTGGAAAGAAGCTTTCTGAGAAACTGCTCTGTGTTTTGTTAATTCATCTCACAGAGTTACATCTTTCCCGTCAAGAAGCCTTTCGCTAAGGCTGTTCTTGTGGAATTGGCAAAGTGATATTTGGAAGCCCATAGAGGGCTATGGTGAAAAAGGAAATATCTTCCGTTCAAAACTGGAAAGAACCTTTCTGAGAAACTGCTCTGTGCTCTGTTAATTCATCTCACGGAGTTACATCTTTTGCTTCAAGAAGCCTTTCGCTAAGGCTGTTGTTGTGGAATTGGCAAAGTGATATTTGGAAGCCCATAGAGGGCTATGATGAAAAAGGAAATATCTTCCGTTCAAAACTGGAAAGAAGCTTTCTGAGAAACTGCTCTGTGTTCTGTTAATTCATCTCACAGAGTTACATCTTTCCCGTCAAGAAGCCTTTCGCTAAGGCTGTTCTTGTGGAATTGGCAAAGTCATATTTGGAAGCCCATAGAGGGCTATGGTGAAAAAGGAAATATCTTCCGTTCAAAACTGGAAAGAAGCTTTCTGAGAAACTGCTCTGTGTTCTGTTAATTCATCTCACAGAGTTACATCTTTCCCTTCAAGAAGCCTTTCTCTAAGGCTCTTCTTGTGGAATTGGCAAAGAAATATTTTGAAGCCCAAAGAGGGCTATGGTGAAAAAGGAAATATCTTCCGTTCAAAACTGGAAAGAAGCTTTCTGAGAAACTGCTCTGTGTTCTGTTAATTCATCTCACAGCGTTACATCTTTCCCTTCAAGAAGCCTTTCGCTAAGGCTGTTCTTGTGGAATTGGCAAAGTCATATTTGGAACCCCATTGAGGGCTATGGTGAAAAAGGAAATATCTTCTGTTCAAAACTGGAAAGAAGCTTTCAGAGTAACTGCTCTGTGTTCTCTTAATTCATCTCACAGAGTTACATCTTTCCCTTCAAGAAGGCTTTCGCTAAGGCTGTTCTTGTGGAATTGGCAAAGTGATATTTGGAAGCCCATAGAGGGCTACGGTGAAAAAGGAAATACCTTCCGTTCAAAACTGGAAAGAAGCTTTCTGAGAAACTGCTCTGTGTTCTGTTAATTCGTCTCACAGAGTTACACCTTTCCCTTCAAGAAGCCTTTCACTAAGGCTGTTCTTGTGGAATTGGCAAAGTGATATTTGGAAACCCGTAGAGGGCTATGGTGAAAAAGGAAATATCTTCCGTTCAAAACTGGAAAGAAGCTTTCTGAGAAACTGCTCTGTGTTCGGTTAATTCATCTCACAGAGTTACATCTTTCCCTTCAAGAAGCCTTTCGCTAAGGCTGTTGTTGTGGAATTGGCGAAGGGATATTTGGAAGCCCATAGAGCGCTATGGTGAAAAAGGAAATATCTTCCGTTCAAAACTGGAAAGAAGCTTTCTGAGAAACTGCTCTGCGTTCTGTTAATTGATCTCACAGTGTTACATCTTACCCTTCAAGAAGCCTTTCGCTAAGGCTGTTCTTGTGGAATTGGCAAAGGGATGTTTCGAAGCCCTTAGAGGGCTACGGTGAAAAACGAACTATCTTCCGTTCAAAACTGGAAAGAAGCTTTCTGAGAAACTGCTCTGTGTTCTGTTAATTCATCTCACAGAGTTACATCTTTCCCTTCAAGAAGCCTTTCGCTAAGGCTGTTCTTGTAGAATTGGCAAAGTGATATTTGGAAGCCCATAGAGGGCTATGGTGAAAAAGTAAGTATCTTCCGCTCAAAACTGGAAAAAAGCTTTCTGAGAAACTGCTCTGTGTTCTGTTAATTCGTCTCACAGAGTTACATCTTTCCCTTCAAGACGCCTTTCGCTAAGGCTGTTGTTGTGGAATTGGCAAAGTGATATTTGGAAGCCCATAGAGGGCTATGGTGAAAAAGGAAATATCTTCCGTTCAAAACTGGAAAGAAGCTTTCTGAGAAACTGCTCTGTGTTCTGTTAATTCATCTCACAGAGGTACATTATTCCCTTCAAGAAGCCTTTCGCTAAGGCTGTTCTTGTGGAATTGGCAAAGGGATATTTGGAAGCCCATGGAGGGCTATGGTTGATAAAGCAAATATCTTCCTTTCGTAACTGGAAAGAAGCTTTCTGAGAAACTGCTCTGTGTTCTGTTAATTCATCTCACAGAGTTACATATTTCCCTTCAAGAAGCCTTTCGCTAAGGCTGTTCTTGTGGAAATGACAAAGTGATATTTGGAAGCCCTTTGAGGGCTATGGTGAAAAAGGAAATATCTTCCGTTCAAAACTGGAAAGAAGCTTTCTGAGAAACTGCTCTGTGTTCTGTTAATTCATCTCACAGAGTTACATCTTTCCCTTCAAGGAGCCTTTCGCTAAGGCTGTTCTTGTGGAATTGGCAAAGTGATATTTGGAAGCCCATAGAGGGCTATGGTGAAAAAGGTAATATCTTCCGCTCAAAACTGGAAAGAACCTTTCTGAGAAACTGTTCTGTGTTCTGTTAATTCATCTCAGAGAGTTACATCTTTCCCTTCAAGAAGCGTTTCGCTAAGGCTGTTGTTGTGGAATTGGCAAAGTGATATTTGGAAGCCCATAGAGGGCTAGGGTGAAAAAGGAAATATCTTCCGTTCAAAACTGGAAAGAAGCTTTCTGAGAAACTGCTCTGTGTTCTGTTAATTCATCTCACAGAGTTACATCTTTCCCTTCAAGAAGCCTTTCGCTAAGGCTGTTCTTGTGGAAATGACAAAGTGGTATTTGGAAGCCCATAGAGCGCTATGGTGAAAAAGGAAATGTCTTCCGTTCAAAACTGGAAAGAAGCTTTCTGAGAAACTGCTCTGTGTGTCTGTTAATTGATCTCACAGAGTTACATCTTTCCCTTCAAGAAGCCTTTCGGTAAGGCTGTTCTTGTGGAATTGGCAAAGTGATATTTGGAAGTCCATAGAGGGCTATAGTGAAAAAGGAAATATCTTCCGTTCGAAACTGCAAAGAAGCTTTCTGAGAAACTTCTCTGTGTTCTGCTAATTCATCTCACAGAGTTACATCTTTCCCTTCAAGAAGCCTTTCGCTAAGACTGTTCTTGTGGAATTGGCAAAGTCATATTTGGAAGCCCTTTGAGGGCTATGGTGAAAAAGGAAATATCTTCCGTTCAAAACTGGAAAGAAGCTTTCTCAGAAACTGCTCTGTGTTCTGTTAATTCATCTCACCGAGTTACATCTTTCCCTTCAAGAAGCCTTTCGCTAAGGCTGTTCTTGTGGATTGGCAAAGTGATATTTGGAAGCCCATAGAGGGCTATGGTGAAAAAGGAAATACCTTCCGTTCAAAACTGGAAAGAAGCTTTCTGAGAAACTGCTCTGTGTTCTGTTAATTCATCACACAGAGTTACATCTTTCCCTTCAAGAATACTTTCGCTAAGGCTTTTCTTGTGGAATTGACAAAGTGATATTTGGAAGCCCATAGAGGGCTATGGTGAAAAAGGAAATATCTTCCGTTCAAAACTGGAAAGAAGCTTTCTGAGAAACCGCTCTGTGTTCTGTTAATTCATCTCACAGAGTTACATCTTTCCCTTCAAGAAGCCTTTCGCTAAGGCTGTTCTTGTGGAATTGGCAAAGTGATATTTGGAAGCCCATAGAAGGCTATGGTGAAAAAGGAAATATCTTCCGTTGAAAACTGGAAAGAAGCTTTCTGAGAAACTGCTCTGTGTTCTGTTAATTCATCTCACAGAGTTACATCTTTCCCTTCAAGAAGCCTTTCGCTAAGGTTGTTCTTGTGGAATTGGCAAAGTGATATTTGGAAGCCCATAGAGGGCTATGGTGAAAAAGGAAATATCTTCCGTTCGAAACTGCAAAGAAGCTTTCTGAGAAACTGCTCTGTGTTCTGCTAATTCATCTCACAGAGATACATCTTTCCCTTCAAGAAACCTTTCGCTAAGGCTGTTCTTGTGGAATTGGCGAAGTCATATTTGGAAGCCCATAGAGGGCTATGGTGAAAAAGGAAATATCTTCTGTTCAAAACTGGAAAGAAGCTTTCTGAGAAACTGCTCTGTGTTCTCTTAATTCATCTCACAGAGTTACATCTTTCCCTTCAAGAAGCCTTTCGCTAAGGCTGTTCTTGTGGAATTGGCAAAGTCATATTTGGAAGCCCATTGAGGGCTATGGTGATAAAGGAAATATCTTCCGTTCAAAACTGGAAAGAAGCTTTCTGAGAAACTGCTCTGTGTTCTGTTAATTCATCTCAGAGAGTTACATCTTTCCCTTCAAGGAGCCTTTCGCTAAGGCTGTTCTTGTGGAATTGGCAAAGTGATATTTGGAAGCCCATAGAGGGCTATGGTGAAAAAGGTAATATCTTCCGTTCAAAACTGGAAAGAAGCTTTCTGAGAAACTGCTCTGTGTTCTGTTAATTCATCTCACAGAGTTACATCTTTCCCGGCAAGAAGCCTTTCGCTAAGGCTGTTCTTGTGGAATTGACAAAGTGATATTTGGAAGCCCATAGAGGGCTATGGTGAAAAAGGAAATGTCTTCGTTCAAAACTGGAAAGAAGCTTTCTGAGAATCTGCTCTGTGTGTCTGTTAATTGATCTCACAGAGTTACATCTTTCCCTTCAAGAAGCCTTTCGCTAAGGTTGTTCTTGTGGAATTGGCAAAGTCATATTTGGAAGTCCATAGAGGGCTATGGTGAAAAAGGAAATATCTTCCGTTCGAAACTGCAAAGAAGCTTTCTCAGAAAGTGCTCTGTGTTCTGCTAATTCATCTCACAGAGTTACATCTTTCCCTTCAAGAAGCCTTTCGCTAAGGCTGTTCTTGTGGAATTGGCAAAGTGATATTTGGAAGCCCATAGAGGGCTATGGTGAAAAAGGAAATACCTTCCGTTCAAAACTGGAAACAAGCTTTCTGATAAACTGCTCTGTGTTCTGTTAATTCATCTCACAGAGTTGCATCTTTCCCTTCAAGAAGCCTTTCGCTAAGGCTATTCTTGCGGAATTGCCAAAGGGATATTTGGAAGCCCATAGAGGGCTATGGTGAAATAGGAAATATCTTCCATTCAAAACTGGAAAGAAGCTTTCTGAGAAACTGCTCTGTGTTCTGTTAGTTCATCTCACGGTGTTACATATTTCCCTTCAAGAAGCCTTTCGCTAAGGTTGTTCTTGTGGAATTGGCAAAGTGATATTTGGAAGCCCATAGAGGGCTATGGTGAAAAAGGAAATATCTTCCGTTCGAAACTGCAAAGAAGCTTTCTGAGAAACTGCTCTGTGTTCTGCTAATTCATCTCACAGAGATACATCTTTCCCTTCAAGAAACCTTTCGCTAAGGCTGTTCTTGTGGAATTGGCGAAGTCATATTTGGAAGCCCATAGAGGGCTATGGTGAAAAAGGAAATATCTTCTGTTCAAAACAGGAAAGAAGCTTTCTGAGAAACTGCTCTGTGTTCTCTTAATTCATCTCACAGAGTTACATCTTTCCCTTCAAGAAGCCTTTCGCTAAGGCTGTTCTTGTGGAATTGGCAAAGTCATATTTGGAAGCCCATAGAGGGCTATGGTGAAAAAGGAAATATCTTCCGTTCAAAACTGGAAAGAAGCTTTCTGACAAACTGCTCTGTGTTCTGTTAATTCATCTCACAGAGCTACATCTTTCCCTTCAAGAAGCCTTTCGCTAAGGCTGTTCTTGTGGGATTGGCAAAGTGATATTTGGAAGCCCATAGAGGGCTATGGTGAAAAAGGAAATATCTTCCGTTCAAAACTGGAAAGTAGCTTTCTGAGAAACTGCTCTGTGTTCTGTTAATTCATCTCACAGAGTTACATCTTTCCCTTTAAGAAGCCTTTCGCTAAGGCTGTTCTTGTGGAATTGGCAAAGTCATATTTGGAAGCCCATTGAGGGCTATGGTGGAAAAGGAAATATCTTCCGTTCAAAACTGGAAAGAAGCTTTCTGAGAAACTGCTCTGTGTTCTGTTAATTCATCTCACAGAGTTACATCTTTCCCTTCAAGAAGCCTTTCGCTAAGGCTGTTCTTGTGGAATTGGCGAAGTGATATTTGGAAGCCCATAGAGGGCTATGGTGAAAAAGGAAATATCTTTCGTTCAAAACTAGAAAGAACCTTTCTGAGAAACTGCTCTGTGTTCTGTTAATTCATCTCACAGAGTTACATCTTTCCCTTCAAGAAGCCTTTCGCTAAGGATGTTCATGTGGAATTGGCAAAGTGATATTTGGAAGCCCATAGAGCGCTATGGTGAAAAAGGAAATATCTTCCGTTCGAAACTGCAAAGAAGCTTTCTGAGAAACTGCTCTGTGTTCTGCTAATTCATCTCACAGAGTTACATCTTTCCCTTCAAGAAACCTTTCGCTAAGGCTGTTCTTGTGGAATTGGCAAAGTCATATTTGGAAGCCCATTGAGGGCTATGGTGAAAAAGGTAATATCTTCCGTTCAAAACTGGAAAGAACCTTTCTGAGAAACTGCTCTGTGTTAATTCATCTCACAGAGTTACATCTTTCCCTTCAAGAAGCCTTTCGCTAAGGCTGTTCTTGTGGAATTGGCAAAGTCATATTTGGAAGCCCATAGAGGGCTATGGTGAAAAAGGAAATATCTTCCGTTCAAAACTGGAAAGAAGCTTTCTGAGAAACTGCTCTGTGTTCTGTTAATTCATCTCAGAGAGTTACATCTTTCCCTTCAAGGAGCCTTTCGCTAAGGCTGTTCTTGTGGAATTGGCAAAGTGATATTTGGAAGCCCATAGAGGGCTATGGTGAAAAAGGTAATATCTTTCGTTCAAAACTGGAAAGAAGCTTTCTGAGAAACTGCTCTGTGTTCTCTTAATTCATCTCACAGAGTTACATCTTTCCCTTCAAGAAGCCTTTCGCTAAGGCTGTTCTTGTGGAATTGGCAAAGTCATATTTGGAAGCCCATTGAGGGCTATGGTGAAAAAGGAAATATCTTCCGTTCAAAACTGGAAAGAAGCTTTCTGAGAAACTGCTCCGTGTTCTGTTAATTCATCTCACAGAGTTACATCTTTCCCTTCAAGAAGCCTTTCGCTAAGGCTGTTCTTGTGGAATTGGCAAAGTGATATTTGGAACCCCATAGAGGGCTATGGTGAAAAAGGAAATATCTTTCGTTCAAAACTGGAAAGAACCTTTCTGAGAAACTGCTCTGTGTTCTGTTAATTCATCTCACAGAGTTACATCTTTCCCTTCAAAAAGCCTTTCTCTAAGGATGTTCATGTGGAATTGGCAAAGTGATATTTGGAAGCCCATAGAGCGCTATGGTGAAAAAGGAAATATCTTCCGTTCGAAACTGCAAAGAAGCTTTCTGAGAAACTGCTCCGTGTTCTGCTAATTCATCTCACAGAGTTACATCTTTCCCTTCAAGAAACCTTTCGCTAAGGCTGTTCTTGTGGAATTGGCAAAGTCATATTTGGAAGCCCATTGAGGGCTATGGTGAAAAAGGTAATATCTTCCGTTCAAAACTGGAAAGAACCTTTCTGAGAAACTGCTCTGTGTTCTGTTAATTCATCTCACAGAGTTACATCTTTCCCTTCAAGAAGCCTTTCGCTAAGGCTGTTCTTGTGTAATTGGCAAAGTGATATTTGGAAGCCCTTAGAGGGCTAGGGTGAAAAAGGAAATATCTTCCGTTCAAAACTGGAAAGAAGCTTTCTGAGAAACTGCTCTGTGTTCTGTTAATTCATCTCACAGAGTTACATCTTTCCCTTCAAGAAGCCTTTCGCTAAGGCTGTTCTTGTGGAAATGACAAAGTGATATTTGGAATCCCATAGAGGGCTATGGTGAAATTGGAAATATCTTCCGTTCAAAACTGGAAAGAATCCTTCTGAGAAACTGCTCTGTGTTCTGTTAATTCATCTCACAGAGTTACATCTTTCCCTTCAAGAAGCCTTTCGCTAAGGCTGTTCTTGTGGAATTGGCAAAGTGATAATTGGAAGCCCATAGAGGGCTATGGTGAAAAAGGAAATAACTTCCGTTCAAAACTGGAAAGAAGCTTTCTGAGAAACTGCTCTGTGTTCTGTTAATTCACCTCACAGACTTGCATCTTTCCTTCAAGAAGCCTTTCGCTAAGGCTGTTCTTGTGGAATTGCCAAAGGGATATTTGGAAGCCCATAGAGGGCTATGGTGAAATAGGAAATATCTTCCATTGAAAACTGGAAAGAAGCTTTCTGAGAAACTGCTCTGTGTTCTGTTAGTTCATCTCACAGTGTTACATCTTTCCCTTCAAGAAGCCTTTCGCTAAGGCTGTTCTTGTGGAATTGGCAAAGTGATATTTGGAAGCACATAGAAGGATACGGTGAAAAAGGAAATATCATCCGTTCAAAACTGGAAAGAAGCTTTCTGAGAAACTGCTCTGTGTTCTGTTAATTCATCTCACAGAGTTACATCTTTCCCTTCAAGAAGCCTTTCACTAAGGCTGTTCTTGTGGAATTGTAAAGGGATATTTGGAAGCTCATAGAGGTCTATGGTGAAAAATGAAATATCTTCCGGTCAAAACTGGAAAGAAGCTTTCTGAGAAACTGCTCTGTGTTCTGTTAGTTCATCTCACGGTGCTACATATTTCCCTTCAAGAAGCCTTTCGGTAAGGTTGTTCTTGTGGAATTGGCAAAGTGATATTTGGAAGCCCATAGAGGGCTATGGTGAAAAAGGAAATATCTTCCGTTCGAAACTGCAAAGAAGCTTTCTGAGAAACTGCTCTGTGTTCTGCTAATTCATCTCACAGAGTTACATCTTTCCCTTCAAGAAACCTTTCGCTAAGGCTGTTCTTGTGGAATTGGCGAAGTCATATATGGAAGCCCATTGAGGGCTATGGTGAAAAAGGAAATATCTTCTGTTCAAAACTGGAAAGAAGCTTTCTGAGAAACTGCTCTGTGTTCTCTTAATTCATCTCACAGAGTTACATCTTTCCCTTCAAGAAGCCTTTCGCTAAAGCTGTTCTTGTGGAATTGGCAAAGTCATATTTGGAAGCCCATAGAGGGCTATGGTGAAAAAGGAAATAACTTCCGTTCAAAACTGGAAAGAAGCTTTCTGAGAAACTGCTCTGTGTTCTGTTAATTCATCTCACAGAGTTACATCTTTCCCTTCAAGAAGCCTTTCGCTAAGGCTGTTCTTGCGGGATTGCCAAAGGGATATTTGGAAGCCCATAGAGGGCTATGGTGAAATAGGAAATATCTTCCATTCAAAACTGGAAAGAAGCTTTCTGAGAAACTGCTCTGTGTTCTGTTAGTTCATCTCACGGTGTTACATATTTCCCTTCAAGAAGCCTTTCGCTAAGGTTGTTCTTGTGGAATTGGCAAAGTGATATTTGGAAGCCCATAGAGGGCTATGGTGAAAAAGGAAATATCTTCCGTTCAAAACTGGAATGAAGCTTTCTGAGAAACTGCTCTGTGTTCTGTTAATTCATCTAACAGAGTTACATCTTTCCCTTCAAGAAGCCTTTCGTTAAGGCTGTTGTTGTGGAATTGGCGAAGGGATATTTGGAAGCCCATGGAGCGCTATGGTGAAAAAGGAAATATCTTCCGTTCAAAACTGGAAAGAAGCTTTCTGAGAAACTGCTCTGCGTTCTGTTAATTGATCTCACAGAGTTACATCTTTCCCTTCAAGAAGCCTTTCGCTAAGGCTGTTCATGTGGAATTGGCAAAGTGATATTTGGAAGCCCATAGATCGCTATGGTGAAAAAGGAAATATCTTCCGTTCGAAACTGCAAAGAAGCTTTCTGAGAAACTGCTCTGTGTTCTGCTAATTCATCTCACAGAGTTACATCTTTCCCTTCAAGAAACCTTTCGCTAAGGCTGTTCTTGTGGAATTGGCAAAGTCATATTTGGAAGCCCTTTGAGGGCTATGGTGAAAAAGGAAATATCTTCTGTTCAAAACTGGAAAGAAGCTTTCTGAGAAACTGCTCTGTGTTCTCTTAATTCATCTCACAGAGTTACATCTTTCCCTTCAAGAAGCCTTTCGCTAAGGCTGTTCTTGTGGAATTGGCAAAGTCATATTTGGAAGCCCATTGAGGGCTATGGTGAAAAAGGAAATATCTTCCGTTCAAAACTGGAAAGAAGCTTTCTGAGAAATTGCTCTGTGTTCTGTTAATTCATCTCACAGAGTTACATCTTTCCCTTCAAGAAGCCTTACGCTAAGGCTGTTCTTGTGGAATTGGCAAAGTGATATTTGGAAGCCCATAGAGGGCTATGGTGAAAAAGGTAATATCTTCCGTTCAAAACTGGAAAGAACCTTTCTGAGAAACTGCTCTGTGTTCTCTTAATTCATCTCACAGAGTTACATCTTTCCCTTCAAGAAGCCTTTCGCTAAGGCTGTTCTTGTGGAATTGGCAAAGTGATATTTGGAAGCCCTTAGAGGGCTAGGGTGAAAAAGGAAATATCTTCCGTTCAAAACTGGAAAGAAGCTTTCTGAGAAACTGCTCTGTGTTCTGTTAATTTATCTCACAGAGTTACATCTTTCCCTTCAAGAAGCCTTTCGCTAAGGCTGTTCTTGTGGAAATGACAAAGTGATATTTGGAAGCCCATAGAGGGCTATGGTGAAATTGGAAATATCTTCCGTTCAAAACTGGAAAGAATCCTTCTGAGAAACTGCTCTGTGTTCTGTTAATTCATCTCACAGAGTTACATCTTTCCCTTCAAGAACCCTTTCGCTAAGGCTGTTCTTGTGTAATTGGCAAAGTGATATTTGGAAGCCCATAGAGGGCTATGGTGAATAAGGAAATATCTTCCGTTCAAAACTCGAAAGAAGCTTTCTGAGAAACTGCTCTGTGTTCTGTTAATTCATCTCACAGAGTTACATCTTTCCCGTCAAGAAGCCTTTCGCTAAGGCTGTTCCTGTGGAATTGACAAAGTGATATTTGGAAGCCCATAGAGGGCTATGGTGAAAAAGGAAATATCTTCCGTTCAAAACTGGAAAGAAGCTTTCTGACAAACTGCTCTGTGTTCTGTTAATTCATCTCACAGAGCTACATCTTTCCCTTCAAGAAGCCTTTCGCTAAGGCTGTTCTTGTGGGATTGGCAAAGTGATATTTGGAAGCCCATAGAGGGCTATGGTGAAAAAGGAAATATCTTCCGTTCAAAACTGGAAAGAAGCTTTCTGAGAAACTGCTCTGTGTTCTGTTAATTCATCTCACAGAGTTACATCTTTCCCTTCAAGAAGCCTTTCGATAAGGCTGTTCTTGTGGAATTGGCAAAGGGATATTTGGAAGCCCATGGAGGGCTATGGTGAAAAAGGAAATATCTTCCGTTCAAAACTGGAAAGAAGCTTTCTGAGAAACTGCTCTGTGTTCTGTTAATTCATCTCACAGAGCTACATCTTTCCCTTCAAGAAGTCTTTCGCTAAGGCTGTTCTTGTGGAATTGGCAAAGTGATATTTGGAAGCCCATAGAGGGCTATGGTGAAAAAGGAAATATCTTCCGTTCAAAACTGGAAAGAAACTTTCTGAGAAACTGCTCTGTGTTCTGTTAATTCGTCTCACACAGTTACACCTTTCCCTTCAAGAAGCCTTTCGCTAAGGCTGTTCTTGTGGAATTGGCAAAGTGATATTTGGAAGCCCATAGAAGGCTATGGTGAAAAAGGAAATATCTTCCGTTGAAAACTGGAAAGAAGCTTTCTGAGAAACTGCTCTGTGTTCTGTTAATTCATCTCACAAAGTTACATATTTCCCTTCAAGAAGCCTTTCGCTAAGGCTGTTCTTGTGGAATTGGCAAAGTGATATTTGGAAGCCCATAGAGGGCTATGGTGAAAAAGGAAATACCTTCCGTTCAAAACTGGAAAGAAGCTTTCTGAGAAACTGCTCTGTGTTCTGTTAATTCATCTCACAGTGTTACATCTTTCCCTTCAAGAAGCCTTTCGCTAAGGCTGTTCTTGTGGAATTGGCAAAGGGATATTCGGAAGCCCTTAGAGGGCTACGGTGAAAAAGGAAATATATTCCGTTCAAAACTGGAAAGAAACTTTCTGAGAAACTGCTCTGTGTTCTGTTAATTCATCTCACAGAGTTACATCTTTCCCTTCAAGAAGCCTTTCGCGAAGGCTGTTCTTGTGGAATTGGCAAAGTGATATTTGGAAGCCCATAGAGGGCTATGGTGAAAAAGGAATTATCTTCCGCTCAAAACTGGAAAGAAGCTTTCTGAGAAACTGCTCTGTGTTCTGTTAATTCGTCTCACAGAGTTACATCTTTCCCTTCAAGAAGCCTTTCGCTAAGGCTGTTGTTGTGGAATTGGCAAAGTGATATTTGGAAGCCCATAGAGGGCTATGGTGAAAAAGGAAATATCTTCCGTTCAAAACTGGAAAGAAGCTTTCTGAGAAACTGCTCTGTGTTCTGTTAATTCATCTCACAGAGTTACATCTTTCCCTTCAAGAAGCCTTTCGCTAAGGCTGTTCTTGTGGAATTGGCAAAGGGATATTTGGAAGCCCATGGAGGGCTATGGTTGATAACGCAAATATCTTCCTTTCAAAACTGGAAAGAAGCTTTCTGAGAAACTGCTCTGTGTTCTGTTAATTCATCTCACAGAGTTACATATTTCCCTTCAAGAAGCCTTTCTCTAAGGCTGTTCTTGTGGAATTGGCAAAGTGATATTTGGAAGCCCATAGAGGGCTATGGTGAAAAAGGAAATACCTTCCGTTCAAAACTGGAAAGAAGCTTTCTGAGAAACTGCTCTGTGTTCTGTTAATTCATCTCACAGAGTTACATCTTTCCCTTCAAGAAGCCTTTCGCTAAGGCTGTTCTTGTGGAATTGGCAAAGTGATATTTGGAAGCCCATAGAGGGCTATGGTGAAAAAGGTAATATCTTCCGTTCAAAACTGGAAAGAACCTTTCTGATAAACTGCTCTGTGTTCTGTTAATTCATCTCACAGAGTTACATCTTTCCCTTCAAGAAGCCTTTCGCTAAGGCTGTTCTTGTGGAATTGGCAAAGTGATATTTGGAAGCCCTTAGAGGGCTAGGGTGAAAAAGGAAATATCTTCCGTTCAAAACTGGAAAGAAGCTTTCTGAGAAACTGCTCTGTGTTCTGTTAATTCATCTCACAGAGTTACATCTTTCCCTTCAAGAAACCTTTCGCTAAGGCTGTTCTTGTGGAAATGACAAAGTGATATTTGGAAGCCCATAGAGGGCTATGGTGAAATTGGAAATATCTTCCGTTCAAAACTGGAAAGAATCCTTCTGAGAAACTGCTCTGTGTTCTGTTAATTCATCTCACAGAGTTACATCTTTCCCTTCAAGAACCCTTTCGCTAAGGCTGTTCTTGTGTAATTGGCAAAGTGATATTTGGAAGCCCATAGAGGGCTATGGTGAATAAGGAAATATCTTCCGTTCAAAACTCGAAAGAAGCTTTCTGAGAAACTGCTCTGTGTTCTGTTAATTCATCTCACAGAGTTACATCTTTCCCGTCAAGAAGCCTTTCGCTAAGGCTGTTCCTGTGGAATTGACAAAGTGATATTTGGAAGCCCATAGAGGGCTATGGTGAAAAAGGAAATATCTTCCGTTCAAAACTGGAAAGAAGCTTTCTGACAAACTGCTCTGTGTTCTGTTAATTCATCTCACAGAGCTACATCTTTCCCTTCAAGAAGCCTTTCGCTAAGGCTGTTCTTGTGGGATTGGCAAAGTGATATTTGGAAGCCCATAGAGGGCTATGGTGAAAAAGGAAATATCTTCCGTTCAAAACTGGAAAGAAGCTTTCTGAGAAACTGCTCTGTGTTCTGTTAATTCATCTCACAGAGTTACATCTTTCCCTTCAAGAAGACTTTCGATAAGGCTGTTCTTGTGGAATTGGCAAAGGGATATTTGGAAGCCCATGGAGGGCTATGGTGAAAAAGGAAATATCTTCCGTTCAAAACTGGAAAGAAGCTTTCTGAGAAACTGCTCTGTGTTCTGTTACTTCATCTCACAGAGCTACATCTTTCCCTTCAAGAAGTCTTTCGCTAAGGCTGTTCTTGTGGAATTGGCAAAGTGATATTTGGAAGCCCATAGAGGGCTATGGTGAAAAAGGAAATATCTTCCGTTCAAAATTGGAAAGAAACTTTCTGAGAAACTGCTCTGTGTTCTGTTAATTCGTCTCACACAGTTACACCTTTCCCTTCAAGAAGCCTTTCGCTAAGGCTGTTCTTGTGGAATTCGCAAAGTGATATTTGGAAGCCCATAGAAGGCTATGGTGAAAAAGGAAATATCTTCCGTTGAAAACTGGAAAGAAGCTTTCTGAGAAACTGCTCTGTGTTCTGTTAATTCATCTCACAAAGTTACATATTTCCCTTCAAGAAGCCTTTCGCTAAGGCTGTTCTTGTGGAATTGGCAAAGTGATATTTGGAAGCCCATAGAGGGCTATGGTGAAAAAGGAAATACCTTCTGTTCAAAACTGGAAAGAAGCTTTCTGAGAAACTGCTCTGTGTTCTGTTAATTCATCTCACAGTGTTACATCTTTCCCTTCAAGAAGCCTTTCGCTAAGGCTGTTCTTGTGGAATTGGCAAAGGGATATTTGGAAGCCCTTAGAGGGCTACGGTGAAAAAGGAAATATATTCCGTTCAAAACTGGAAAGAAACTTTCTGAGAAACTGCTCTGTGTTCTGTTAATTCATCTGACAGAGTTACATCTTTCCCTTCAAGAAGCCTTTCGCTAAGGCTGTTCTTGTGGAATTGGCAAAGTGATATTTGGAAGCCCATAGAGGGCTATGGTGAAAAAGGAATTATCTTCCGCTCAAAACTGGAAAGAAGCTTTCTGAGAAACTGCTCTGTGTTCTGTTAATTCGTCTCACAGAGTTACATCTTTCCCTTCAAGAAGCCTTTCGCTAAGGCTGTTGTTGTGGAATTGGCAAAGTGATATTTGGAAGCCCATAGAGGGCTAGGGTGAAAAAGGAAATATCTTCCGTTCAAAACTGGAAAGAAGCTTTCTGAGAAACTGCTCTGTGTTCTGTTAATTCATCTCACAGAGTTACATCTTTCCCTTCAAGAAGCCTTTCGCTAAGGCTGTTCTTGTGGAATTGGCAAAGGGATATTTGGAAGCCCATTGAGGGCTATGGTTGATAAAGCAAATATCTCCCTTTCATAACTGGAAAGAAGCTTTCTGAGAAACTGCTCTGTGTTCTGTTAATTCATCTCACAGAGTTACATATTTCCCTTCAAGAAGCCTTTCTCTAAGGCTGTTCTTGTGGAATTGGCAAAGTGATATTTGGAAGCCCATAGAGGGCTATGGTGAAAAAGGAAATACCTTCCGTTCAAAACTGGAAAGAAGCTTTCTGAGAAACTTCTCTGTGTTCTGTTAATTCATCTCACAGTGTTACATCTTTTCCTTCAAGAAGCCTTTCGCTAAGGCTGTTCTTGTGGAATTGGCAAAGGGATATTTGGAAGCCCTTAGAGGGCTAGAGTGAAAAAGGAAATATCTTCCGTTCAAAACTGGAAAGAAGCTTTCTGAGAAACTGCTCTGTGTTCTGTTAATTCATCTCACAAAGTTACATCTTTCCCTTCAAGAAGCCTTTCTCTAAGGCTGTTCTTGTGGAATTGGCAAAGTGATATTTGGAAGCCCATAGAGGGCTATGGTGAAAAAGGAAATACCTTCCGTTCAAAACTGGAAAGAAGCTTTCTGAGAAACTCCTCTGTGTTCTGTTAATTCATCTCACAGTGTTACATCTTTCACTTCAAGAAGCCATTAGCTAAGGCTGTTCTTGTGGAATTGGCAAAGTGATATTTGGAAGCCCATAGAGGGCTAGGGTGAAAAAGGAAATATCTTCCGTTCAAAACAGGAAAGAAGCTTTCTGAGAAACTGCTCTGTGTTCTGTTAATACATCTCACAGAGTTACATCTTTCCCTTCAAGAAGCCTTTCGCTAAGGCTGTTCTTGTGGAAATGACAAAGTGATATTTGGAAGCCCATAGAGGGCTATGGTGAAAAAGGAAATATCTTCCTTTCAAAACTGGAAAGAAAACTTTGAGAAACTGCTCTGTGTTCTGTTAATTCATCTCACAGAGTTACATCTTTCCCTTCAAGAAGCCTTTCGCTAAAGCTGTTCTTGTGGAATTGGCAAAGTGATATTTGGAAGCCCATAGAGGGCTATGGTGAAAAAGGAAATATCTTCCGTTCAAAACTGGAAAGAAGCTTTCTGACAAACTGCTCTGTGTTCTGTTAATTCATCTCACAGAGCTACATCTTTCCCTTCAAGAAGCCTTTCGCTAAGGCTGTTCTTGTGGGATTGGCAAAGTGATATTTGGAAGCCCATAGAGGGCTATGGTGAAAAAGGAAATATCTTCCGTTCAAAACTGGAAAGAAGCTTTCTGAGAAACTGCTCTGTGTTCTGTTAATTCATCTCACAGAGTTACATCTTTCCCTTCAGGAAGCCTTTCGATAAGGCTGTTCTTGTGGAATTGGCAAAGGGATATTTGGAAGCCCATGGAGGGCTATGGTGAAAAAGGAAATATCTTCCGTTCAAAACTGGAAAGAAGCTTTCTGAGAAACTGCTCTGTGTTCTGTTAATTCATCTCACAGAGTTACATCTTTCCCTTCAAGAAGCCTTTCGCTAAGGCTGTTCTTGTGGAATTGGCAAAGTGATATTTGGAAGCCCATAGAGGGCTATGGTGAAAAAGGTAATATCTTCCGTTCAAAACTGGAAAGAACCTTTCTGAGAAACTGCTCTGTGTTCTGTTAATTCATCTCACAGAGTTACATCTTTCCCTTCAAGAAGCCTTTCGCTAAGGCTGTTCTTGTGGAATTGGCAAAGTGATATTTGGAAGCCCTTAGAGGGCTAGGGTGAAAAAGGAAATATCTTCCGTTCAAAACTGGAAAGAAGCTTTCTGAGAAACTGCTCTGTGTTCTGTTAATTCATCTCACAGAGTTACATCTTTCCCTTCAAGAAACCTTTCGCTAAGGCTGTTCTTGTGGAAATGACAAAGTGATATTTGGAAGCCCATAGGGGGCTATGGTGAAATTGGAAATATCTTCCGTTCAAAACTGGAAAGAATCCTTCTGAGAAACTGCTCTGTGTTCTGTTAATTCATCTCACAGAGTTACATCTTTCCCGTCAAGAAGCCTTTCGCTAAGGCTGTTCCTGTGGAATTGACAAAGTGATATTTGGAAGCCCATAGAGGGCTATGGTGAAAAAGGAAATATCTTCCGTTCAAAACTGGAAAGAAGCTTTCTGACAAACTGCTCTGTGTTCTGTTAATTCATCTCACAGAGCTACATCTTTCCCTTCAAGAAGCCTTTCGCTAAGGCTGTTCTTGTGGGATTGGCAAAGTGATATTTGGAAGCCCATAGAGGGCTATGGTGAAAAAGGAAATATCTTCCGTTCAAAACTGGAAAGAAGCTTTCTGAGAAACTGCTCTGTGTTCTGTTAATTCATCTCACAGAGTTACATCTTTCCCTTCAAGAAGACTTTCGATAAGGCTGTTCTTGTGGAATTGGCAAAGGGATATTTGGAAGCCCATGGAGGGCTATGGTGAAAAAGGAAATATCTTCCGTTCAAAACTGGAAAGAAGCTTTCTGAGAAACTGCTCTGTGTTCTGTTACTTCATCTCACAGAGCTACATCTTTGCCTTCAAGAAGTCTTTCGCTAAGGCTGTTCTTGTGGAATTGGCAAAGTGATATTTGGAAGCCCATAGAGGGCTATGGTGAAAAAGGAAATATCTTCCGTTCAAAACTGGAAAGAAACTTTCTGAGAAACTGCTCTGTGTTCTGTTAATTCGTCTCACACAGTTACACCTTTCCCTTCAAGAAGCCTTTCGCTAAGGCTGTTCTTGTGGAATTGGCAAAGTGATATTTGGAAGCCCATAGAAGGCTATGGTGAAAAAGGAAATATCTTCCGTTGAAAACTGGAAAGAAGCTTTCTGAGAAACTGCTCTGTGTTCTGTTAATTCATCTCACAAAGTTACATATTTCCCTTCAAGAAGCCTTTCGCTAAGGCTGTTCTTGTGGAATTGGCAAAGTGATATTTGGAAGCCCATAGAGGGCTATGGTGAAAAAGGAAATACCTTCTGTTCAAAACTGGAAAGAAGCTTTCTGAGAAACTGCTCTGTGTTCTGTTAATTCATCTCACAGTGTTACATCTTTCCCTTCAAGAAGCCTTTCGCTAAGGCTGTTCTTGTGGAATTGGCAAAGGGATATTCGGAAGCCCTTAGAGGGCTACGGTGAAAAAGGAAATATATTCCGTTCAAAACTGGAAAGAAACTTTCTGAGAAACTGCTCTGTGTTCTGTTAATTCATCTCACAGAGTTACATCTTTCCCTTCAAGAAGCCTTTCGCTAAGGCTGTTCTTGTGGAATTGGCAAAGTGATATTTGGAAGCCCATAGAGGGCTATGGTGAAAAAGGAATTATCTTCCGCTCAAAACTGGAAAGAAGCTTTCTGAGAAACTGCTCTGTGTTCTGTTAATTCGTCTCACAGAGTTACATCTTTCCCTTCAAGAAGCCTTTCGCTAAGGCTGTTGTTGTGGAATTGGCAAAGTGATATTTGGAAGCCCATAGAGGGCTATGGTGAAAAAGGAAATATCTTCCGTTCAAAACTGGAAAGAAGCTTTCTGAGAAACTGCTCTGTGTTCTGTTAATTCATCTCACAGCGTTACATCTTTCCCTTCAAGAAGCCTTTCGCTAAGGCTGTTCTTGTGGAATTGGCAAAGGGATATTTGGAAGCCCATGGAGGGCTATGGTTGATAAAGCAAATATCTCCCTTTCATAACTGGAAAGAAGCTTTCTGAGAAACTGCTCTGTGTTCTGTTAATTCATCTCACAGAGTTACATATTTCCCTTCAAGAAGCCTTTCACTAAGGCTGTTCTTGTGGAATTGTAAAGGGATATTTGGAAGCTCATAGAGGTCTATGGTGAAAAATGAAATATCTTCCGGTCAAAACTGGAAAGAAGCTTTCTGAGAAACTGCTCTGTGTTCTGTTAGTTCATCTCACGGTGTTACATATTTCCCTTCAAGAAGCCTTTCGCTAAGGTTGTTCTTGTGGAATTGGCAAAGTGATATTTGGAAGCCCATAGAGGGCTATGGTGAAAAAGGAAATATCTTCCGTTCGAAACTGCAAAGAAGCTTTCTGAGAAACTGCTCTGTGTTCTGCTAATTCATCTCACAGAGTTACATCTTTCCCTTCAAGAAACCTTTCGCTAAGGCTGTTCTTGTGGAATTGGCGAAGTCATATATGGAAGCCCATTGAGGGCTATGGTGAAAAAGGAAATATCTTCTGTTCAAAACTGGAAAGAAGCTTTCTGAGAAACTGCTCTGTGTTCTCTTAATTCATCTCACAGAGTTACATCTTTCCCTTCAAGAAGCCTTTCGCTAAAGCTGTTCTTGTGGAATTGGCAAAGTCATATTTGGAAGCCCATAGAGGGCTATGGTGAAAAAGGAAATAACTTCCGTTCAAAACTGGAAAGAAGCTTTCTGAGAAACTGCTCTGTGTTCTGTTAATTCATCTCACAGAGTTACATCTTTCCCTTCAAGAAGCCTTTCGCTAAGGCTGTTCTTGCGGGATTGCCAAAGGGATATTTGGAAGCCCATAGAGGGCTATGGTGAAATAGGAAATATCTTCCATTCAAAACTGGAAAGAAGCTTTCTGAGAAACTGCTCTGTGTTCTGTTAGTTCATCTCACGGTGTTACATATTTCCCTTCAAGAAGCCTTTCGCTAAGGTTGTTCTTGTGGAATTGGCAAAGTGATATTTGGAAGCCCATAGAGGGCTATGGTGAAAAAGGAAATATCTTCCGTTCAAAACTGGAATGAAGCTTTCTGAGAAACTGCTCTGTGTTCTGTTAATTCATCTAACAGAGTTACATCTTTCCCTTCAAGAAGCCTTTCGTTAAGGCTGTTGTTGTGGAATTGGCGAAGGGATATTTGGAAGCCCATGGAGCGCTATGGTGAAAAAGGAAATATCTTCCGTTCAAAACTGGAAAGAAGCTTTCTGAGAAACTGCTCTGCGTTCTGTTAATTGATCTCACAGAGTTACATCTTTCCCTTCAAGAAGCCTTTCGCTAAGGCTGTTCATGTGGAATTGGCAAAGTGATATTTGGAAGCCCATAGATCGCTATGGTGAAAAAGGAAATATCTTCCGTTCGAAACTGCAAAGAAGCTTTCTGAGAAACTGCTCTGTGTTCTGCTAATTCATCTCACAGAGTTACATCTTTCCCTTCAAGAAACCTTTCGCTAAGGCTGTTCTTGTGGAATTGGCAAAGTCATATTTGGAAGCCCTTTGAGGGCTATGGTGAAAAAGGAAATATCTTCTGTTCAAAACTGGAAAGAAGCTTTCTGAGAAACTGCTCTGTGTTCTCTTAATTCATCTCACAGAGTTACATCTTTCCCTTCAAGAAGCCTTTCGCTAAGGCTGTTCTTGTGGAATTGGCAAAGTCATATTTGGAAGCCCATTGAGGGCTATGGTGAAAAAGGAAATATCTTCCGTTCAAAACTGGAAAGAAGCTTTCTGAGAAACTGCTCTGTGTTCTGTTAATTCATCTCACAGAGTTACATCTTTCCCTTCAAGAAGCCTTACGCTAAGGCTGTTCTTGTGGAATTGGCAAAGTGATATTTGGAAGCCCATAGAGGGCTATGGTGAAAAAGGTAATATCTTCCGTTCAAAACTGGAAAGAACCTTTCTGAGAAACTGCTCTGTGTTCTGTTAATTCATCTCACAGAGTTACATCTTTCCCTTCAAGAAGCCTTTCGCTAAGGCTGTTCTTGTGGAATTGGCAAAGTGATATTTGGAAGCCCTTAGAGGGCTAGGGTGAAAAAGGAAATATCTTCCGTTCAAAACTGGAAAGAAGCTTTCTGAGAAACTGCTCTGTGTTCTGTTAATTCGTCTCACAGAGTTACATCTTTCCCTTCAAGAAGCCTTTCGCTAAGGCTGTTGTTGTGGAATTGGCAAAGTGATATTTGGAAGCCCATAGAGGGCTATGGTGAAAAAGGAAATATCTTCCGTTCAAAACTGGAAAGAAGCTTTCTGAGAAACTGCTCTGTGTTCTGTTAATTCATCTCACAGAGTTACATCTTTCCCTTCAAGAAGCCTTTCGCTAAGGCTGTTCTTGTGGAATTGGCAAAGGGATATTTGGAAGCCCATGGAGGGCTATGGTTGATAAAGCAAATATCTTCCTTTCATAACTGGAAAGAAGCTTTCTGAGAAACTGCTCTGTGTTCTGTTAATTCATCTCACAGAGTTACATATTTCCCTTCAAGAAGCCTTTCTCTAAGGCTGTTCTTGTGGAATTGGCAAAGTGATATTTGGAAGCCCATAGAGGGCTATGGTGAAAAAGGAAATACCTTCCGTTCAAAACTGGAAAGAAGCTTTCTGAGAAACTGCTCTGTGTTCTGTTAATTCATCTCACAGAGTTACATCTTTCCCTTCAAGAAGCCTTTCGCTAAGGCTGTTCTTGTGGAATTGGCAAAGTGATATTTGGAAGCCCATAGAGGGCTATGGTGAAAAAGGTAATATCTTCCGTTCAAAACTGGAAAGAACCTTTCTGAGAAACTGCTCTGTGTTCTGTTAATTCATCTCACAGAGTTACATCTTTCCCTTCAAGAAGCCTTTCGCTAAGGCTGTTCTTGTGGAATTGGCAAAGTGATATTTGGAAGCCCTTAGAGGGCTAGGGTGAAAAAGGAAATATCTTCCGTTCAAAACTGGAAAGAAGCTTTCTGAGAAACTGCTCTGTGTTCTGTTAATTCATCTCACAGAGTTACATCTTTCCCTTCAAGAAACCTTTCGCTAAGGCTGTTCTTGTGGAAATGACAAAGTGATATTTGGAAGCCCATAGGGGGCTATGGTGAAATTGGAAATATCTTCCGTTCAAAACTGGAAAGAATCCTTCTGAGAAACTGCTCTGTGTTCTGTTAATTCATCTCACAGAGTTACATCTTTCCCGTCAAGAAGCCTTTCGCTAAGGCTGTTCCTGTGGAATTGACAAAGTGATATTTGGAAGCCCATAGAGGGCTATGGTGAAAAAGGAAATATCTTCCGTTCAAAACTGGAAAGAAGCTTTCTGACAAACTGCTCTGTGTTCTGTTAATTCATCTCACAGAGCTACATCTTTCCCTTCAAGAAGCCTTTCGCTAAGGCTGTTCTTGTGGGATTGGCAAAGTGATATTTGGAAGCCCATAGAGGGCTATGGTGAAAAAGGAAATATCTTCCGTTCAAAACTCGAAAGAAGCTTTCTGAGAAACTGCTCTGTGTTCTGTTAATTCATCTCACAGAGTTACATCTTTCCCTTCAAGAAGACTTTCGATAAGGCTGTTCTTGTGGAATTGGCAAAGGGATATTTGGAAGCCCATGGAGGGCTATGGTGAAAAAGGAAATATCTTCCGTTCAAAACTGGAAAGAAGCTTTCTGAGAAACTGCTCTGTGTTCTGTTACTTCATCTCACAGAGCTACATCTTTGCCTTCAAGAAGTCTTTCGCTAAGGCTGTTCTTGTGGAATTGGCAAAGTGATATTTGGAAGCCCATAGAGGGCTATGGTGAAAAAGGAAATATCTTCCGTTCAAAACTGGAAAGAAACTTTCTGAGAAACTGCTCTGTGTTCTGTTAATTCGTCTCACACAGTTACACCTTTCCCTTCAAGAAGCCTTTCGCTAAGGCTGTTCTTGTGGAATTGGCAAAGTGATATTTGGAAGCCCATAGAAGGCTATGGTGAAAAAGGAAATATCTTCCGTTGAAAACTGGAAAGAAGCTTTCTGAGAAACTGCTCTGTGTTCTGTTAATTCATCTCACAAAGTTACATATTTCCCTTCAAGAAGCCTTTCGCTAAGGCTGTTCTTGTGGAATTGGCAAAGTGATATTTGGAAGCCCATAGAGGGCTATGGTGAAAAAGGAAATACCTTCTGTTCAAAACTGGAAAGAAGCTTTCTGAGAAACTGCTCTGTGTTCTGTTAATTCATCTCACAGTGTTACATCTTTCCCTTCAAGAAGCCTTTCGCTAAGGCTGTTCTTGTGGAATTGGCAAAGGGATATTCGGAAGCCCTTAGAGGGCTACGGTGAAAAAGGAAATATATTCCGTTCAAAACTGGAAAGAAACTTTCTGAGAAACTGCTCTGTGTTCTGTTAATTCATCTCACAGAGTTACATCTTTCCCTTCAAGAAGCCTTTCGCTAAGGCTGTTCTTGTGGAATTGGCAAAGTGATATTTGGAAGCCCATAGAGGGCTATGGTGAAAAAGGAATTATCTTCCGCTCAAAACTGGAAAGAAGCTTTCTGAGAAACTGCTCTGTGTTCTGTTAATTCGTCTCACAGAGTTACATCTTTCCCTTCAAGAAGCCTTTCGCTAAGGCTGTTGTTGTGGAATTGGCAAAGTGATATTTGGAAGCCCATAGAGGGCTATGGTGAAAAAGGAAATATCTTCCGTTCAAAACTGGAAAGAAGCTTTCTGAGAAACTGCTCTGTGTTCTGTTAATTCATCTCACAGCGTTACATCTTTCCCTTCAAGAAGCCTTTCGCTAAGGCTGTTCTTGTGGAATTGGCAAAGGGATATTTGGAAGCCCATGGAGGGCTATGGTTGATAAAGCAAATATCTCCCTTTCATAACTGGAAAGAAGCTTTCTGAGAAACTGCTCTGTGTTCTGTTAATTCATCTCACGGAGTTACATATTTCCCTTCAAGAAGCCTTTCACTAAGGCTGTTCTTGTGGAATTGTAAAGGGATATTTGGAAGCTCATAGAGGTCTATGGTGAAAAATGAAATATCTTCCGGTCAAAACTGGAAAGAAGCTTTCTGAGAAACTGCTCTGTGTTCTGTTAGTTCATCTCACGGTGTTACATATTTCCCTTCAAGAAGCCTTTCGCTAAGGTTGTTCTTGTGGAATTGGCAAAGTGATATTTGGAAGCCCATAGAGGGCTATGGTGAAAAAGGAAATATCTTCCGTTCGAAACTGCAAAGAAGCTTTCTGAGAAACTGCTCTGTGTTCTGCTAATTCATCTCACAGAGTTACATCTTTCCCTTCAAGAAACCTTTCGCTAAGGCTGTTCTTGTGGAATTGGCGAAGTCATATATGGAAGCCCATTGAGGGCTATGGTGAAAAAGGAAATATCTTCTGTTCAAAACTGGAAAGAAGCTTTCTGAGAAACTGCTCTGTGTTCTCTTAATTCATCTCACAGAGTTACATCTTTCCCTTCAAGAAGCCTTTCGCTAAAGCTGTTCTTGTGGAATTGGCAAAGTCATATTTGGAAGCCCATAGAGGGCTATGGTGAAAAAGGAAATAACTTCCGTTCAAAACTGGAAAGAAGCTTTCTGAGAAACTGCTCTGTGTTCTGTTAATTCATCTCACAGAGTTACATCTTTCCCTTCAAGAAGCCTTTCGCTAAGGCTGTTCTTGCGGGATTGCCAAAGGGATATTTGGAAGCCCATAGAGGGCTATGGTGAAATAGGAAATATCTTCCATTCAAAACTGGAAAGAAGCTTTCTGAGAAACTGCTCTGTGTTCTGTTAGTTCATCTCACGGTGTTACATATTTCCCTTCAAGAAGCCTTTCGCTAAGGTTGTTCTTGTGGAATTGGCAAAGTGATATTTGGAAGCCCATAGAGGGCTATGGTGAAAAAGGAAATATCTTCCGTTCAAAACTGGAATGAAGCTTTCTGAGAAACTGCTCTGTGTTCTGTTAATTCATCTAACAGAGTTACATCTTTCCCTTCAAGAAGCCTTTCGTTAAGGCTGTTGTTGTGGAATTGGCGAAGGGATATTTGGAAGCCCATGGAGCGCTATGGTGAAAAAGGAAATATCTTCCGTTCAAAACTGGAAAGAAGCTTTCTGAGAAACTGCTCTGCGTTCTGTTAATTGATCTCACAGAGTTACATCTTTCCCTTCAAGAAGCCTTTCGCTAAGGCTGTTCATGTGGAATTGGCAAAGTGATATTTGGAAGCCCATAGATCGCTATGGTGAAAAAGGAAATATCTTCCGTTCGAAACTGCAAAGAAGCTTTCTGAGAAACTGCTCTGTGTTCTGCTAATTCATCTCACAGAGTTACATCTTTCCCTTCAAGAAACCTTTCGCTAAGGCTGTTCTTGTGGAATTGGCAAAGTCATATTTGGAAGCCCTTTGAGGGCTATGGTGAAAAAGGAAATATCTTCTGTTCAAAACTGGAAAGAAGCTTTCTGAGAAACTGCTCTGTGTTCTCTTAATTCATCTCACAGAGTTACATCTTTCCCTTCAAGAAGCCTTTCGCTAAGGCTGTTCTTGTGGAATTGGCAAAGTCATATTTGGAAGCCCATTGAGGGCTATGGTGAAAAAGGAAATATCTTCCGTTCAAAACTGGAAAGAAGCTTTCTGAGAAACTGCTCTGTGTTCTGTTAATTCATCTCACAGAGTTACATCTTTCCCTTCAAGAAGCCTTACGCTAAGGCTGTTCTTGTGGAATTGGCAAAGTGATATTTGGAAGCCCATAGAGGGCTATGGTGAAAAAGGTAATATCTTCCGTTCAAAACTGGAAAGAACCTTTCTGAGAAACTGCTCTGTGTTCTGTTAATTCATCTCACATAGTTACATCTTTCCCTTCAAGAAGCCTTTCGCTAAGGCTGTTCTTGTGGAATTGGCAAAGTGATATTTGGAAGCCCTTAGAGGGCTAGGGTGAAAAAGGAAATATCTTCCGTTCAAAACTGGAAAGAAGCTTTCTGAGAAACTGCTCTGTGTTCTGTTAATTCATCTCACAGAGTTACATCTTTCCCTTCAAGAAGCCTTTCGCTAAGGCTGTTCTTGTGGAAATGACAAAGTGATATTTGGAAGCCCATAGAGGGCTATGGTGAAATTGGAAATATCTTCCGTTCAAAACTGGAAAGAATCCTTCTGAGAAACTGCTCTGTGTTCTGTTAATTCATCTCACAGAGTTACATCTTTCCCTTCAAGAACCCTTTCGCTAAGGCTGTTCTTGTGTAATTGGCAAAGTGATATTTGGAAGCCCATAGAGGGCTATGGTGAATAAGGAAATATCTTCCGTTCAAAACTCGAAAGAAGCTTTCTGAGAAACTGCTCTGTGTTCTGTTAATTCATCTCACAGAGTTACATCTTTCCCGTCAAGAAGCCTTTCGCTAAGGCTGTTCCTGTGGAATTGACAAAGTGATATTTGGAAGCCCATAGAGGGCTATGGTGAAAAAGGAAATATCTTCCGTTCAAAACTGGAAAGAAGCTTTCTGACAAACTGCTCTGTGTTCTGTTAATTCATCTCACAGAGCTACATCTTTCCCTTCAAGAAGCCTTTCGCTAAGGCTGTTCTTGTGGGATTGGCAAAGTGATATTTGGAAGCCCATAGAGGGCTATGGTGAAAAAGGAAATATCTTCCGTTCAAAACTGGAAAGAAGCTTTCTGAGAAACTGCTCTGTGTTCTGTTAATTCATCTCACAGAGTTACATCTTTCCCTTCAAGAAGCCTTTCGATAAGGCTGTTCTTGTGGAATTGGCAAAGGGATATTTGGAAGCCCATGGAGGGCTATGGTGAAAAAGGAAATATCTTCCGTTCAAAACTGGAAAGAAGCTTTCTGAGAAACTGCTCTGTGTTCTGTTAATTCATCTCACAGAGCTACATCTTTCCCTTCAAGAAGTCTTTCGCTAAGGCTGTTCTTGTGGAATTGGCAAAGTGATATTTGGAAGCCCATAGAGGGCTATGGTGAAAAAGGAAATATCTTCCGTTCAAAACTGGAAAGAAACTTTCTGAGAAACTGCTCTGTGTTCTGTTAATTCGTCTCACACAGTTACACCTTTCCCTTCAAGAAGCCTTTCGCTAAGGCTGTTCTTGTGGAATTGGCAAAGTGATATTTGGAAGCCCATAGAAGGCTATGGTGAAAAAGGAAATATCTTCCGTTGAAAACTGGAAAGAAGCTTTCTGAGAAACTGCTCTGTGTTCTGTTAATTCATCTCACAAAGTTACATATTTCCCTTCAAGAAGCCTTTCGCTAAGGCTGTTCTTGTGGAATTGGCAAAGTGATATTTGGAAGCCCATAGAGGGCTATGGTGAAAAAGGAAATACCTTCCGTTCAAAACTGGAAAGAAGCTTTCTGAGAAACTGCTCTGTGTTCTGTTAATTCATCTCACAGTGTTACATCTTTCCCTTCAAGAAGCCTTTCGCTAAGGCTGTTCTTGTGGAATTGGCAAAGGGATATTCGGAAGCCCTTAGAGGGCTACGGTGAAAAAGGAAATATATTCCGTTCAAAACTGGAAAGAAACTTTCTGAGAAACTGCTCTGTGTTCTGTTAATTCATCTCACAGAGTTACATCTTTCCCTTCAAGAAGCCTTTCGCTAAGGCTGTTCTTGTGGAATTGGCAAAGTGATATTTGGAAGCCCATAGAGGGCTATGGTGAAAAAGGAATTATCTTCCGCTCAAAACTGGAAAGAAGCTTTCTGAGAAACTGCTCTGTGTTCTGTTAATTCGTCTCACAGAGTTACATCTTTCCCTTCAAGAAGCCTTTCGCTAAGGCTGTTGTTGTGGAATTGGCAAAGTGATATTTGGAAGCCCATAGAGGGCTATGGTGAAAAAGGAAATATCTTCCGTTCAAAACTGGAAAGAAGCTTTCTGAGAAACTGCTCTGTGTTCTGTTAATTCATCTCACAGAGTTACATCTTTCCCTTCAAGAAGCCTTTCGCTAAGGCTGTTCTTGTGGAATTGGCAAAGGGATATTTGGAAGCCCATGGAGGGCTATGGTTGATAAAGCAAATATCTTCCTTTCATAACTGGAAAGAAGCTTTCTGAGAAACTGCTCTGTGTTCTGTTAATTCATCTCACAGAGTTACATATTTCCCTTCAAGAAGCCTTTCTCTAAGGCTGTTCTTGTGGAATTGGCAAAGTGATATTTGGAAGCCCATAGAGGGCTATGGTGAAAAAGGAAATACCTTCCGTTCAAAACTGGAAAGAAGCTTTCTGAGAAACTGCTCTGTGTTCTGTTAATTCATCTCACAGAGTTACATCTTTCCCTTCAAGAAGCCTTTCGCTAAGGCTGTTCTTGTTGAATTGGCAAAGTGATATTTGGAAGCCCATAGAGGGCTATGGTGAAAAAGGTAATATCTTCCGTTCAAAACTGGAAAGAACCTTTCTGATAAACTGCTCTGTGTTCTGTTAATTCATCTCACAGAGTTACATCTTTCCCTTCAAGAAGCCTTTCGCTAAGGCTGTTCTTGTGGAATTGGCAAAGTGATATTTGGAAGCCCTTACAGGGCTAGGGTGAAAAAGGAAATATCTTCCGTTCAAAACTGGAAAGAAGCTTTCTGAGAAACTGCTCTGTGTTCTGTTAATTCATCTCACAGAGTTACATCTTTCCCTTCAAGAAACCTTTCGCTAAGGCTGTTCTTGTGGAAATGACAAAGTGATATTTGGAAGCCCATAGAGGGCTATGGTGAAATTGGAAATATCTTCCGTTCAAAACTGGAAAGAATCCTTCTGAGAAACTGCTCTGTGTTCTGTTAATTCATCTCACAGAGTTACATCTTTCCCTTCAAGAACCCTTTCGCTAAGGCTGTTCTTGTGTAATTGGCAAAGTGATATTTGGAAGCCCATAGAGGGCTATGGTGAATAAGGAAATATCTTCCGTTCAAAACTCGAAAGAAGCTTTCTGAGAAACTGCTCTGTGTTCTGTTAATTCATCTCACAGAGTTACATCTTTCCCGTCAAGAAGCCTTTCGCTAAGGCTGTTCCTGTGGAATTGACAAAGTGATATTTGGAAGCCCATAGAGGGCTATGGTGAAAAAGGAAATATCTTCCGTTCAAAACTGGAAAGAAGCTTTCTGACAAACTGCTCTGTGTTCTGTTAATTCATCTCACAGAGCTACATCTTTCCCTTCAAGAAGCCTTTCGCTAAGGCTGTTCTTGTGGGATTGGCAAAGTGATATTTGGAAGCCCATAGAGGGCTATGGTGAAAAAGGAAATATCTTCCGTTCAAAACTGGAAAGAAGCTTTCTGAGAAACTGCTCTGTGTTCTGTTAATTCATCTCACAGAGTTACATCTTTCCCTTCAAGAAGCCTTTCGATAAGGCTGTTCTTGTGGAATTGGCAAAGGGATATTTGGAAGCCCATGGAGGGCTATGGTGAAAAAGGAAATATGTTCCGTTCAAAACTGGAAAGAAGCTTTCTTAGAAACTGCTCTGTGTTCTGTTACTTCATCTCACAGAGCTACATCTTTCCCTTCAAGAAGTCTTTCGCTAAGGCTGTTCTTGTGGAATTGGCAAAGTGATATTTGGAAGCCCATAGAGGGCTATGGTGAAAAAGGAAATATCTTCCGTTCAAAATTGGAAAGAAACTTTCTGAGAAACTGCTCTGTGTTCTGTTAATTCGTCTCACACAGTTACACCTTTCCCTTCAAGAAGCCTTTCGCTAAGGCTGTTCTTGTGGAATTGGCAAAGTGATATTTGGAAGCCCATAGAAGGCTATGGTGAAAAAGGAAATATCTTCCGTTGAAAACTGGAAAGAAGCTTTCTGAGAAACTGCTCTGTGTTCTGTTAATTCATCTCACAAAGTTACATATTTCCCTTCAAGAAGCCTTTCGCTAAGGCTGTTCTTGTGGAATTGGCAAAGTGATATTTGGAAGCCCATAGAGGGCTATGGTGAAAAAGGAAATACCTTCTGTTCAAAACTGGAAAGAAGCTTTCTGAGAAACTGCTCTGTGTTCTGTTAATTCATCTCACAGTGTTACATCTTTCCCTTCAAGAAGCCTTTCGCTAAGGCTGTTCTTGTGGAATTGGCAAAGGGATATTCGGAAGCCCTTAGAGGGCTACGGTGAAAAAGGAAATATATTCCGTTCAAAACTGGAAAGAAACTTTCTGAGAAACTGCTCTGTGTTCTGTTAATTCATCTGACAGAGTTACATCTTTCCCTTCAAGAAGCCTTTCGCTAAGGCTGTTCTTGTGGAATTGGCAAAGTGATATTTGGAAGCCCATAGAGGGCTATGGTGAAAAAGGAATTATCTTCCGCTCAAAACTGGAAAGAAGCTTTCTGAGAAACTGCTCTGTGTTCTGTTAATTCGTCTCACAGAGTTACATCTTTCCCTTCAAGAAGCCTTTCGCTAAGGCTGTTGTTGTGGAATTGGCAAAGTGATATTTGGAAGCCCATAGAGGGCTAGGGTGAAAAAGGAAATATCTTCCGTTCAAAACTGGAAAGAAGCTTTCTGAGAAACTGCTCTGTGTTCTGTTAATTCATCTCACAGAGTTACATCTTTCCCTTCAAGAAGCCTTTCGCTAAGGCTGTTCTTGTGGAATTGGCAAAGGGATATTTGGAAGCCCATTGAGGGCTATGGTTGATAAAGCAAATATCTCCCTTTCATAACTGGAAAGAAGCTTTCTGAGAAACTGCTCTGTGTTCTGTTAATTCATCTCACAGAGTTACATATTTCCCTTCAAGAAGCCTTTCTCTAAGGCTGTTCTTGTGGAATTGGCAAAGTGATATTTGGAAGCCCATAGAGGGCTATGGTGAAAAAGGAAATACCTTCCGTTCAAAACTGGAAAGAAGCTTTCTGAGAAACTTCTCTGTGTTCTGTTAATTCATCTCACAGTGTTACATCTTTTCCTTCAAGAAGCCTTTCGCTAAGGCTGTTCTTGTGGAATTGGCAAAGGGATATTTGGAAGCCCTTAGAGGGCTAGAGTGAAAAAGGAAATATCTTCCGTTCAAAACTGGAAAGAAGCTTTCTGAGAAACTGCTCTGTGTTCTGTTAATTCATCTCACAAAGTTACATCTTTCCCTTCAAGAAGCCTTTCTCTAAGGCTGTTCTTGTGGAATTGGCAAAGTGATATTTGGAAGCCCATAGAGGGCTATGGTGAAAAAGGAAATACCTTCCGTTCAAAACTGGAAAGAAGCTTTCTGAGAAACTCCTCTGTGTTCTGTTAATTCATCTCACAGTGTTACATCTTTCACTTCAAGAAGCCATTAGCTAAGGCTGTTCTTGTGGAATTGGCAAAGTGATATTTGGAAGCCCATAGAGGGCTAGGGTGAAAAAGGAAATATCTTCCGTTCAAAACAGGAAAGAAGCTTTCTGAGAAACTGCTCTGTGTTCTGTTAATACATCTCACAGAGTTACATCTTTCCCTTCAAGAAGCCTTTCGCTAAGGCTGTTCTTGTGGAAATGACAAAGTGATATTTGGAAGCCCATAGAGGGCTATGGTGAAAAAGGAAATATCTTCCTTTCAAAACTGGAAAGAAAACTTTGAGAAACTGCTCTGTGTTCT
The DNA here is from genome assembly GCF_047675955.1 of Chlorocebus sabaeus. Lineage (NCBI taxonomy): Eukaryota > Metazoa > Chordata > Mammalia > Primates > Cercopithecidae > Chlorocebus > Chlorocebus sabaeus. The sequence goes on along the minus strand of NW_027327540.1, from coordinate 244,849 downwards.
GTTAATTCATCTCACAGAGTTACATCTTTCCCTTCAAGAAGCCTTTCGCTAAAGCTGTTCTTGTGGAATTGGCAAAGTGATATTTGGAAGCCCATAGAGGGCTATGGTGAAAAAGGAAATATCTTCCGTTCAAAACTGGAAAGAAGCTTTCTGACAAACTGCTCTGTGTTCTGTTAATTCATCTCACAGAGCTACATCTTTCCCTTCAAGAAGCCTTTCGCTAAGGCTGTTCTTGTGGGATTGGCAAAGTGATATTTGGAAGCCCATAGAGGGCTATGGTGAAAAAGGAAATATCTTCCGTTCAAAACTGGAAAGAAGCTTTCTGAGAAACTGCTCTGTGTTCTGTTAATTCATCTCACAGAGTTACATCTTTCCCTTCAAGAAGCCTTTCGATAAGGCTGTTCTTGTGGAATTGGCAAAGGGATATTTGGAAGCCCATGGAGGGCTATGGTGAAAAAGGAAATATCTTCCGTTCAAAACTGGAAAGAAGCTTTCTGAGAAACTGCTCTGTGTTCTGTTAATTCATCTCACAGAGCTACATCTTTCCCTTCAAGAAGTCTTTCGCTAAGGCTGTTCTTGTGGAATTGGCAAAGTGATATTTGGAAGCCCATAGAGGGCTATGGTGAAAAAGGAAATATCTTCCGTTCAAAACTGGAAAGAAACTTTCTGAGAAACTGCTCTGTGTTCTGTTAATTCGTCTCACACAGTTACACCTTTCCCTTCAAGAAGCCTTTCGCTAAGGCTGTTCTTGTGGAATTGGCAAAGGGATATTCGGAAGCCCTTAGAGGGCTACGGTGAAAAAGGAAATATATTCCGTTCAAAACTGGAAAGAAACTTTCTGAGAAACTGCTCTGTGTTCTGTTAATTCATCTCACAGAGTTACATCTTTCCCTTCAAGAAGCCTTTCGCTAAGGCTGTTCTTGTGGAATTGGCAAAGTGATATTTGGAAGCCCATAGAGGGCTATGGTGAAAAAGGAATTATCTTCCGCTCAAAACTGGAAAGAAGCTTTCTGAGAAACTGCTCTGTGTTCTGTTAATTCGTCTCACAGAGTTACATCTTTCCCTTCAAGAAGCCTTTCGCTAAGGCTGTTGTTGTGGAATTGGCAAAGTGATATTTGGAAGCCCATAGAGGGCTATGGTGAAAAAGGAAATATCTTCCGGTCAAAACTGGAAAGAAGCTTTCTGAGAAACTGCTCTGTGTTCTGTTAATTCATCTCACAGAGTTACATCTTTCCCTTCAAGAAGCCTTTCGCTAAGGCTGTTCTTGTGGAATTGGCAAAGGGATATTTGGAAGCCCATGGAGGGCTATGGTTGATAAAGCAAATATCTTCCTTTCGTAACTGGAAAGAAGCTTTCTGAGAAACTGCTCTGTGTTCTGTTAATTCATCTCACAGAGTTACATATTTCCCTTCAAGAAGCCTTTCTCTAAGGCTGTTCTTGTGGAATTGGCAAAGTGATATTTGGAAGCCCATAGAGGGCTATGGTGAAAAAGGAAATACCTTCCTTTCAAAACTGGAAAGAAGCTTTCTGAGAAACTGCTCTGTGTTCTGTTAATTCATCTCACAGAGTTACATCTTTCCCTTCAAGAAGCCTTTCGCTAAGGCTGTTCTTGTTGAATTGGCAAAGTGATATTTGGAAGCCCATAGAGGGCTATGGTGAAAAAGGTAATATCTTCCGTTCAAAACTGGAAAGAACCTTTCTGAGAAACTGCTCTGTGTTCTGTTAATTCATCTCACAGAGTTACATCTTTCCCTTCAAGAAGCCTTTCGCTAAGGCTGTTCTTGTGGAATTGGCAAAGTGATATTTGGAAGCCCTTAGAGGGCTAGGGTGAAAAAGGAAATATCTTCCGTTCAAAACTGGAAAGAAGCTTTCTGAGAAACTGCTCTGTGTTCTGTTAATTCATCTCACAGAGTTACATCTTTCCCTTCAAGAAACCTTTCGCTAAGGCTGTTCTTGTGGAAATGACAAAGTGATATTTGAAAGCCCATAGGGGGCTATGGTGAAATTGGAAATATCTTCCGTTCAAAACTGGAAAGAATCCTTCTGAGAAACTGCTCTGTGTTCTGTTAATTCATCTCACAGAGTTACATCTTTCCCGTCAAGAAGCCTTTCGCTAAGGCTGTTCCTGTGGAATTGACAAAGTGATATTTGGAAGCCCATAGAGGGCTATGGTGAAAAAGGAAATATCTTCCGTTCAAAACTGGAAAGAAGCTTTCTGACAAACTGCTCTGTGTTCTGTTAATTCATCTCACAGAGCTACATCTTTCCCTTCAAGAAGCCTTTCGCTAAGGCTGTTCTTGTGGGATTGGCAAAGTGATATTTGGAAGCCCATAGAGGGCTATGGTGAAAAAGGAAATATCTTCCGTTCAAAACTGGAAAGAAGCTTTCTGAGAAACTGCTCTGTGTTCTGTTAATTCATCTCACAGAGTTACATCTTTCCCTTCAAGAAGACTTTCGATAAGGCTGTTCTTGTGGAATTGGCAAAGGGATATTTGGAAGCCCATGGAGGGCTATGGTGAAAAAGGAAATATCTTCCGTTCAAAACTGGAAAGAAGCTTTCTGAGAAACTGCTCTGTGTTCTGTTACTTCATCTCACAGAGCTACATCTTTGCCTTCAAGAAGTCTTTCGCTAAGGCTGTTCTTGTGGAATTGGCAAAGTGATATTTGGAAGCCCATAGAGGGCTATGGTGAAAAAGGAAATATCTTCCGTTCAAAACTGGAAAGAAACTTTCTGAGAAACTGCTCTGTGTTCTGTTAATTCGTCTCACACAGTTACACCTTTCCCTTCAAGAAGCCTTTCGCTAAGGCTGTTCTTGTGGAATTGGCAAAGTGATATTTGGAAGCCCATAGAAGGCTATGGTGAAAAAGGAAATATCTTCCGTTGAAAACTGGAAAGAAGCTTTCTGAGAAACTGCTCTGTGTTCTGTTAATTCATCTCACAAAGTTACATATTTCCCTTCAAGAAGCCTTTCGCTAAGGCTGTTCTTGTGGAATTGGCAAAGTGATATTTGGAAGCCCATAGAGGGCTATGGTGAAAAAGGAAATACCTTCTGTTCAAAACTGGAAAGAAGCTTTCTGAGAAACTGCTCTGTGTTCTGTTAATTCATCTCACAGTGTTACATCTTTCCCTTCAAGAAGCCTTTCGCTAAGGCTGTTCTTGTGGAATTGGCAAAGGGATATTCGGAAGCCCTTAGAGGGCTACGGTGAAAAAGGAAATATATTCCGTTCAAAACTGGAAAGAAACTTTCTGAGAAACTGCTCTGTGTTCTGTTAATTCATCTGACAGAGTTACATCTTTCCCTTCAAGAAGCCTTTCGCTAAGGCTGTTCTTGTGGAATTGGCAAAGTGATATTTGGAAGCCCATAGAGGGCTATGGTGAAAAAGGAATTATCTTCCGCTCAAAACTGGAAAGAAGCTTTCTGAGAAACTGCTCTGTGTTCTGTTAATTCGTCTCACAGAGTTACATCTTTCCCTTCAAGAAGCCTTTCGCTAAGGCTGTTGTTGTGGAATTGGCAAAGTGATATTTGGAAGCCCATAGAGGGCTAGGGTGAAAAAGGAAATATCTTCCGTTCAAAACTGGAAAGAAGCTTTCTGAGAAACTGCTCTGTGTTCTGTTAATTCATCTCACAGAGTTACATCTTTCCCTTCAAGAAGCCTTTCGCTAAGGCTGTTCTTGTGGAATTGGCAAAGGGATATTTGGAAGCCCATTGAGGGCTATGGTTGATAAAGCAAATATCTCCCTTTCATAACTGGAAAGAAGCTTTCTGAGAAACTGCTCTGTGTTCTGTTAATTCATCTCACAGAGTTACATATTTCCCTTCAAGAAGCCTTTCTCTAAGGCTGTTCTTGTGGAATTGGCAAAGTGATATTTGGAAGCCCATAGAGGGCTATGGTGAAAAAGGAAATACCTTCCGTTCAAAACTGGAAAGAAGCTTTCTGAGAAACTTCTCTGTGTTCTGTTAATTCATCTCACAGTGTTACATCTTTTCCTTCAAGAAGCCTTTCGCTAAGGCTGTTCTTGTGGAATTGGCAAAGGGATATTTGGAAGCCCTTAGAGGGCTAGAGTGAAAAAGGAAATATCTTCCGTTCAAAACTGGAAAGAAGCTTTCTGAGAAACTGCTCTGTGTTCTGTTAATTCATCTCACAAAGTTACATCTATCCCTTCAAGAAGCCTTTCTCTAAGGCTGTTCTTGTGGAATTGGCAAAGTGATATTTGGAAGCCCATAGAGGGCTATGGTGAAAAAGGAAATACCTTCCGTTCAAAACTGGAAAGAAGCTTTCTGAGAAACTCCTCTGTGTTCTGTTAATTCATCTCACAGTGTTACATCTTTCACTTCAAGAAGCCATTAGCTAAGGCTGTTCTTGTGGAATTGGCAAAGTGATATTTGGAAGCCCATAGAGGGCTAGGGTGAAAAAGGAAATATCTTCCGTTCAAAACAGGAAAGAAGCTTTCTGAGAAACTGCTCTGTGTTCTGTTAATACATCTCACAGAGTTACATCTTTCCCTTCAAGAAGCCTTTCGCTAAGGCTGTTCTTGTGGAAATGACAAAGTGATATTTGGAAGCCCATAGAGGGCTATGGTGAAAAAGGAAATATCTTCCTTTCAAAACTGGAAAGAAAACTTTGAGAAACTGCTCTGTGTTCTGTTAATTCATCTCACAGAGTTACATCTTTCCCTTCAAGAAGCCTTTCGCTAAAGCTGTTCTTGTGGAATTGGCAAAGTGATATTTGGAAGCCCATAGAGGGCTATGGTGAAAAAGGAAATATCTTCCGTTCAAAACTGGAAAGAAGCTTTCTGACAAACTGCTCTGTGTTCTGTTAATTCATCTCACAGAGCTACATCTTTCCCTTCAAGAAGCCTTTCGCTAAGGCTGTTCTTGTGGGATTGGCAAAGTGATATTTGGAAGCCCATAGAGGGCTATGGTGAAAAAGGAAATATCTTCCGTTCAAAACTGGAAAGAAGCTTTCTGAGAAACTGCTCTGTGTTCTGTTAATTCATCTCACAGAGTTACATCTTTCCCTTCAAGAAGCCTTTCGATAAGGCTGTTCTTGTGGAATTGGCAAAGGGATATTTGGAAGCCCATGGAGGGCTATGGTGAAAAAGGAAATATCTTCCGTTCAAAACTGGAAAGAAGCTTTCTGAGAAACTGCTCTGTGTTCTGTTAATTCATCTCACAGAGCTACATCTTTCCCTTCAAGAAGTCTTTCGCTAAGGCTGTTCTTGTGGAATTGGCAAAGTGATATTTGGAAGCCCATAGAGGGCTATGGTGAAAAAGGAAATATCTTCCGTTCAAAACTGGAAAGAAACTTTCTGAGAAACTGCTCTGTGTTCTGTTAATTCGTCTCACACAGTTACACCTTTCCCTTCAAGAAGCCTTTCGCTAAGGCTGTTCTTGTGGAATTGGCAAAGTGATATTTGGAAGCCCATAGAAGGCTATGGTGAAAAAGGAAATATCTTCCGTTGAAAACTGGAAAGAAGCTTTCTGAGAAACTGCTCTGTGTTCTGTTAATTCATCTCACAAAGTTACATATTTCCCTTCAAGAAGCCTTTCGCTAAGGCTGTTCTTGTGGAATTGGCAAAGTGATATTTGGAAGCCCATAGAGGGCTATGGTGAAAAAGGAAATACCTTCCGTTCAAAACTGGAAAGAAGCTTTCTGAGAAACTGCTCTGTGTTCTGTTAATTCATCTCACAGTGTTACATCTTTCCCTTCAAGAAGCCTTTCGCTAAGGCTCTTCTTGTGGAATTGGCAAAGGGATATTCGGAAGCCCTTAGAGGGCTACGGTGAAAAAGGAAATATATTCCGTTCAAAACTGGAAAGAAACTTTCTGAGAAACTGCTCTGTGTTCTGTTAATTCATCTCACAGAGTTACATCTTTCCCTTCAAGAAGCCTTTCGCTAAGGCTGTTCTTGTGGAATTGGCAAAGTGATATTTGGAAGCCCATAGAGGGCTATGGTGAAAAAGGAATTATCTTCCGCTCAAAACTGGAAAGAAGCTTTCTGAGAAACTGCTCTGTGTTCTGTTAATTCGTCTCACAGAGTTACATCTTTCCCTTCAAGAAGCCTTTCGCTAAGGCTGTTGTTGTGGAATTGGCAAAGTGATATTTGGAAGCCCATAGAGGGCTATGGTGAAAAAGGAAATATCTTCCGTTCAAAACTGGAAAGAAGCTTTCTGAGAAACTGCTCTGTGTTCTGTTAATTCATCTCACAGAGTTACATCTTTCCCTTCAAGAAGCCTTTCGCTAAGGCTGTTCTTGTGGAATTGGCAAAGGGATATTTGGAAGCCCATGGAGGGCTATGGTTGATAAAGCAAATATCTTCCTTTCATAACTGGAAAGAAGCTTTCTGAGAAACTGCTCTGTGTTCTGTTAATTCATCTCACAGAGTTACATATTTCCCTTCAAGAAGCCTTTCTCTAAGGCTGTTCTTGTGGAATTGGCAAAGTGATATTTGGAAGCCCATAGAGGGCTATGGTGAAAAAGGAAATACCTTCCGTTCAAAACTGGAAAGAAGCTTTCTGAGAAACTGCTCTGTGTTCTGTTAATTCATCTCACAGAGTTACATCTTTCCCTTCAAGAAGCCTTTCGCTAAGGCTGTTCTTGTTGAATTGGCAAAGTGATATTTGGAAGCCCATAGAGGGCTATGGTGAAAAAGGTAATATCTTCCGTTCAAAACTGGAAAGAACCTTTCTGATAAACTGCTCTGTGTTCTGTTAATTCATCTCACAGAGTTACATCTTTCCCTTCAAGAAGCCTTTCGCTAAGGCTGTTCTTGTGGAATTGGCAAAGTGATATTTGGAAGCCCTTACAGGGCTAGGGTGAAAAAGGAAATATCTTCCGTTCAAAACTGGAAAGAAGCTTTCTGAGAAACTGCTCTGTGTTCTGTTAATTCATCTCACAGAGTTACATCTTTCCCTTCAAGAAACCTTTCGCTAAGGCTGTTCTTGTGGAAATGACAAAGTGATATTTGGAAGCCCATAGAGGGCTATGGTGAAATTGGAAATATCTTCCGTTCAAAACTGGAAAGAATCCTTCTGAGAAACTGCTCTGTGTTCTGTTAATTCATCTCACAGAGTTACATCTTTCCCTTCAAGAACCCTTTCGCTAAGGCTGTTCTTGTGTAATTGGCAAAGTGATATTTGGAAGCCCATAGAGGGCTATGGTGAATAAGGAAATATCTTCCGTTCAAAACTCGAAAGAAGCTTTCTGAGAAACTGCTCTGTGTTCTGTTAATTCATCTCACAGAGTTACATCTTTCCCGTCAAGAAGCCTTTCGCTAAGGCTGTTCCTGTGGAATTGACAAAGTGATATTTGGAAGCCCATAGAGGGCTATGGTGAAAAAGGAAATATCTTCCGTTCAAAACTGGAAAGAAGCTTTCTGACAAACTGCTCTGTGTTCTGTTAATTCATCTCACAGAGCTACATCTTTCCCTTCAAGAAGCCTTTCGCTAAGGCTGTTCTTGTGGGATTGGCAAAGTGATATTTGGAAGCCCATAGAGGGCTATGGTGAAAAAGGAAATATCTTCCGTTCAAAACTGGAAAGAAGCTTTCTGAGAAACTGCTCTGTGTTCTGTTAATTCATCTCACAGAGTTACATCTTTCCCTTCAAGAAGCCTTTCGATAAGGCTGTTCTTGTGGAATTGGCAAAGGGATATTTGGAAGCCCATGGAGGGCTATGGTGAAAAAGGAAATATGTTCCGTTCAAAACTGGAAAGAAGCTTTCTTAGAAACTGCTCTGTGTTCTGTTACTTCATCTCACAGAGCTACATCTTTCCCTTCAAGAAGTCTTTCGCTAAGGCTGTTCTTGTGGAATTGGCAAAGTGATATTTGGAAGCCCATAGAGGGCTATGGTGAAAAAGGAAATATCTTCCGTTCAAAATTGGAAAGAAACTTTCTGAGAAACTGCTCTGTGTTCTGTTAATTCGTCTCACACAGTTACACCTTTCCCTTCAAGAAGCCTTTCGCTAAGGCTGTTCTTGTGGAATTGGCAAAGTGATATTTGGAAGCCCATAGAAGGCTATGGTGAAAAAGGAAATATCTTCCGTTGAAAACTGGAAAGAAGCTTTCTGAGAAACTGCTCTGTGTTCTGTTAATTCATCTCACAAAGTTACATATTTCCCTTCAAGAAGCCTTTCGCTAAGGCTGTTCTTGTGGAATTGGCAAAGTGATATTTGGAAGCCCATAGAGGGCTATGGTGAAAAAGGAAATACCTTCTGTTCAAAACTGGAAAGAAGCTTTCTGAGAAACTGCTCTGTGTTCTGTTAATTCATCTCACAGTGTTACATCTTTCCCTTCAAGAAGCCTTTCGCTAAGGCTGTTCTTGTGGAATTGGCAAAGGGATATTCGGAAGCCCTTAGAGGGCTACGGTGAAAAAGGAAATATATTCCGTTCAAAACTGGAAAGAAACTTTCTGAGAAACTGCTCTGTGTTCTGTTAATTCATCTGACAGAGTTACATCTTTCCCTTCAAGAAGCCTTTCGCTAAGGCTGTTCTTGTGGAATTGGCAAAGTGATATTTGGAAGCCCATAGAGGGCTATGGTGAAAAAGGAATTATCTTCCGCTCAAAACTGGAAAGAAGCTTTCTGAGAAACTGCTCTGTGTTCTGTTAATTCGTCTCACAGAGTTACATCTTTCCCTTCAAGAAGCCTTTCGCTAAGGCTGTTGTTGTGGAATTGGCAAAGTGATATTTGGAAGCCCATAGAGGGCTAGGGTGAAAAAGGAAATATCTTCCGTTCAAAACTGGAAAGAAGCTTTCTGAGAAACTGCTCTGTGTTCTGTTAATTCATCTCACAGAGTTACATCTTTCCCTTCAAGAAGCCTTTCGCTAAGGCTGTTCTTGTGGAATTGGCAAAGGGATATTTGGAAGCCCATTGAGGGCTATGGTTGATAAAGCAAATATCTCCCTTTCATAACTGGAAAGAAGCTTTCTGAGAAACTGCTCTGTGTTCTGTTAATTCATCTCACAGAGTTACATATTTCCCTTCAAGAAGCCTTTCTCTAAGGCTGTTCTTGTGGAATTGGCAAAGTGATATTTGGAAGCCCATAGAGGGCTATGGTGAAAAAGGAAATACCTTCCGTTCAAAACTGGAAAGAAGCTTTCTGAGAAACTTCTCTGTGTTCTGTTAATTCATCTCACAGTGTTACATCTTTTCCTTCAAGAAGCCTTTCGCTAAGGCTGTTCTTGTGGAATTGGCAAAGGGATATTTGGAAGCCCTTAGAGGGCTAGAGTGAAAAAGGAAATATCTTCCGTTCAAAACTGGAAAGAAGCTTTCTGAGAAACTGCTCTGTGTTCTGTTAATTCATCTCACAAAGTTACATCTTTCCCTTCAAGAAGCCTTTCTCTAAGGCTGTTCTTGTGGAATTGGCAAAGTGATATTTGGAAGCCCATAGAGGGCTATGGTGAAAAAGGAAATACCTTCCGTTCAAAACTGGAAAGAAGCTTTCTGAGAAACTCCTCTGTGTTCTGTTAATTCATCTCACAGTGTTACATCTTTCACTTCAAGAAGCCATTAGCTAAGGCTGTTCTTGTGGAATTGGCAAAGTGATATTTGGAAGCCCATAGAGGGCTAGGGTGAAAAAGGAAATATCTTCCGTTCAAAACAGGAAAGAAGCTTTCTGAGAAACTGCTCTGTGTTCTGTTAATACATCTCACAGAGTTACATCTTTCCCTTCAAGAAGCCTTTCGCTAAGGCTGTTCTTGTGGAAATGACAAAGTGATATTTGGAAGCCCATAGAGGGCTATGGTGAAAAAGGAAATATCTTCCTTTCAAAACTGGAAAGAAAACTTTGAGAAACTGCTCTGTGTTCTGTTAATTCATCTCACAGAGTTACATCTTTCCCTTCAAGAAGCCTTTCGCTAAAGCTGTTCTTGTGGAATTGGCAAAGTGATATTTGGAAGCCCATAGAGGGCTATGGTGAAAAAGGAAATATCTTCCGTTCAAAACTGGAAAGAAGCTTTCTGACAAACTGCTCTGTGTTCTGTTAATTCATCTCACAGAGCTACATCTTTCCCTTCAAGAAGCCTTTCGCTAAGGCTGTTCTTGTGGGATTGGCAAAGTGATATTTGGAAGCCCATAGAGGGCTATGGTGAAAAAGGAAATATCTTCCGTTCAAAACTGGAAAGAAGCTTTCTGAGAAACTGCTCTGTGTTCTGTTAATTCATCTCACAGAGTTACATCTTTCCCTTCAAGAAGCCTTTCGATAAGGCTGTTCTTGTGGAATTGGCAAAGGGATATTTGGAAGCCCATGGAGGGCTATGGTGAAAAAGGAAATATCTTCCGTTCAAAACTGGAAAGAAGCTTTCTGAGAAACTGCTCTGTGTTCTGTTAATTCATCTCACAGAGCTACATCTTTCCCTTCAAGAAGTCTTTCGCTAAGGCTGTTCTTGTGGAATTGGCAAAGTGATATTTGGAAGCCCATAGAGGGCTATGGTGAAAAAGGAAATATCTTCCGTTCAAAACTGGAAAGAAACTTTCTGAGAAACTGCTCTGTGTTCTGTTAATTCGTCTCACACAGTTACACCTTTCCCTTCAAGAAGCCTTTCGCTAAGGCTGTTCTTGTGGAATTGGCAAAGGGATATTCGGAAGCCCTTAGAGGGCTACGGTGAAAAAGGAAATATATTCCGTTCAAAACTGGAAAGAAACTTTCTGAGAAACTGCTCTGTGTTCTGTTAATTCATCTCACAGAGTTACATCTTTCCCTTCAAGAAGCCTTTCGCTAAGGCTGTTCTTGTGGAATTGGCAAAGTGATATTTGGAAGCCCATAGAGGGCTATGGTGAAAAAGGAATTATCTTCCGCTCAAAACTGGAAAGAAGCTTTCTGAGAAACTGCTCTGTGTTCTGTTAATTCGTCTCACAGAGTTACATCTTTCCCTTCAAGAAGCCTTTCGCTAAGGCTGTTGTTGTGGAATTGGCAAAGTGATATTTGGAAGCCCATAGAGGGCTATGGTGAAAAAGGAAATATCTTCCGGTCAAAACTGGAAAGAAGCTTTCTGAGAAACTGCTCTGTGTTCTGTTAATTCATCTCACAGAGTTACATCTTTCCCTTCAAGAAGCCTTTCGCTAAGGCTGTTCTTGTGGAATTGGCAAAGGGATATTTGGAAGCCCATGGAGGGCTATGGTTGATAAAGCAAATATCTTCCTTTCGAAACTGGAAAGAAGCTTTCTGAGAAACTGCTCTGTGTTCTGTTAATTCATCTCACAGAGTTACATATTTCCCTTCAAGAAGCCTTTCTCTAAGGCTGTTCTTGTGGAATTGGCAAAGTGATATTTGGAAGCCCATAGAGGGCTATGGTGAAAAAGGAAATACCTTCCGTTCAAAACTGGAAAGAAGCTTTCTGAGAAACTGCTCTGTGTTCTGTTAATTCATCTCACAGAGTTACATCTTTCCCTTCAAGAAGCCTTTCGCTAAGGCTGTTCTTGTTGAATTGGCAAAGTGATATTTGGAAGCCCATAGAGGGCTATGGTGAAAAAGGTAATATCTTCCGTTCAAAACTGGAAAGAACCTTTCTGAGAAACTGCTCTGTGTTCTGTTAATTCATCTCACAGAGTTACATCTTTCCCTTCAAGAAGCCTTTCGCTAAGGCTGTTCTTGTGGAATTGGCAAAGTGATATTTGGAAGCCCTTAGAGGGCTAGGGTGAAAAAGGAAATATCTTCCGTTCAAAACTGGAAAGAAGCTTTCTGAGAAACTGCTCTGTGTTCTGTTAATTCATCTCACAGAGTTACATCTTTCCCTTCAAGAAACCTTTCGCTAAGGCTGTTCTTGTGGAAATGACAAAGTGATATTTGAAAGCCCATAGGGGGCTATGGTGAAATTGGAAATATCTTCCGTTCAAAACTGGAAAGAATCCTTCTGAGAAACTGCTCTGTGTTCTGTTAATTCATCTCACAGAGTTACATCTTTCCCGTCAAGAAGCCTTTCGCTAAGGCTGTTCCTGTGGAATTGACAAAGTGATATTTGGAAGCCCATAGAGGGCTATGGTGAAAAAGGAAATATCTTCCGTTCAAAACTGGAAAGAAGCTTTCTGACAAACTGCTCTGTGTTCTGTTAATTCATCTCACAGAGCTACATCTTTCCCTTCAAGAAGCCTTTCGCTAAGGCTGTTCTTGTGGGATTGGCAAAGTGATATTTGGAAGCCCATAGAGGGCTATGGTGAAAAAGGAAATATCTTCCGTTCAAAACTGGAAAGAAGCTTTCTGAGAAACTGCTCTGTGTTCTGTTAATTCATCTCACAGAGTTACATCTTTCCCTTCAAGAAGACTTTCGATAAGGCTGTTCTTGTGGAATTGGCAAAGGGATATTTGGAAGCCCATGGAGGGCTATGGTGAAAAAGGAAATATCTTCCGTTCAAAACTGGAAAGAAGCTTTCTGAGAAACTGCTCTGTGTTCTGTTACTTCATCTCACAGAGCTACATCTTTGCCTTCAAGAAGTCTTTCGCTAAGGCTGTTCTTGTGGAATTGGCAAAGTGATATTTGGAAGCCCATAGAGGGCTATGGTGAAAAAGGAAATATCTTCCGTTCAAAACTGGAAAGAAACTTTCTGAGAAACTGCTCTGTGTTCTGTTAATTCGTCTCACACAGTTACACCTTTCCCTTCAAGAAGCCTTTCGCTAAGGCTGTTCTTGTGGAATTGGCAAAGTGATATTTGGAAGCCCATAGAAGGCTATGGTGAAAAAGGAAATATCTTCCGTTGAAAACTGGAAAGAAGCTTTCTGAGAAACTGCTCTGTGTTCTGTTAATTCATCTCACAAAGTTACATATTTCCCTTCAAGAAGCCTTTCGCTAAGGCTGTTCTTGTGGAATTGGCAAAGTGATATTTGGAAGCCCATAGAGGGCTATGGTGAAAAAGGAAATACCTTCTGTTCAAAACTGGAAAGAAGCTTTCTGAGAAACTGCTCTGTGTTCTGTTAATTCATCTCACAGTGTTACATCTTTCCCTTCAAGAAGCCTTTCGCTAAGGCTGTTCTTGTGGAATTGGCAAAGGGATATTCGGAAGCCCTTAGAGGGCTACGGTGAAAAAGGAAATATATTCCGTTCAAAACTGGAAAGAAACTTTCTGAGAAACTGCTCTGTGTTCTGTTAATTCATCTGACAGAGTTACATCTTTCCCTTCAAGAAGCCTTTCGCTAAGGCTGTTCTTGTGGAATTGGCAAAGTGATATTTGGAAGCCCATAGAGGGCTATGGTGAAAAAGGAATTATCTTCCGCTCAAAACTGGAAAGAAGCTTTCTGAGAAACTGCTCTGTGTTCTGTTAATTCGTCTCACAGAGTTACATCTTTCCCTTCAAGAAGCCTTTCGCTAAGGCTGTTGTTGTGGAATTGGCAAAGTGATATTTGGAAGCCCATAGAGGGCTAGGGTGAAAAAGGAAATATCTTCCGTTCAAAACTGGAAAGAAGCTTTCTGAGAAACTGCTCTGTGTTCTGTTAATTCATCTCACAGAGTTACATCTTTCCCTTCAAGAAGCCTTTCGCTAAGGCTGTTCTTGTGGAATTGGCAAAGGGATATTTGGAAGCCCATTGAGGGCTATGGTTGATAAAGCAAATATCTCCCTTTCATAACTGGAAAGAAGCTTTCTGAGAAACTGCTCTGTGTTCTGTTAATTCATCTCACAGAGTTACATATTTCCCTTCAAGAAGCCTTTCTCTAAGGCTGTTCTTGTGGAATTGGCAAAGTGATATTTGGAAGCCCATAGAGGGCTATGGTGAAAAAGGAAATACCTTCCGTTCAAAACTGGAAAGAAGCTTTCTGAGAAACTTCTCTGTGTTCTGTTAATTCATCTCACAGTGTTACATCTTTTCCTTCAAGAAGCCTTTCGCTAAGGCTGTTCTTGTGGAATTGGCAAAGGGATATTTGGAAGCCCTTAGAGGGCTAGAGTGAAAAAGGAAATATCTTCCGTTCAAAACTGGAAAGAAGCTTTCTGAGAAACTGCTCTGTGTTCTGTTAATTCATCTCACAAAGTTACATCTATCCCTTCAAGAAGCCTTTCTCTAAGGCTGTTCTTGTGGAATTGGCAAAGTGATATTTGGAAGCCCATAGAGGGCTATGGTGAAAAAGGAAATACCTTCCGTTCAAAACTGGAAAGAAGCTTTCTGAGAAACTCCTCTGTGTTCTGTTAATTCATCTCACAGTGTTACATCTTTCACTTCAAGAAGCCATTAGCTAAGGCTGTTCTTGTGGAATTGGCAAAGTGATATTTGGAAGCCCATAGAGGGCTAGGGTGAAAAAGGAAATATCTTCCGTTCAAAACAGGAAAGAAGCTTTCTGAGAAACTGCTCTGTGTTCTGTTAATACATCTCACAGAGTTACATCTTTCCCTTCAAGAAGCCTTTCGCTAAGGCTGTTCTTGTGGAAATGACAAAGTGATATTTGGAAGCCCATAGAGGGCTATGGTGAAAAAGGAAATATCTTCCTTTCAAAACTGGAAAGAAAACTTTGAGAAACTGCTCTGTGTTCTGTTAATTCATCTCACAGAGTTACATCTTTCCCTTCAAGAAGCCTTTCGCTAAAGCTGTTCTTGTGGAATTGGCAAAGTGATATTTGGAAGCCCATAGAGGGCTATGGTGAAAAAGGAAATATCTTCCGTTCAAAACTGGAAAGAAGCTTTCTGACAAACTGCTCTGTGTTCTGTTAATTCATCTCACAGAGCTACATCTTTCCCTTCAAGAAGCCTTTCGCTAAGGCTGTTCTTGTGGGATTGGCAAAGTGATATTTGGAAGCCCATAGAGGGCTATGGTGAAAAAGGAAATATCTTCCGTTCAAAACTGGAAAGAAGCTTTCTGAGAAACTGCTCTGTGTTCTGTTAATTCATCTCACAGAGTTACATCTTTCCCTTCAAGAAGCCTTTCGATAAGGCTGTTCTTGTGGAATTGGCAAAGGGATATTTGGAAGCCCATGGAGGGCTATGGTGAAAAAGGAAATATCTTCCGTTCAAAACTGGAAAGAAGCTTTCTGAGAAACTGCTCTGTGTTCTGTTAATTCATCTCACAGAGCTACATCTTTCCCTTCAAGAAGTCTTTCGCTAAGGCTGTTCTTGTGGAATTGGCAAAGTGATATTTGGAAGCCCATAGAGGGCTATGGTGAAAAAGGAAATATCTTCCGTTCAAAACTGGAAAGAAACTTTCTGAGAAACTGCTCTGTGTTCTGTTAATTCGTCTCACACAGTTACACCTTTCCCTTCAAGAAGCCTTTCGCTAAGGCTGTTCTTGTGGAATTGGCAAAGGGATATTCGGAAGCCCTTAGAGGGCTACGGTGAAAAAGGAAATATATTCCGTTCAAAACTGGAAAGAAACTTTCTGAGAAACTGCTCTGTGTTCTGTTAATTCATCTCAAAGAGTTACATCTTTCCCTTCAAGAAGCCTTTCGCTAAGGCTGTTCTTGTGGAATTGGCAAAGTGATATTTGGAAGCCCATAGAGGGCTATGGTGAAAAAGGAATTATCTTCCGCTCAAAACTGGAAAGAAGCTTTCTGAGAAACTGCTCTGTGTTCTGTTAATTCGTCTCACAGAGTTACATCTTTCCCTTCAAGAAGCCTTTCGCTAAGGCTGTTGTTGTGGAATTGGCAAAGTGATATTTGGAAGCCCATAGAGGGCTATGGTGAAAAAGGAAATATCTTCCGGTCAAAACTGGAAAGAAGCTTTCTGAGAAACTGCTCTGTGTTCTGTTAATTCATCTCACAGAGTTACATCTTTCCCTTCAAGAAGCCTTTCGCTAAGGCTGTTCTTGTGGAATTGGCAAAGGGATATTTGGAAGCCCATGGAGGGCTATGGTTGATAAAGCAAATATCTTCCTTTCATAACTGGAAAGAAGCTTTCTGAGAAACTGCTCTGTGTTCTGTTAATTCATCTCACAGAGTTACATATTTCCCTTCAAGAAGCCTTTCTCTAAGGCTGTTCTTGTGGAATTGGCAAAGTGATATTTGGAAGCCCATAGAGGGCTATGGTGAAAAAGGAAATACCTTCCGTTCAAAACTGGAAAGAAGCTTTCTGAGAAACTGCTCTGTGTTCTGTTAATTCATCTCACAGAGTTACATCTTTCCCTTCAAGAAGCCTTTCGCTAAGGCTGTTCTTGTTGAATTGGCAAAGTGATATTTGGAAGCCCATAGAGGGCTATGGTGAAAAAGGTAATATCTTCCGTTCAAAACTGGAAAGAACCTTTCTGAGAAACTGCTCTGTGTTCTGTTAATTCATCTCACAGAGTTACATCTTTCCCTTCAAGAAGCCTTTCGCTAAGGCTGTTCTTGTGGAATTGGCAAAGTGATATTTGGAAGCCCTTAGAGGGCTAGGGTGAAAAAGGAAATATCTTCCGTTCAAAACTGGAAAGAAGCTTTCTGAGAAACTGCTCTGTGTTCTGTTAATTCATCTCACAGAGTTACATCTTTCCCTTCAAGAAACCTTTCGCTAAGGCTGTTCTTGTGGAAATGACAAAGTGATATTTGGAAGCCCATAGGGGGCTATGGTGAAATTGGAAATATCTTCCGTTCAAAACTGGAAAGAATCCTTCTGAGAAACTGCTCTGTGTTCTGTTAATTCATCTCACAGAGTTACATCTTTCCCGTCAAGAAGCCTTTCGCTAAGGCTGTTCCTGTGGAATTGACAAAGTGATATTTGGAAGCCCATAGAGGGCTATGGTGAAAAAGGAAATATCTTCCGTTCAAAACTGGAAAGAAGCTTTCTGACAAACTGCTCTGTGTTCTGTTAATTCATCTCACAGATCTACATCTTTCCCTTCAAGAAGCCTTTCGCTAAGGCTGTTCTTGTGGGATTGGCAAAGTGATATTTGGAAGCCCATAGAGGGCTATGGTGAAAAAGGAAATATCTTCCGTTCAAAACTGGAAAGAAGCTTTCTGAGAAACTGCTCTGTGTTCTGTTAATTCATCTCACAGAGTTACATCTTTCCCTTCAAGAAGACTTTCGATAAGGCTGTTCTTGTGGAATTGGCAAAGGGATATTTGGAAGCCCATGGAGGGCTATGGTGAAAAAGGAAATATCTTCCGTTCAAAACTGGAAAGAAGCTTTCTGAGAAACTGCTCTGTGTTCTGTTACTTCATCTCACAGAGCTACATCTTTGCCTTCAAGAAGTCTTTCGGTAAGGCTGTTCTTGTGGAATTGGCAAAGTGATATTTGGAAGCCCATAGAGGGCTATGGTGAAAAAGGAAATATCTTCCGTTCAAAACTGGAAAGAAACTTTCTGAGAAACTGCTCTGTGTTCTGTTAATTCGTCTCACACAGTTACACCTTTCCCTTCAAGAAGCCTTTCGCTAAGGCTGTTCTTGTGGAATTGGCAAAGTGATATTTGGAAGCCCATAGAAGGCTATGGTGAAAAAGGAAATATCTTCCGTTGAAAACTGGAAAGAAGCTTTCTGAGAAACTGCTCTGTGTTCTGTTAATTCATCTCACAAAGTTACATATTTCCCTTCAAGAAGCCTTTCGCTAAGGCTGTTCTTGTGGAATTGGCAAAGTGATATTTGGAAGCCCATAGAGGGCTATGGTGAAAAAGGAAATACCTTCTGTTCAAAACTGGAAAGAAGCTTTCTGAGAAACTGCTCTGTGTTCTGTTAATTCATCTCACAGTGTTACATCTTTCCCTTCAAGAAGCCTTTCGCT
The DNA here is from genome assembly GCF_047675955.1 of Chlorocebus sabaeus. Classification (NCBI taxonomy): domain Eukaryota; kingdom Metazoa; phylum Chordata; class Mammalia; order Primates; family Cercopithecidae; genus Chlorocebus; species Chlorocebus sabaeus. Next base: position 227,251 of record NW_027327540.1, on the reverse strand, counting down.
AAGGCTGTTCTTGTGGAATTGGCAAAGGGATATTCGGAAGCCCTTAGAGGGCTACGGTGAAAAAGGAAATATATTCCGTTCAAAACTGGAAAGAAACTTTCTGAGAAACTGCTCTGTGTTCTGTTAATTCATCTGACAGAGTTACATCTTTCCCTTCAAGAAGCCTTTCGCTAAGGCTGTTCTTGTGGAATTGGCAAAGTGATATTTGGAAGCCCATAGAGGGCTATGGTGAAAAAGGAATTATCTTCCGCTCAAAACTGGAAAGAAGCTTTCTGAGAAACTGCTCTGTGTTCTGTTAATTCGTCTCACAGAGTTACATCTTTCCCTTCAAGAAGCCTTTCGCTAAGGCTGTTGTTGTGGAATTGGCAAAGTGATATTTGGAAGCCCATAGAGGGCTATGGTGAAAAAGGAAATATCTTCCGTTCAAAACTGGAAAGAAGCTTTCTGAGAAACTGCTCTGTGTTCTGTTAATTCATCTCACAGAGTTACATCTTTCCCTTCAAGAAGCCTTTCGCTAAGGCTGTTCTTGTGGAATTGGCAAAGGGATATTTGGAAGCCCATGGAGGGCTATGGTTGATAAAGCAAATATCTCCCTTTCATAACTGGAAAGAAGCTTTCTGAGAAACTGCTCTGTGTTCTGTTAATTCATCTCACAGAGTTACATATTTCCCTTCAAGAAGCCTTTCTCTAAGGCTGTTCTTGTGGAATTGGCAAAGTGATATTTGGAAGCCCATAGAGGGCTATGGTGAAAAAGGAAATACCTTCCGTTCAAAACTGGAAAGAAGCTTTCTGAGAAACTTCTCTGTGTTCTGTTAATTCATCTCACAGTGTTACATCTTTTCCTTCAAGAAGCCTTTCGCTAAGGCTGTTCTTGTGGAATTGGCAAAGGGATATTTGGAAGCCCTTAGAGGGCTAGAGTGAAAAAGGAAATATCTTCCGTTCAAAACTGGAAAGAAGCTTTCTGAGAAACTGCTCTGTGTTCTGTTAATTCATCTCACAAAGTTACATCTTTCCCTTCAAGAAGCCTTTCTCTAAGGCTGTTCTTGTGGAATTGGCAAAGTGATATTTGGAAGCCCATAGAGGGCTATGGTGAAAAAGGAAATACCTTCCGTTCAAAACTGGAAAGAAGCTTTCTGAGAAACTCCTCTGTGTTCTGTTAATTCATCTCACAGTGTTACATCTTTCACTTCAAGAAGCCATTAGCTAAGGCTGTTCTTGTGGAATTGGCAAAGTGATATTTGGAAGCCCATAGAGGGCTAGGGTGAAAAAGGAAGTATCTTCCGTTCAAAACAGGAAAGAAGCTTTCTGAGAAACTGCTCTGTGTTCTGTTAATACATCTCACAGAGTTACATCTTTCCCTTCAAGAAGCCTTTCGCTAAGGCTGTTCTTGTGGAAATGACAAAGTGATATTTGGAAGCCCATAGAGGGCTATGGTGAAAAAGGAAATATCTTCCTTTCAAAACTGGAAAGAAAACTTTGAGAAACTGCTCTGTGTTCTGTTAATTCATCTCACAGAGTTACATCTTTCCCTTCAAGAAGCCTTTCGCTAAAGCTGTTCTTGTGGAATTGGCAAAGTGATATTTGGAAGCCCATAGAGGGCTATGGTGAAAAAGGAAATATCTTCCGTTCAAAACTGGAAAGAAGCTTTCTGAGAAACTGCTCTGTGTTCTGTGAATTCATCTCACAGAGTTACATCTTTCCCTTCAAGAAGCCTTTCGCTAAGGCTGTTCTTGTGGAAGTGGCAAAGTGATATTTGGAAGCCCCTAGAGGGCTATGGTGAAAAAGGAAATATCTTCCGTTCAAAACTGGAAAGAAGCTTTCTGAGAAACTGCTCTGTGTTCTGTTAATTCATCTCTCAGAGTTACATCTTTCCCTTCAAGAAGCCTTTCGCTAAGGCTGTTCTTGTGGAATTGGCAAAGTGATATTTGGAAGCCCATAGAGGGCAATGGTGAAAAAGGAAATATCTTTCGTTGAAAACTGGAAAGAACCTTTCTGAGAAACTGCTCTGTGTTCTGTTAATTCTTCTCACAGAGTTACATCTTTCCCTTCAAGAAGCCTTTCGCTAAGGCTGTTCTTGTGGAATTGGCAAAGTGATATTTGGAAGCCCATAGAGGGCTATGGTGAAAAAGGAAATACCTTCCGTTCAAAACTGGAAAGAAGCTTTCTGAGAAACTGCTCTGTGTTCTGTTAATTCAACTCACAGAGTTGCATCTTTCCCTTCAAGAAGCCTTTCGCTAAGGCTATTCTTGCGGAATTGCCAAAGGGATATTTGGAAGCCCATAGAGGGCTTTGGTGAAATAGGAAATATCTTCCATTCAAAACTGGAAAGAAGCTTTCTGAGAAACTGCTCTGTGTTCTGTTAGTTCATCTCACCGTGTTACATATTTCCCTTCAAGAAGCCTTTCGCTAAGGTTGTTCTTGTGGAATTGGCAAAGTGATATTTGGAAGCCCATAGAGGGCTATGTTGAAAAAGGAAATATCTTCCCTTCAAAACTGGAATGAAGCTTTCTGAGAAACTGCTCTGTGTTCTGTTAATTCATCTCACAGAGTTACATCTTTCCCTTCAAGAAGCCTTTCGCTAAGGCTGTTCTTGTGGAATTGGCGAAGGGATATTTGGAAGCCCATAGAGCGCTGTGGTGAAAAAGGAAATATCTTCCGTTCAAAACTGGAAAGAAGCGTTCTGAGAAGCTGCTCTGCGTTCTGTTAATTGATCTCACAGAGTTACATCTTTCCCTTCAAGAAGCCTTTCGCTAAGGCTGTTCATGTGGAATTGGCAAAGTGATATTTGGAAGCCCATAGAGCGCTATGGTGAAAAAGGAAATATCTTCCGTTCGAAACTGCAAAGAAGCTTTCTGAGAAACTGCTCTGTGTTCTGCTAATTCATCTCACAGAGTTACATCTTTCCCTTCAAGAAACCTTTCGCTAAGGCTGTTCTTGTGGAATTGGCAAAGTCATATTTGGAAGCCCATTGAGGGCTATGGTGAAAAAGGAAATATCTTCTGTTCAAAACTGGAAAGAAGCTTTCTGAGAAACTGCTCTGTGTTCTCTTAATTCATCTCACAGAGTTACATCTTTCCCTTCAAGAAGCCTTTCGCTAAGGCTGTTCTTGTGGAATTGGCAAAGTCATATTTGGAAGCCCATTGAGGGCTATGGTGAAAAAGGAAATATCTTCCGTTCAAAACTGGAAGGAAGCTTTCTGAGAAACTGCTCTGTGTTCTGTTAATTCATCTCACAGAGTTACATCTTTCCCTTCAAGAAGCCTTTCGCTAAGGCTCTTCTTGTTTAATTGGCAAAGTGATATTTGGAAGCCCATAGAAGGCTATGGTGAAAAAGGAAATATCTTCCGTTGAAAACTGGAAAGAAGCTTTCTGAGAAACTGCTCTGTGTTCTGTTAATTCATCTCACAGTATTACATCTTTCCCTTCAAGAAGACTTTCGCTAAGGCTGTTCTTGTGGAATTGGCAAAGTGATATTTGGAAGCGCATAGAGGGCTACGGTGAAAAAGAAATATCTGCCGTTCAAAAGTGGAAAGTAGCTTTCTGAGAAACTGCTCTGTGTTCTGTTAATTCATCTCACAGAGTTACATCTTTCCCTGCAAGAAGCCTTTCGCTAAGGCTGTTCTTGTGGAATTGTCAAAGGGATATTTGGAAGCTCATAGAGGGCTATGGTGAAAAAGGAAATATCTTCCGGTCAAAACTGGAAAGAAGCTTTCTGAGAAACTGCTCTGTGTTCTGTTAATTCATCTCAGAGAGTTACATCTTTCCCTGCAAGAAGCCTTTCGCTAAGGCTGTTCTTGTGGAATTGACAAAGGGATATTTGGAAGCCCATACAGGGCTATGGTGAAAAAGCAAATATCTTCTGTTCCAAACTGGAAAGAAGCTTTCTGAGAAACTGATCTGTGTTCTGTTAATTCATCTCACAGAGTTACATCTTTCCCTTCAAGAAGCCTTTCGCTGAGGCTGTTCTTGTGGAATTGGCAAAGTCATATTTGGAAGCCCATAGAGCGCTTTGGTGAAAAAGGAAATAACTTCCGTTCAAAACTGGAAAGAAGCTTTCTGAGAAACTGCTCTGTGTTCTGTTAATTCATCTCACAGAGTTACATCTTTCCCTTCAAGAAGCCTTTCGCTAAGGCTGTTGTTGTGGAATTGGCAAAGGGATAATTGGAAGCCCATAGAGCGCTATGGTGAAAAAGGAAATGTCTTCCGTTCAAAACTGGAAAGAAGCTTTCTGAGAAACTGCTCTGTGTGTCTGTTAATTGATCTCACAGAGTTACATCTTTCCCTTCAAGAAGCCTTTCGCTAAGGCTGTTCTTGTGGAATTGGCAAAGTGATATTTGGAAGTCCATAGAGGGCTATGGTGAAAAAGGAAATATCTTCCGTTCGAAACTGCAAAGAAGCTTTCTGAGAAAGTGCTCTGTGTTCTGCTAATTCATCTCACAGAGTTACATCTTTCCCTTCAAGAAGCCTTTCGCTAAGGCTGTTCTTGTGGAATTGGCAATGTCATATTTGGAAGCCCTTTGAGGGCTATGGTGAAAAAGGAAATATCTTCCGTTCAAAACTGGAAAGAAGCTTTCTGAGAATCTGCTCTGTGTTCTGTTAATTCATCTCACTTAGTTACATCTTTCCCTTCAAGAAGCCTTTCGCTAAGGCTGTTCTTGTGGAATTGGCAAAGTGATATTTGGAAGCCCATAGAGGGCTATGGTGAAAAAGGAAATATCTTCTGTTCAAAACTGGAAAGAAGCTTTCTGAGAAACTGCTCTGTGTTCTCTTAATTCATCTCACAGAGTTACATCTTTCCCTTCAAGAAGCCTTTCGCTAAGGCTGTTCTTGTGGAATTGGCAAAGTCATATTTGGAAGCCCATAGAGGGCTATGGTGAAAAAGGAAATATCTTCCGTTCAAAACTGGAAAGGAGCTTTCTGAGAAACTGCTCTGTGTTCTGTTAATTCATCTCACAGAGTTACATCTTTCCCTTCAAGAAGCCTTTCGCTAAGGCTGTTCTTGTGGAATTGGCAAAGTGATATTTGGAAGCCCATAGAGGGCTATGGTGAAAAAGGTAATATCTTCCGTTCAAAACTGGAAAGAAGCTTTCTGAGAAACTGCTCTGTGTTCTGTTAATTCATCTCACAGAGTTACATCTTTCCCGGCAAGAAGCCTTTCGCTAAGGCTGTTCTTGTGGAATTGACAAAGTGATATTTGGAAGCCCATAGAGGGCTATGGTGAAAAAGGAAATATCTTCCGTTCAAAACTGGAAAGAAGCTTTCTGACAAACTGCTCTGTGTTCTGTTAATTCATCTCACAGAGCTACATCTTTCCCTTCAAGAAGCCTTTCGCTAAGGCTGTTCTTGTGGGATTGGCAAAGTGATATTTGGAAGCCCATAGAGGGCTATGGTGAAAAAGGAAATATCTTCCGTTCAAAACTGGAAAGAAGCTTTCTGAGAAACTGCTCTGTGTTCTGTTAATTCACCTCACAGACTTGCATCTTTCCCTTCAAGAAGCCTTTCGCTAAGGCTGTTCTTGTGGAATTGCCAAAGGGATATTTGGAAGCCCATAGAGGGCTATGGTGAAATAGGAAATATCTTCCATTGAAAACTGGAAAGAAGCTTTCTGAGAAACTGCTCTGTGTTCTGTTAGTTCATCTCACAGTGTTACATCTTTCCCTTCAAGAAGCCTTTCGCTAAGGCTGTTCTTGTGGAATTGGCAAAGTGATATTTGGAAGCACATAGAAGGATACGGTGAAAAAGGAAATATCATCCGTTCAAAACTGGAAAGAAGCTTTCTGAGAAACTGCTCTGTGTTCTGTTAATTCATCTCACAGAGTTACATCTTTCCCTTCAAGAAGCCTTTCACTAAGGCTGTTCTTGTGGAATTGTAAAGGGATATTTGGAAGGTCATAGAGGTCTATGGTGAAAAATGAAATATCTTCCGGTCAAAACTGGAAAGAAGCTTTCTGAGAAACTGCTCTGTGTTCTGTTAATTCATCTCACAGAGTTACATCTTTCCCGTCAAGAAGCCTTTCGCTAAGGCTGTTCCTGTGGAATTGACAAAGTGATATTTGGAAGCCCATAGAGGGCTATGGTGAAAAAGGAAATATCTTCCGTTCAAAACTGGAAAGAAGCTTTCTGACAAACTGCTCTGTGTTCTGTTAATTCATCTCACAGAGCTACATCTTTCCCTTCAAGAAGTCTTTCGCTAAGGCTGTTCTTGTGGGATTGGCAAAGTGATATTTGGAAGCCCATAGAGGGCTATGGTGAAAAAGGAAATATCTTCCGTTCAAAACTGGAAAGAAGCTTTCTGAGAAACTGCTCTGTGTGTCTGTTAATTGATCTCACAGAGTTACATCTTTCCCTTCAAGAAGCCTTTCGCTAAGGCTGTTCTTGTGGAATTGGCAAAGTGATATTTGGAAGCCCATAGAGGGCTACGGTGAAAAAGGAAATATCTTCCGTTCAAAACTGGAAAGAAGCTTTCTGAGAAACTACTCTGTGTGTCTGTTAATTGATCTCACAGAGTTACATCTTTCCCTTCAAGAAACCTTTCGCTAAGGCTGTTCTTGTGCAATTGGCAAAGTCATATTTGGAAGTACATAGAGGGCTATGGTGAAAAAGGAAATATCTTCCGTTCGAAACTGCAAAGAAGCTTTCTGAGAAAGTGCTCTGTGTTCTGCTAATTCATCTCACAAAGTTACATCTTTCCCTTCAAGAAGCCTTTCGCTAAGGCTGTTCTTGTGGAATTGGCAAAGTCATATTTGGAAGCCCTTTGATGGCTATGGTGAAAAAGGAAATACCTTCCGTTCAAAACTGGAAAGAAGCTTTCTGAGAAACTGCTCTGTGTTCTGTTAATTCAACTCACAGAGTTGCATCTTTCCCTTCAAGAAGCCTTTCGCTAAGGCTGTTCTTGTGGAATTGACAAAGTGATATTTGGAAGCCCATAGAGGGCTATGGTGAAAAAGCAAATATCTTCTGTTCAAAACTGGAAAGAAGCTTTCTGAGAAACTGATCTGTGTTCTGTTAATTCATCTCACAGAGTTACATCTTTCCCTTCAAGAAGCCTTTCGCTAACGCTGTTCTTGTGGAATTGGCAAAGTCATATTTGGAAGCCCATAGAGGGCTTTGGTGAAAAAGGAAATATCTTCCGTTCAAAACTGGAAAGAAGCTTTCTGAGAAACTGCTCTGTGTTCTGTTAATTCATCTCACAGAGTTACATCTTTCCCTTCAAGAAGCCATTCGCTAAGGCTGTTGTTGTGGAATTGACAAAGGGATATTTGGAAGCCCATAGAGCGCTATGGTGAAAAAGGAAATGTCTTCCGTTCAAAACTGGAAAGAAGCTTTCTGAGAAACTGCTCTGTGTGTCTGTTAATTGATCTCACAGAGTTACATCTTTCCCTTCAAGAAGCCTTTCGCTAAGGCTGTTCTTGTGGAATTGGCAAAGTGATATTTGGAAGTCCATAGAGGGCTATGGTGAAAAAGGAAATATCTTCCGTTCGAAACTGCAAAGAAGCTTATTGAGAAACTGCTCTGTGTTCTGCTAATTCATCTCACGGAGTTACATCTTTCCCTTTAAGAAACCTTTCGCTACGGCTGTTCTTGTGGAATTGGCGAAGTCATATTTGAAATCCCATTGAGGGCTATGGTGAAAAAGGAAATATCTTCTGTTCAAAACTGGAAAGAAGCTTTCTGAGAAACTGCTCTGTGTTCTCTTAATTCATCTCACAGAGTTACATCGTTCCCTTCAAGAAGCCTTTCGCTAAAGCTGTTCTTGTGGAATTGGCAAAGTCATATTTGGAAGCCCATAGAGGGCTATGGTGAAAAAGGAAATATCTTCCGTTCAAAACTGGAAAGAAGCTTTCTGAGAAACTGCTCTGTGTTCTGTTAATTCATCTCACAGAATTACATCTTTCCCTTCAAGAAGCCTTTCGCTAAGGCTGTTCTTGCGGGATTGCCAAAGGGATATTTGGAAGCCCATAGAGGGCTATGGTGAAATAGGAAATATCTTCCATTCAAAACTGGAAAGAAGCTTTCTGAGAAACTGCTCTGTGTTCTGTTAGTTCATCTCACGGTGTTACATATTTCCCTTCAAGAAGCCTTTCGCTAAGGTTGTTCTTGTGGAATTGGCAAAGTGATATTTGGAAGCCCATAGAGGGCTATGGTGAAAAAGGAAATATCTTCCGTTCAAAACTGGAATGAAGCTTTCTGAGAAACTGCTCTGTGTTCTGTTAATTCATCTCACAGAGTTACATCTTTCCCTTCAAGAAGCCTTTCGCTAAGGCTGTTGTTGTGGAATTGGCGAAGGGATATTTGGAAGCCCATAGAGCGCTATGGTGAAAAAGGAAATATCTTCCGTTCAAAACTGGAAAGAAGCTTTCTGAGAAACTGCTCTGCGTTCTGTTAATTGATCTCACAGAGTTACATCTTTCCCTTCAAGAAGCCTTTCGCTAAGGCTGTTCATGTGGAATTGGCAAAGTGATATTTGGAAGCCCATAGAGCGCTATGGTGAAAAAGGAAATATCTTCCGTTCAAAACTGGAAAGAATCCTTCTGAGAAACTGCTCTGTGTTCTGTTAATTCATCTCACAGAGTTACATCTTTCCCTTCAAGAACCCTTTCGCTAAGGCTGTTCTTGTGGAATTGGCAAAGTGATATTTGGAAGCCCATAGAGGGCTATGGTGAATAAGGAAATATCTTCCGTTCAAAACTGGAAAGAAGCTTTCTGAGAAACTGCTCTGTGTTCTGTTAATTCATCTCACAGAGTTGCATCTTTCCCTTCAAGAAGCCTTTCGCTAAGGCTATTCTTGCGGAATTGCCTAAGGGATATTTGGAAGCCCATAGAGGGCTATGGTGAAATAGGAAATATCTTCCATTCAAAACTGGAAAGAAGCTTTATGAGAAACTGCTCTGTGTTCTGTTAATTCATCTCACAGAGTTACATCTTTCCCTTCAAGAAGACTTTCGATAAGGCTGTTCTTGTGGAATTGGCAAAGGGATATTTGGAAGCCCATGGAGGGCTATGGTGAAAAACGAAATATCTTCCGTTCAAAACTGGAAAGAAGCTTTCTGAGAAACTGCTCTGTGTTCTGTTACTTCATCTCACAGAGCTACATCTTTCCCTTCAAGAAGTCTTTCGCTAAGGCTGTTCTTGTGGAATTGGCAAAGTGATATTTGGAAGCCCATAGAGGGCTATGGTGAAAAAGGAAATATCTTCCGTTCAAAACTGGAAAGAAACTTTCTGAGAAACTGCTCTGTGTTCTGTTAATTCGTCTCACACAGTTACACCTTTCCCTTCAAGAAGCCTTTCGCTAAGGCTGTTCCTGTGGAATTGGCAAAGTGATATTTGGAAGCCCATAGAAGGCTATGGTGAAAAAGGAAATATCTTCCGTTGAAAACTGGAAAGAAGCTTTCTGAGAAACTGCTCTGTGTTCTGTTAATTCATCTCACAGTGTTACATCTTTCCCTTCAAGAAGCCTTTCGCTAAGGCTGTTCTTGTGGAATTGGCAAAGTGATATTTGGAAGCGCATAGAGGGCTACGGTGAAAAAGGAAATATCTTCTGTTCAAAAGTGGAAAGTAGCTTTCTGAGAAACTGCTCTGTGTTCTGCTAATTCATCTCACAGAGTTACATCTTTCCCTTCAAGAAGCCTTTCACTAAGGCTGTTCTTGTGGAATTGTCAAAGGGATATTTGGAAGCTCATAGAGGGCTACGGTGAAAAAGGAAATATCTTCCGGTCAAAACTGGAAAGAAGCTTTCTGAGAAACTGCTCTGTGTTCTGTTAATTCATCTCAGAGAGTTACATCTTTCCCTGCAAGAAGCCTTTCGCTAAGGCTGTTCTTGTGGAATTGACAAAGTGATATTTGGAAGCCCATAGAGGGCTATGGTGAAAAAGCAAATATCTTCTGTTCCAAACTGGAAAGAAGCTTTCTGAGAAACTGATCTGTGTTCTGTTAATTCATCTCACAGAGTTACATCTTTCCCTTCAAGAAGCCTTTCGCTAAGGCTGTTCTTGTGGAATTGGCAAAGGGATATTTGGAAGCGCATAGAGGGCTACGGTGAAAAAGGAAATATCTTCCGTTCAAAAATGGAAAGAAGGTTTCTGAGAAACTGCTCTGTGTTCTGTTAATTCATCTCTCAGAGTTACATCTTTCCCTTCAAGAAACCTTTGGCTAAGGCTGTTCTTGTGGAATTGGCAAAGTGATATTTGGAAGCTCATTGACGGCTATGGTGAAAAAGGAAATATCTTCCGTTCAAAACTGTAAAGAAGCTTTCTGAGAAACTGCTCTGTGTTCTGTTAATTCATCTCACAGAGTTACATCTTTCCCTTCAAGAAGCCTTTCGCTAAGGCTGTTCTTGTGGAATTGGCAAAGTGATATTTGGAAGCCCATAGAGGGCTATGGTGAAAAAGGAAATACCTTCCGTTCAAAACTGGAAAGAAGCTTTCTGAGAAACTGCTCTGTGTTCTGTTAATTCATCTCACAGAGTTACATCTTTCCCGTCAAGAATCATTTCGCTAAGGCTGTTCTTGTGGAATTGGCAAAGTGATATTTGGAAGCCCACTGAGGGCTATGGTGAAAAAGGAAATATCTTCCGTTCAAAACTGGAAAGAAGCTTTCTGAGAAACTGCTCTGTGTTCTGTTAATTCATCTCACAGAGTTACATCTTTCCCTTCAAGAAGCCTTTCGCAAAGGCTGTTCTTGTGGAATTGGCAAAGTGATATTTGGAAGCCAATAGAGGGCTATGGTGAAAAAGGAAATATCTTCCGTTCAAAACTGGAAAGAAGCTTTCTGAGAAACTGCTCTGTGTTCTGTTAATTCATCTCACAGAGTTACATCCTTCCCGGCAAGAAGCCTTTCGCTAAGGCTGTTCTTGTGGAATTGACAAAGTGATATTTGGAAGCCCATAGAGGGCTATGGTGAAAAAGGAAATATCTTCCGTTCAAAACTGGAAAGAAGCTTTCTGACAAACTGCTCTGTGTTCTGTTAATTCATCTCACAGAGCTACATCTTTCCCTTCAAGAAGCCTTTCGCTAAGGCTGTTCTTGTGGGATTGGCAAAGTGATATTTGGAAGCCCATAGAGGGCTATGGTGAAAAAGGAAATATCTTCCGTTCAAAACTGGAAAGAAGCTTTCTGAGAAACTGCTCTGTGTTCTGTTAATTCATCTCACAGAGTTACATCTTTCCCTTCAAGAAGCCTTTCGCTAAGGCTGTTCTTGTGGAATTGGCAAAGTCATATTTGGAAGCCCATTGAGGGCTATGGTGAAAAAGGAAATATCTTCCGTTCAAAACTGGAAAGAAGCTTTCTGAGAAACTGCTCTGTGTTCTGTTAATTCATCTCACAGAGTTACATCTTTCCCTTCAAGAAGCCTTTCGCTAAGGCTGTTCTTGTGGAATTGGCAAAGTGATATTTGGAAGCCCATAGAGGGCTATGGTGAAAAAGGAAATACCTTCCGTTCAAAACTGGAAAGAAGCTTTCTGAGAAACTGCTCTGTGTTCTGTTAATTCACCTCACAGACTTGCATCTTTCCCTTCAAGAAGCCTTTCGCTAAGGCTGTTCTTGTGGAATTGCCAAAGGGATATTTGGAAGCCCATAGAGGGCTATGGTGAAATAGGAAATATCTTCCATTGAAAACTGGAAAGAAGCTTACTGAGAAACTGCTCTGTGTTCTGTTAGTTCATCTCAGAGAGTTACATCTTTCCCTGCAAGAAGCCTTTCGCTAAGGCTGTTCTTGTGGAATTGGCAAAGTGATATTTGGAAGCACATAGAAGGATACCGTGAAAAAGGAAATATCATCAGTTCAAAACTGGAAAGAAGCTTTCTGAGAAACTGCTCTGTGTTCTGTTAATTCATCTCACAGAGTTACATCTTTCCCTTCAAGAAGCCTTTCACTAAGGCTGTTCTTGTGGAATTGTAAAGGGATATTTGGAACCTCATAGAGGTCTATGGTGAAAAATGAAATATCTTCCGGTCAAAACTGGAAAGAAGCTTTCTGAGAAACTGCTCTGTGTTCTGTTAATTCATCTCACAGAGTTACATCTTTCCCTTCAAGAAGCCTTTCGCTAAGGCTGTTCCTGTGGAATTGACAAAGTGATATTTGGAAGCCCATAGAGGGCTATGGTGAAAAAGGAAATATCTTCCGTTCAAAACTGGAAAGAAGCTTTCTGACAAACTGCTCTGTGTTCTGTTAATTCATCTCACAGAGCTACATCTTTCCCTTCAAGAAGCCTTTCCCTAAGGCTGTTCTTGTGGGATTGGCAAAGTGATATTTGGAAGCCCATAGAGGGCTATGGTGAAAAAGGAAATATCTTCCGTTCAAAACTGGAAAGAAGCTTTCTGAGAAACTGCTCTGTGTGTCTGTTAATTGATCTCACAGAGTTACATCTTTCCCTTCAAGAAGCCTTTCGCTAAGGCTGTTCTTGTGGAATTGGCAAAGTGATATTTGGAAGCCCATAGAGGGCTATGGTGAAAAAGGAAATATCTTCCGTTCAAAACTGGAAAGAAGCTTTCTGAGAAACTGCTCTGTGTGTCTGTTAATTGATCTCACAGAGTTACATCTTTCCCTTCAAGAAGCCTTTCGCCAAGGCTGTTCTTGTGCAATTGGCAAAGTCATATTTGGAAGTCCATAGAGGGCTATGGTGAAAAAGGAAATATCTTCCGTTCGAAACTGCAAAGAAGCTTTCTGAGAAAGTGCTCTGTGTTCTGCTAATTCATCTCACAAAGTTACATCTTTCCCTTCAAGAAGCCTTTCGCTAAGGCTGTTCTTGTGGAATTGGCAAAGTCATATTTGGAAGCCCTTTGATGGCTATGGTGAAAAAGGAAATACCTTCCGTTCAAAACTGGAAAGAAGCTTTCTGAGAAACTGCTCTGTGTTCTGTTAATTCATCTCACAGAGTTGCATCTTTCCCTTCAAGAAGCCCTTCGCTAAGGCTGTTCTTGTGGAATTGCCAAAGGGATATTTGGAAGCCCAAAGAGGGCTGTGGTGAAATAGGAAATATCTTCCGTTCAAAACTGGAAAGAAGCTTTCTGAGAAACTGCTCTGTGTTCTGTTAATTCATCTCACAGTGTTACATCTTTCCCTTCAAGAAGCCTTTCGCTAAGGCTGTTGTTGTGGAATTGTCAAAGGGATATTTGGAAGCTCATAGAGGGCTATGGTGAAAAAGGAAATATCTTCCGGTCAAAACTGGAAAGAAGCTGTCTGAGAAACTGCTCTGTGTTCTGTTACTTCGTCTCACAGAGTTACATCTTTCCCTTCAAGAAGCCTTTCGCTAAGGCTGTTCTTGTGGAATTGGCAAAGTGATATTTGGAAGCCCATAGAGGGCTATGGTGAAAAAGGAAATATCTTCCGTTCAAAACTGGAAAGAAGCTTTCTGAGAAACTACTCTGTGTGTCTGTTAATTGATCTCACAGAGTTACATCTTTCCCTTCAAGAAACCTTTCGCTAAGGCTGTTCTTGTGCAATTGGCAAAGTCATATTTGGAAGTCCATAGAGGGCTATGGTGAAAAAGGAAATATCTTCCGTTCGAAACTGCAAAGAAGCTTTCTGAGAAAGTGCTCTGTGTTCTGCTAATTCATCTCACAAAGTTACATCTTTCCCTTCAAGAAGCCTTTCGCTAAGGCTGTTCTTGTGGAATTGGCAAAGTCATATTTGGAAGCCCTTTGATGGCTATGGTGAAAAAGGAAATACCTTCCGTTCAAAACTGGAAAGAAGCTTTCTGAGAAACTGCTCTGTGTTCTGTTAATTCAACTCACAGAGTTGCATCTTTCCCTTCAAGAAGCCTTTCGCTAAGGCTGTTCTTGTGGAATTGACAAAGTGATATTTGGAAGCCCATAGAGGGCTATGGTGAAAAAGCAAATATCTTCTGTTCAAAACTGGAAAGAAGCTTTCTGAGAAACTGATCTGTGTTCTGTTAATTCATCTCACAGAGTTACATCTTTCCCTTCAAGAAGCCTTTCGCTAACGCTGTTCTTGTGGAATTGGCAAAGTCATATTTGGAAGCCCATAGAGGGCTTTGGTGAAAAAGGAAATATCTTCCGTTCAAAACTGGAAAGAAGCTTTCTGAGAAACTGCTCTGTGTTCTGTTAATTCATCTCACAGAGTTACATCTTTCCCTTCAAGAAGCCATTCGCTAAGGCTGTTGTTGTGGAATTGACAAAGGGATATTTGGAAGCCCATAGAGCGCTATGGTGAAAAAGGAAATGTCTTCCGTTCAAAACTGGAAAGAAGCTTTCTGAGAAACTGCTCTGTGTGTCTGTTAATTGATCTCACAGAGTTACATCTTTCCCTTCAAGAAGCCTTTCGCTAAGGCTGTTCTTGTGGAATTGGCAAAGTGATATTTGGAAGTCCATAGAGGGCTATGGTGAAAAAGGAAATATCTTCCGTTCGAAACTGCAAAGAAGCTTATTGAGAAACTGCTCTGTGTTCTGCTAATTCATCTCACGGAGTTACATCTTTCCCTTTAAGAAACCTTTCGCTACGGCTGTTCTTGTGGAATTGGCGAAGTCATATTTGAAATCCCATTGAGGGCTATGGTGAAAAAGGAAATATCTTCTGTTCAAAACTGGAAAGAAGCTTTCTGAGAAACTGCTCTGTGTTCTCTTAATTCATCTCACAGAGTTACATCGTTCCCTTCAAGAAGCCTTTCGCTAAAGCTGTTCTTGTGGAATTGGCAAAGTCATATTTGGAAGCCCATAGAGGGCTATGGTGAAAAAGGAAATATCTTCCGTTCAAAACTGGAAAGAAGCTTTCTGAGAAACTGCTCTGTGTTCTGTTAATTCATCTCACAGAATTACATCTTTCCCTTCAAGAAGCCTTTCGCTAAGGCTGTTCTTGCGGGATTGCCAAAGGGATATTTGGAAGCCCATAGAGGGCTATGGTGAAATAGGAAATATCTTCCATTCAAAACTGGAAAGAAGCTTTCTGAGAAACTGCTCTGTGTTCTGTTAGTTCATCTCACGGTGTTACATATTTCCCTTCAAGAAGCCTTTCGCTAAGGTTGTTCTTGTGGAATTGGCAAAGGGATATTTGGAAGCGCATAGAGGGCTACGGTGAAAAAGGAAATATCTTCCGTTCAAAAATGGAAAGAAGGTTTCTGAGAAACTGCTCTGTGTTCTGTTAATTCATCTCACAGAGTTACATCTTTCCCTTCAAGAAACCTTTGGCTAAGGCTGTTCTTGTGGAATTGGCAAAGTGATATTTGGAAGCTCATTGGCGGCTATGGTGAAAAAGGAAATATCTTCCGTTCAAAACTGTAAAGAAGCTTTCTGAGAAACTGCTCTGTGTTCTGTTAATTCATCTCACAGAGTTACATCTTTCCCTTCAAGAAGCCTTTCGCTAAGGCTGTTCTTGTGGAATTGGCAAAGTGATATTTGGAAGCCCATAGAGGGCTATGGTGAAAAAGGAAATACCTTCCGTTCAAAACTGGAAAGAAGCTTTCTGAGAAACTGCTCTGTGTTCTGTTAATTCATCTCACAGAGTTACATCTTTCCCGTCAAGAATCATTTCGCTAAGGCTGTTCTTGTGGAATTGGCAAAGTGATATTTGGAAGCCCACTGAGGGCTATGGTGAAAAAGGAAATATCTTCCGTTCAAAACTGGAAAGAAGCTTTCTGAGAAACTGCTCTGTGTTCTGTTAATTCATCTCACAGAGTTACATCTTTCCCTTCAAGAAGCCTTTCGCAAAGGCTGTTCTTGTGGAATTGGCAAAGTGATATTTGGAAGCCCATAGAGGGCTATGGTGAAAAAGGAAATATCTTCCGTTCAAAACTGGAAAGAAGCTTTCTGAGAAACTGCTCTGTGTTCTGTTAATTCATCTCACAGAGTTACATCCTTCCCGGCAAGAATCCTTTCGCTAAGGCTGTTCTTGTGGAATTGACAAAGTGATATTTGGAAGCCCATAGAGGGCTATGGTGAAAAAGGAAATATCTTCCGTTCAAAACTGGAAAGAAGCTTTCTGACAAACTGCTCTGTGTTCTGTTAATTCATCTCACAGAGCTACATCTTTCCCTTCAAGAAGCCTTTCGCTAAGGCTGTTCTTGTGGGATTGGCAAAGTGATATTTGGAAGCCCATAGAGGGCTATGGTGAAAAAGGAAATATCTTCCGTTCAAAACTGGAAAGAAGCTTTCTGAGAAACTGCTCTGTGTTCTGTTAATTCATCTCACAGAGTTACATCTTTCCCTTCAAGAAGCCTTTCGCTAAGGCTGTTCTTGTGGAATTGGCAAAGTCATATTTGGAAGCCCATTGAGGGCTATGGTGAAAAAGGAAATATCTTCCGTTCAAAACTGGAAAGAAGCTTTCTGAGAAACTGCTCTGTGTTCTGTTAATTCATCTCACAGAGTTACATCTTTCCCTTCAAGAAGCCTTTCGCTAAGGCTGTTCTTGTGGAATTGGCAAAGTGATATTTGGAAGCCCATAGAGGGCTATGTTGAAAAAGGAAATACCTTCCGTTCAAAACTGGAAAGAAGCTTTCTGAGAAACTGCTCTGTGTTCTGTTAATTCACCTCACAGACTTGCATCTTTCCCTTCAAGAAGCCTTTCGCTAAGGCTGTTCTTGTGGAATTGCCAAAGGGATATTTGGAAGCCCATAGAGGGCTATGGTGAAATAGGAAATATCTTCCATTGAAAACTGGAAAGAAGCTTTCTGAGAAACTGCTCTGTGTTCTGTTAGTTCATCTCACAGTGTTACATCTTTCCCTTCAAGAAGCCTTTCGCTAAGGCTGTTCTTGTGGAATTGGCAAAGTGATATTTGGAAGCACATAGAAGGATACGGTGAAAAAGGAAATATCATCAGTTCAAAACTGGAAAGAAGCTTTCTGAGAAACTGCTCTGTGTTCTGTTAATTCATCTCACAGAGTTACATCTTTCCCTTCAAGAAGCCTTTCACTAAGGCTGTTCTTGTGGAATTGTAAAGGGATATTTGGAACCTCATAGAGGTCTATGGTGAAAAATGAAATATCTTCCGGTCAAAACTGGAAAGAAGCTTTCTGAGAAACTGCTCTGTGTTCTGTTAATTCATCTCACAGAGTTACATCTTTCCCTTCAAGAAGCCTTTCGCTAAGGCTGTTCCTGTGGAATTGAGAAAGTGATATTTGGAAGCCCATAGAGGGCTATGGTGAAAAAGGAAATATCTTCCGTTCAAAACTGGAAAGAAGCTTTCTGACAAACTGCTCTGTGTTCTGTTAATTCATCTCACAGAGCTACATCTTTCCCTTCAAGAAGCCTTTCGCTAAGGCTGTTCTTGTGGGATTGGCAAAGTGATATTTGGAAGCCCATAGAGGGCTATGGTGAAAAAGGAAATATCTTCCGTTCAAAACTGGAAAGAAGCTTTCTGAGAAACTGCTCTGTGTGTCTGTTAATTGATCTCACAGAGTTACATCTTTCCCTTCAAGAAGCCTTTCGCTAAGGCTGTTCTTGTGGAATTGGCAAAGTGATATTTGGAAGCCCATAGAGGGCTATGGTGAAAAAGGAAATATCTTCCGTTCAAAACTGGAAAGAAGCTTTCTGAGAAACTGCTCTGTGTGTCTGTTAATTGATCTCACAGAGTTACATCTTTCCCTTCAAGAAGCCTTTCGCCAAGGCTGTTCTTGTGCAATTGGCAAAGTCATATTTGGAAGTCCATAGAGGGCTATGGTGAAAAAGGAAATATCTTCCGTTCGAAACTGCAAAGAAGCTTTCTGAGAAAGTGCTCTGTGTTCTGCTAATTCATCTCACAAAGTTACATCTTTCCCTTCAAGAAGCCTTTCGCTAAGGCTGTTCTTGTGGAATTGGCAAAGTCATATTTGGAAGCCCTTTGATGGCTATGGTGAAAAAGGAAATACCTTCCGTTCAAAACTGGAAAGAAGCTTTCTGAGAAACTGCTCTGTGTTCTGTTAATTCATCTCACAGAGTTGCATCTTTCCCTTCAAGAAGCCTTTCGCTAAGGCTGTTCTTGTGGAATTGCCAAAGGGATATTTGGAAGCCCAAAGAGGGCTGTGGTGAAATAGGAAATATCTTCCGTTCAAAACTGGAAAGAAGCTTTATGAGAAACTGCTCTGTGTTCTGTTAATTCATCTCACAGTGTTACATCTTTCCCTTCAAGAAGCCTTTCGCTAAGGCTGTTGTTGTGGAATTGTCAAAGGGATATTTGGAAGCTCATAGAGGGCTATGGTGAAAAAGGAAATATCTTCCGGTCAAAACTGGAAAGAAGCTGTCTGAGAAACTGCTCTGTGTTCTGTTAATTCATCTCAGAGAGTTACATCTTTCCCTTCAAGAAGCCTTTCGCTAAGGCTGTTCTTGTGGACTTGACAAAGTGATATTTGGAAGCCCATAGAGGGCTATGGTGAAAAAGCAAATATCTTCTGTTCAAAACTGGAAAGAAGCTTTCTGAGAAACTGATCTGTGTTCTGTTAATTCATCTCACAGAGTTACATCTTTCCCTTCAAGAAGCCTTTCGCTAAGGCTGTTCTTGTGGAATTGGCAAAGTCATATTTGGAAGCCCATAGAGGGCTTTGGTGAAAAAGGAAATATCTTCCGTTCAAAACTGGAAAGAAGCTTTCTGAGAAACTGCTCTGTGTTCTGTTAATTCATCTCACAGAGTTACATCTTTCCCTTCAAGAAGCCTTTCGCTAAGGCTGTTGCTGTGGAATTGACAAAGGGATATTTGGAAGCCCATAGAGCGCTATGGTGAAAAAGGAAATGTCTTCCGTTCAAAACTGGAAAGAAGCTTTCTGAGAAACTGCTCTGTGTGTCTGTTAATTGATCTCACAGAGTTACATCTTTCCCTTCAAGAAGCCTTTCGCTAAGGCTGTTCTTGTGGAATTGGCAAAGTGATATTTGGAAGTCCATAGAGGGCTATGGTGAAAAAGGAAATATCTTCTGTTCGAAACTGCAAGGAAGCTTTCTGAGAAAGTGCTCTGTGTTCTAGTAATTCATCTCACAGAGTTACATCTTTCCCTTCAAGAAACCTTTCGCTAAGGCTGTTCTTGTGGAATTGGCAAAGTCATATTTGGAAGCCCTTTGAGGGCTATGGTGAAAAAGGAAATATCTTCCGTTCAAAACTGGAAAGAAGCTTTCTGAGAAACTGCTCTGTGTTCTGTTAATTCATCTCACAGAGTTACAATTTCCCTTCAAGAAGCCTTTCGCTAAGGCTGTTCTTGTGGAATTGGCAAAGTGATATTTGGAAGCCCATTGTGGGCTATGGTGAAAAAGGAAATATCTTTCGTTCAAAACTGGAAATAACCTTTCTGAGAAACTGCTCTGTGTTCTGTTAATTCATCTCACAGAGTTACATCTTTCCCTTCAAGAAGCCTTTCGCTAAGGCTGTTCTTGTGGAATTGGCAAAGTGATATTTCGAAGCCCAAAGAGGGCTATGGTGAAAAAGGAAATACCTTCCGTTCAAAACTGGAAAGAAGCTTTCTGAGAAACTGCTCTGTTTTCTGTTAATTCATCTCACAGAGTTGCATCTTTCCCTTCAAGAAGCCTTTCGCTAAGGCTATTCTTGCGGAATTGCCAAAGGGATATTTGGAAGCCCATAGAGGGCTATGGTGAAATAGGAAATATCTTCCATTCAAAACTGGAAAGAAGCTTTCTGAGAAACTGCTCTGTGTTCTGTTAGTTTATCTCACGGTGTTACATATTTCCCTTCAAGAAGCCTTTCGCTAAGGTGGTTGTTGTGGAATTGGCAAAGTGATATTTGGAAGCCCATAGAGGGCTATGGTGAAAAAGGAAATATCTTCCGTTCAAAACTGGAATGAAGCTTTCTGAGAAACTGCTCTGTGTTCTGTTAATTCATCTCACAGAGTTACATCTTTCCCTTCAAGAAGCCTTTCGCTAAGGCTGTTGTTGTGGAATTGGCGAAGGGATATTTGGAAGCCCATAGAGCGCTATGGTGAAAAAGGAAATATCTTCCGTTCAAAACTGGAAAGAAGCTTTCTGAGAAACTGCTCTGCGTTCTGTTAATTGATCTCACAGAGTTACATCTTTCCCTTCAAGAAGCCTTTCGCTAAGGCTGTTCATGTGGAATTGGCAAAGTGATATTTGGAAGCCCATAGAGCGCTATGGTGAAAAAGGAAATATCTTCCGTTCGAAACTGCAAAGAAGCTTTCTGAGAAACTGCTCTGTGTTCTGCTAATTCACCTCACAGAGTTACATCTTTCCCTTCAAGAAACCTTTCGCTAAGGCTGTTCTTGTGGAATTGGCAAAGTCATATTTGGAAGCCCTTTGAGGGTTATGGTGAAAAAGGAAATATCTTCTGTTCAAAACTGGAAAGAAGCTTTCTGAGAAACTGCTCTGTGTTCTCTTAATTCATCTCACAGAGTTACATCTTTCCCTTCAAGAAGCCTTTCGCTAAGGCTGTTCTTGTGAAATTGGCAAAGTCATATTTGGAAGCCCATTGAGGGCTATGGTGAAAAAGGAAATATCTTCCGTTCAAAACTGGAAAGAATCCTTCTGAGAAACTGCTCTGTGTTCTGTTAATTCATCTCACAGAGTTACATCTTTCCCTTCAAGAACCCTTTCGCTAAGACTGTTCTTGTGTAATTGGCAAAGTGATATTTGGAAGCCCATAGAGGGCTATGGTGAATAAGGAAATATCTTCCGTTCAAAACTGGAAAGAAGCTTTCTGAGAAACTGCTCTGTGTTCTGTTAATTCATCTCACAGAGTTACATCTTTCCCGTCAAGAAGCCTTTCGCTAAGGCTGTTCCTGTGGAATTGACAAAGTGATATTTGGAAGCCCATAGAGGCCTATGGTGAAAAAGGAAATATCTTCCGTTCAAAACTGGAAAGAAGCTTTCTGAGAAACTGCTCTGTGTTCTGTTAATTCATCTCACAGAGCTACATCTTTCCCTTCAAGAAGTCTTTCGCTAAGGCTGTTCTTGTGGAATTTGCAAAGTGATATTTGGAAGCCCATAGAGGGCTATGGTGAAAAAGGAAATATCTTCCGTTCAAAACTGGAAAGAAACTTTCTGAGAAACTGCTCTGTGTTCTGTTAATTCGTCTCACACAGTTACACCTTTCCCTTCAAGAAGCCTTTCGCTAAGGCTGTTCCTGTGGAATTGGCAAAGTGATATTTGGAAGCCCATAGAAGGCTATGGTGAAAAAGGAAATATCTTCCGTTGAAAACTGGAAAGAAGCTTTCTGAGAAACTGCTCTGTGTTCTGTTAATTCATCTCACAGTGTTACATCTTTCCCTTCAAGAAGCCTTTCGCTAAGGCTGTTCTTGTGGAATTGGCAAAGTGATATTTGGAAGCGCATAGAGGGCTACGGTGAAAAAGGAAATATCTTCCGTTCAAAAGTGGAAAGTAGCTTTCTGAGAAACTGCTCTGTGTTCTGCTAATTCATCTCACAGAGTTACATAATTCCCTTCAAGAAGCCTTTCGCTAAGGCTGTTCTTGTGGAATTGTCAAAGGGATATTTGGAAGCTCATAGAGGGCTATGGTGAAAAAGGAAATATCTTCCGGTCAAAACTGGAAAGAAGCTTTCTGAGAAACTGCTCTGTGTTCTGTTAATTCATCTCAGAGAGTTACATCTTTCCCTGCAAGAAGCCTTTCGCTAAGGCTGTTCTTGTGGAATTGACAAAGTGATATTTGGAAGCCCATAGGGGGCTATGGTGAAAAAGCAAATATCTTCTGTTCCAAACTGGAAAGAAGCTTTCTGAGAAACTGATCTGTGTACTGTTAATTCATCTCACAGAGTTACATCTTTCCCTTCAAGAAGCCTTTCGCTAAGGCTGTTCTTGTGGAATTGGCAAAGTGATATTTCGAAGCCCAAAGAGGGCTATGGTGAAAAAGGAAATACCTTCCGTTCAAAACTGGAAAGAAGCTTTCTGAGAAACTGCTCTGTTTTCTGTTAATTCATCTCACAGAGTTGCATCTTTCCCTTCAAGAAGCCTTTCGCTAAGGCTATTCTTGCGGAATTGCCAAAGCGATATTTGGAAGCCCATAGAGGGCTATGGTGAAATAGGAAATATCTTCCATTCAAAACTGGAAAGAAGCTTTCTGAGAAACTGCTCTGTGTTCTGTTAGTTCATCTCACGGTGTTACATATTTCCCTTCAAGAAGCCTTTCGCTAAGGTTGTTCTTGTGGAATTGGCAAAGTGATATTTGGAAGCCCATAGAGGGCTATGGTGAAAAAGGAAATATCTTCCGTTCGAAACTGCAAAGAAGCTTTCTGAGAAACTGCTCTGTGTTCTGCTAATTCATCTCTCGGAGTTACATCTTTCCCTTTAAGAAACCTTTCGCTAAGGCTGTTCTTGTGGAATTGGCGAAGTCATATTTGTAAGCCCATTGAGGGCTATGGTGAAAAAGGAAATATTTTCTGTTCAAAACTGGAAAGAAGCATTCTGAGAAACTGCTCTGTGTTCTCTTAATTCATTTCACAGAGTTACATCTTTCCCTTCAAGAAGCCTTTCGCTAAAGCTGTTCTTGTGGAATTGGCAAAGTCATATTTGGAAGCCCATAGAGGGCTATGGTGAAAAAGGAAATATCTTCCGTTCAAAACTGGAAAGAAGCTTTCTGAGAAACTGCTCTGTGTTCTGTTAATTCATCTCACAGAGTTACATCTTTCCCTTCAAGAAGCCTTTCACTAAGGCTGTTCTTGCGGGATTGCCAAAGGGATATTTGGAAGCCCATAGAGGGCTATGGTGAAATAGGAAATATCTTCCATTCAAAACTGGAAAGAAGCTTTCTGAGAAACTGCTCTGTGTTCTGTTAGTTCATCTCACGGTGTTACATATTTCCCTTCAAGAAGCCTTTCGCTAAGGTGGTTGTTGTGGAATTGGCAAAGTGATATTTGGAAGCCCATAGAGGGCTATGGTGAAAAAGGAAATATCTTCCGTTCAAAACTGGAATGAAGCTTTCTGAGAAACTGCTCTGTGTTCTGTTAATTCATCTCACAGAGTTACATCTTTCCCTTCAAGAAGCCTTTCGCTAAGGCTGTTGTTGTGGAATTGGCGAAGGGATATTTGGAAGCCCATAGAGCGCTATGGTGAAAAAGGAAATATCTTCCATTCAAAACTGGAAAGAAGCTTTCTGAGAAACTGCTCTGCGTTCTGTTAATTGATCTCACAGAGTTACATCTTTCCCTTCAAGAAGCCTTTCGCTAAGGCTGTTCATGTGGAATTGGCAAAGTGATATTTGGAAGCCCATAGAGCGCTATGGTGAAAAAGGAAATATCTTCCGTTCGAAACTGCAAAGAAGCTTTCTGAGAAACTGCTCTGTGTTCTGCTAATTCATCTCACAGAGTTACATCTTTCCCTTCAAGAAACCTTTCGCTAAGGCTGTTCTTGTGGAATTGGCAAAGTCATATTTGGAAGCCCTTTGAGGGTTATGGTGAAAAAGGAAATATCTTCTGTTCAAAACTGGAAAGAAGCTTTCTGAGAAACTGCTCTGTGTTCTCTTAATTCATCTCACAGAGTTACATCTTTCCCTTCAAGAAGCCTTTCTCTAAGGCTGTTCTTGTGAAATTGGCAAAGTCATATTTGGAAGCCCATTGAGGGCTATGGTGAAAAAGGAAATATCTTCCGTTCAAAACTGGAAAGAATCCTTCTGAGAAACTGCTCTGTGTTCTGTTAATTCATCTCACAGAGTTACATCTTTCCCTTCAAGAACCCTTTCGCTAAGGCTGTTCTTGTGTAATTGGCAAAGTGATATTTGGAAGCCCATAGAGGGCTATGGTGAATAAGGAAATATCTTCCGTTCAAAACTGGAAAGAAGCTTTCTGAGAAACTGCTCTGTGTTCTGTTAATTCATCTCACAGAGTTACATTTTTCCCGTCAAGAAGCCTTTCGCTAAGGCTGTTCCTGTGGAATTGACAAAGTGATATTTGGTAGCCCATAGAGGGCTATGGTGAAAAAGGAAATATCTTCCGTTCAAAACTGGAAAGAAGCTTTCTGACAAACTGCTCTGTGTTCTGTTAATTCATCTCACAGAGCTACATCTTTCCCTTCAAGAAGCCTTTCGCTAAGGCTGTTCTTGTGGGATTGGCAAAGTGATATTTGGAAGCCCATAGAGGGCTATGGTGAAAAAGGAAATATCTTCCGTTCAAAACTGGAAAGAAGCTTTATGAGAAACTGCTCTGTGTTCTGTTAATTCATCTCACAGAGTTACATCTTTCCCTTCAAGAAGACTTTCGATAAGGCTGTTCTTGTGGAATTGGCAAAGGGATATTTGGAAGCCCATGGAGGGCTATGGTGAAAAACGAAATATCTTCCGTTCAAAACTGGAAAGAAGCTTTCTGAGAAACTGCTCTGTGTTCTGTTAATTCATCTCACAGAGCTACATCTTTCCCTTCAAGAAGTCTTTCGCTAAGGCTGTTCCTGTGGATTTGGCAAAGTGATATTTGGAAGCCCATAGAGGGCTATGGTGAAAAAGGAAATATCTTCCGTTCAAAACTGGAAAGAAACTTTCTGAGAAACTGCTCTGTGTTCTGTTAATTCGTCTCACACAGTTACACCTTTCCCTTCCAGAAGCCTTTCGCTAAGGCTGTTCCTGTGGAATTGGCAAAGTGATATTTGGAAGCCCATAGAAGGCTATGGTGAAAAAGGAAATATCTTCCGTTGAAAACTGGAAAGAAGCTTTCTGAGAAACTTCTCTGTGTTCTGTTAATTCATCTCACAGTGTTACATCTTTCCCTTCAAGAAGCCTTTCGCTAAGGCTGTTCTTGTGGAATTGGCAAAGTGATATTTGGAAGCGCATAGAGGGCTACGGTGAAAAAGGAAATATCTTCCGTTCAAAAGTGGAAAGTAGCTTTCTGAGAAACTGCTCTGTGTTCTGCTAATTCATCTCACAGAGTTACATATTTCCCTTCAAGAAGCCTTTCGCTAAGGCTGTTCTTGTGGAATTGTCAAAGGGATATTTGGAAGCTCATAGAGGGCTATGGTGAAAAAGGAAATATCTTCCGGTCAAAACTGGAAAGAAGCTTTCTGAGAAACTGCTCTGTGTTCTGTTAATTCATCTCAGAGAGTTACATCTTTCCCTGCAAGAAGCCTTTCGCTAAGGCTGTTCTTGTGGAATTGACAAAGTGATATTTGGAAGCCCATAGGGGGCTATGGTGAAAAAGCAAATATCTTCTGTTCCAAACTGGAAAGAAGCTTTCTGAGAAACTGATCTGTGTTCTGTTAATTCATCTCACAGAGTTACATCTTTCCCTTCAAAAAGCCTTTCGCTAAGGCTGTTCTTGTGGAATTGGCAAAGGGATATTTGGAAGCGCATAGAGGGCTACGGTGAAAAAGGAAATATCTTCCGTTCAAAAGTGGAAAGTAGCTTTCTGAGAAACTGCTCTCTTTTCTGCTAATTCATCTCACAGAGTTACATCTTTCCCTTCAAGAAGCCTTTCGCTAAGGCTGTTCTTGTGGAATTGTCAAAGGGATATTTGGAAGCTCATTGAGGGCTATGGTGAAAAAGGAAATATCTTCCGGTCAAAACTGGAAAGAAGCTTTCTGAGAAACTGCTCTGTGTTCTGTTAATTCATCTCAGAGAGTTACATCTTTCCCTGCAAGAAGCCTTTCGCTGAGGCTGTTCTTGTGGAATTGACAAAGTGATATTTGGTAGCCCATAGAGGGCTATGGTGAAAAAGCAAATATCTTCTGTTCCAAACTGGAAAGAAGCTTTCTGAGAAACTGATCTGTGTTCTGTTAATTCATCTCACAGAGTTACATCTTTCCCTTCAAGAAGCCTTTCGCTAAGGCTGTTCTTGTGTAATTGGAAAGTGATATTTGGAAGCCCATAGAGGGCTACGGTGAAAAAGGAAATATCTTCCGTTCAAAACTGGGAAGAAGCTTTCTGAGAAACTGCTCTGTGTTCTGTTAATTCATCTCACAGAGTTATATCTTTCCCTTCCAGAAGCCTTTCGCTAAGCCTGTTCTTGTGGAATTGGCAAAGTCATATTTGGACGCCCATAGAGGGCTATGTTGAAAAAGGAAATATCATCCGTTCAAAAATGGAAAGAAGGTTTCTGAGAAACTGCTCTGTGTTCTGTTAATTCATCTCACAGAGTTACATCTTTCCCTTCAAGAAGCCTTTGGCTAAGGCTGTTCTTGTGGAATTGGCAAAGTGATATTTGGAATCCCATTGACGGCTATGGTGAAAAAGGAAATATCTTCCATTCAAAACTGGAAAGAAGCTTTCTGAGAAACTGCTCTGTGTTCTGTTAATTCATCTCACAGTGTTACATCTTTCCCTTCAAGAAGCCTTTCGCTAAGGCTGTTCTTGTGGAATTGGCAAAGGGATATTTGGAAGCCCATAGAGGGCTATGGTGAAAAAGGAAATATCTTCCGTTCAAAACTGGAAAGAAGCTTTCTGAGAAACTGCTCTGTGTTCTGTTAATTGATCTCACAGAGTTACATCTTTCCCTTCAAGAAGCCTTTCGCTAAGGCTGTTCTTCTGGAATTGGCAAAGTGATATTTGGAAGCCCATAGAGGGCTATGGTGAAAAAGGAAATATCTTCCGTTCAAAACTGGAAAGAAGCTTTCTGACAAACTGCTCTGTGTTCTGTTAATTCATCTCACAGAGCTACATCTTTCCATTCAAGAAGCCTTTCGCTAAGGCTGTTCTTGTGGGATTGGCAAAGTGATATTTGGAAGCCCATAGAGGGCTACGGTGAAAAAGGAAATATCTTCCGTTCAAAACTGGAAAGAAGCTTTCTGAGAAACTGCTCTGTGTTCTGTTAATTCATCTCACGGAGTTACATCTTTCCCTTCAAGAAGCCTTTCGCTAAGGCTGTTCTTGTGGAATTGGCAAAGTGATATTTGGAAGCCCATAGAGGGCTATGGTGAAAAAGGTAATATCTTCCGTTCAAAACTGGAAAGAACCTTTCTGAGAAACTGCTCTGTGTTCTGTTAATTCATCTCACAGAGTTACATCTTTCCCTTCAAGAAGCCTTTCGCTAAGGCTGTTCTTGTGGAATTGGCAAAGTGATATTTGGAAGCCCTTAGAGGGCTAGGGTGAAAAAGGAAATATCTTCCGTTCAAAACTGGAAAGAAGCTTTCTGAGAAACTGCTCTGTGTTCTGTTAATTCATCTCACAGAGTTACATCTTTCCCTTCAAGAAGCCTTTCGCTAAGGCTGTTCTTGTGGAAATGACAAAGTGATATTTGGAAGCCCATAGAGGGCTATGGTGAAATTGGAAATATCTTCCGTTCAAAACTGGAAAGAATCCTTCTGAGAAACTGCTCTGTGTTCTGTTAATTCATCTCACAGAGTTACATCTTTCCCTTCAAGAACCCTTTCGCTAAGGCTGTTCTTGTGTAATTGGCAAAGTGATATTTGGAAGCCCATAGAGGGCTATGGTGAATAAGGAAATATCTTCCGTTCAAAACTGGAAAGAAGCTTTCTGAGAAACTGCTCTGTGTTCTGTTAATTCATCTCACAGAGTTATATCTTTCCCGTCAAGAAGCCTTTCGCTAAGGCTGTTCCTGTGGAATTGACAAAGTGATATTTGGAAGCCCATAGAGGGCTTTGGTGAAAAAGGAAATATCTTCCGTTCAAAACTGGAAAGATGCTTTCTGACAAACTGCTCTGTGTTCTGTTAATTCATCTCACAGAGCTACATCTTTCCCTTCAAGAAGCCTTTCGCTAAGGCTGTTCTTGTGGGATTGGCAAAGTGATATTTGGAAGCTCTTAGAGGGCTATGGTGAAAAAGGAAATATCTTCCGTTCAAAACTGGAAAGAAGCTTTCTGAGAAACTGCTCTGTGTTCTGTTAATTCATCTCACAGAGGTACATCTTTCCCTTCAAGAAGCCTTTCGCTAAGGCTGTTCTTGTGGAATTGGCAAAGGGATATTTGGAAGCCCATGGAGGGCTATGGTGAAAAAGGAAATATCTTCCGTTCAAAACTGGAAAGAAGCTTTCTGAGAAACTGCTCTGTGTTCTGTTAATTCATCTCACAGAGTTACATCTTTCCCTTCAAGAAGCCTTTCGCTAAGGCTGTTCTTGTGTAATTGGCAAAGTGATATTTGGAAGCCCATACAGGGCTATGGTGAAATAGGAAATACCTTCCGTTCAAAACTGGAAAGAAGCTTTCTGAGAAACTGCTCTGTGTTCTGTTAATTCACCTCACAGACTTGCATCTTTCCCTTCAAGAAGCCTTTCGCTAAGGCTGTTCTTGTGGAATTGCCAAAGGGATATTTGGAAGCCCATAGAGGGCTATGGTGAAATAGGAAATATCTTCCATTCAAAACTGGAAAGAAGCTTTCTGAGAAACTGCTCTGTGTTCTGTTAGTTCATCTCACAGTGTTACATCTTTCCCTTCAAGAAGCCTTTCGCTAAGGCTGTTCTTGTGGAATTGGCAAAGTGATATTTGGAAGCACATAGAAGGATACGGTGAAAAAGGAAATATCATCCGTTCAAAACTGGAAAGAAGCTTTCTGAGAAACTGCTCTGTGTTCTGTTAATTCATCTCACAGAGTTACATCTTTCCCTTCAAGAAGCCTTTCGCTAAGGCTGTTCTTGTGGAATTGGCAAAGTGATATTTGGAAGCCCATAGAGGGTTACGGTGAAAAAGGAAATACCTTCCGTTCAAAACTGGAAAGAAGCTTTCTGAGAAACTGCTCTGTGTTGTGTTAATTCGTCTCACAGAGTTACACCTTTCCCTTCAAGAAGCCTTTCGCTAAGACTCTTCTTCTGGAATTGGCAAAGTGATATTTGGAAGCCCATAGAGGGCTATGGTGAAAAAGGAAATATCTTCCGTTCAAAACTGGAAAGAAGCTTTCTGACAAACTGCTCTGTGTTCTGTTAATTCATCTCACAGAGCTACATCTTTCCCTTCAAGAAGCCTTTCGCTAAGGCTGTTCTTGTGGGATTGGCAAAGTGATATTTGGAAGCCCATAGAGGGCTACGGTGAAAAAGGAAATATCTTCCGTTCAAAACTGGAAAGAAGCTTTCTGAGAAACTGCTCTGTGTTCTGTTAATTCATCTCACAGAGTTACATCTTTCCCTTCAAGAAGCCTTTCGCTAAGGCTGTTCTTGTGGAATTGGCAAAGTGATATTTGGAAGCCCATAGAGGGCTATGGTGAAAAAGGTAATATCTTCCGTTCAAAACTGGAAAGAACCTTTCTGAGAAACTGCTCTGTGTTCTGTTAATTCATCTCACAGAGTTACATCTTTCCCTTCAAGAAGCCTTTCGCTAAGGCTGTTCTTGTGGAATTGGCAAAGTGATATTTGGAAGCCCTTAGAGGGCTAGGGTGAAAAAGGAAATATCTTCCGTTCAAAACTGGAAAGAAGCTTTCTGAGAAACTCCTCTGTGTTCTGTTAATTCATCTCACAGAGTTACATCTTTCCCTTCAAGAAGCCTTTCACTAAGGCTGTTCTTGTGGAAATGACAAAGTGATATTTGGAAGCCCATAGGGGGTTATGGTGAAATTGGAAATATCTTCCGTTCAAAACTGGAAAGAATCCTTCTGAGAAACTGCTCTGTGTTCTGTTAATTCATCTCACAGAGTTACATCTTTCCCTTCAAGAACCCTTTCGCTAAGGCTGTTCTTGTGTAATTGGCAAAGTGATATTTGGAAGCCCATAGAGGGCTATGGTGAATAAGGAAATATCTTCCGTTCAAAACTGGAAAGAAGCTTTCTGAGAAACTGCTCTGTGTTCTGTTAATTCATCTCACAGAGTTACAACTTTCCCGTCAAGGAGCCTTTCGCTAAGGCTGTTCCTGTGGAATTGACAAAGTGATATTTGGAAGCCCATAGAGGGCTATGGTGAAAAAGGAAGTATCTTCCGCTCAAAACTGGAAAGAAGTTTTCTGAGAAACTGCTCTGTGTTCCGTTAATTCGTCTCACAGAGTTACATCTTTCCCTTCAAGAAGCCTTTCGCTAAGGCTGTTTTTGTGGAATTGGCAAAGTGATATTTGGAAGCCCATAGAGCGCTATATTGAAAAAGGAAATATCTTCCGTTCAAAACTGGAAAGAAGCTTTCTGAGAAACTGCTCTGTGTTCTGTTAATTCATCTCACAGAGTTACATCTTTCCCTTCAAGAAGCCTTTCGCTAAGGCTGTTCTTGTGGAATTGGCAAAGGGATATTTGGAATCCCATGGAGGGCTATGGTTGATAAAGCAAATATCTTCCTTTCATAACTGGAAAGAAGCTTTCTGAGAAACTGCTCTGTGTTCTGTTAATTCATCTCACAGTGTTACATATTTCCCTTCAAGAAGTCTTTCACTAAGGCTGTTCTTGTGGAATTGGCAAAGTGATATTTGGAAGCCCATAGAGGGCTCTGGTGAAAAAGGAAATACTTTCCGTTCAAAACTGGAAAGAAGCTTTCTGAGAAACTGCTCTGTGTTCTGTTAATTCATCTCACAGTGTTACATCTTTCCCTTCAAGAAGCCTTTCGCTAAGGCTGTTCTTGTGGAATTGGCAAAGTGATATTTGGAAGCCCATAGAGGGCTAGGGTGAAAAAGGAAATATCTTCCGTTCAAAACAGGAAAGAAGCTTTCTGAGAAACTGCTCTGTGTTCTGTTAATTCATCTCACAGAGATACATCTTTCCCTTCAAGAAGCCTTTCGCTAAGGCTGTTCTTGTGGAATTGGCAAAGTCATATTTGGAAGCCCATAGAGGGCTACGGTGAAAAAGGAAATATCTTCCGTTCAAAACTCGAAAGAAGCTTTCAGAGAAACTGCTCTGTGTTCTGTTAATTCGTCTCACAGAGATACACCTTTCCCTTCAAGAAGCCTTTCGCTAAGGCTGTTCTTGTGGAATTGGCAAAGTGATATTTGGAAGCCCATTGACGGCTATGGTGAAAAAGGAAATATCTTCCGTTCAAAACTGGAAAGAAGCTTTCTGAGAAACTGCTCTGTGTTCTGTGAATTCATCTCACAGTGTTACATCTTTCCCTTCAAGAAGCCTTTCGCTAAGGCTGTTCTTGTGGAATTGGCAAAGGGATATTTGGAAGCCCATAGAGGGCTATGGTGAAAAAGGAAATATCTTCCGTTCAAAACTGGAAAGAAGCTTTCTGAGAAACTGCTCTGTGTTCTGTTAATTCATCTCACAGAGTTACATCTTTCCCTTCAAGAAGCCTTTCGCTAAGGCTGTTCTTCTGGAATTGGCAAAGTGATATTTGGAAGCCCATAGAGGGCTATGGTGAAAAAGGAAATATCTTCCGTTCAAAACTGGAAAGAAGCTTTCTGACAAACTGCTCTGTGTTCTGTTAGTTCATCTCACAGTGTTACTTCTTTCCCTTCAAGAAGCCTTTCGCTAAGGCTGTTCTTGTGGAATTGGCAAAGTGATATTTGGAAGCACATAGAAGGATACGGTGAAAAAGGAAATATCATCCGTTCAAAACTGGAAAGAAGCTTTCTGAGAAACTGCTCTGTGTTCTGTTAATTCATCTCACAGAGTTACATCTTTCCCTTCAAGAAGCCTTTCGCTAAGGCTGTTCTTGTGGAATTGGCAAAGTGATATTTGGAAGCCCATAGAGGGCTACGGTGAAAAAGGAAATACCTTCCGTTGAAAACTGGAAAGAAGCTTTCTGAGAAACTGCTCTGTGTTGTGTTAATTCGTCTCACAGAGTTACACCTTTCCCTTCAAGAAGCCTTTCGCTAAGGCTGTTCTTGTGGAATTGCCAAAGTGATATTTGGAAGCCCATAGAGGGCTATGGTGAAAAAGGAAATACCTTCCGTTCAAAACTGGAAAGAAGCTTTCTGAGAAACTGCTCTGTGTTCTGTTAATTCACCTCACAGACTTGCATCTTTCCCTTCAAGAAGCCTTTCGCTAAGGCTGTTCTTTTGGAATTGCCAAAGTGATATTTGGAAGCGCATAGAGGGCTACGGTGAAAAAGGAAATATCTTCCGTTCAAAAGTGGAAAGTAGCTTTCTGAGAAACTGCTCTGTGTTCTGCTAATTCATCTCACTGAGTTACATCTTTCCCTTCAAGAAGCCTTTCGCTAAGGCTGTTCTTGTGGAATTGGCAAAGGGATATTTGGAAGCTCATAGAGGGCTATGGTGAAAAAGGAAATATCTTCCGTTCAAAACTGGAAAGAAGCTTTCTGAGAAACTGCTCTGTGTTCTGTTAATTCATCTCAGAGAGTTACATCTTTCCCTGCAAGAAGCCTTTCGCTAAGGCTGTTCTTGTGGAATTGACAAAGTGATATTTGGAAGCCCATAGAGGGCTATGGTGAAAAAGCAAATATCTTCTGTTCCAAACTGGAAAGAAGCTTTCTGAGAAACTGATCTGTGTTCTGTTAATTCATCTCACAGAGTTACATCTTTCCCTTCAAGAAGCCTTTCGCTAAGGCTGTTCTTGTGTAATTGGCAAAGTGATATTTGGAAGCCCATAGAGGGCTACGGTGAAAAAGGAAATATCTTCCGTTCAAAACTGGGAAGAAGCTTTCTGAGAAACTGCTCTGTGTTCTGTTAATTCATCTCACAGAGTTACATCTTTCCCTTCAAGAAGCCTTTCGCTAAGCCTGTTCTTGTGGAATTGGCAAAGTCATATTTGGAAGCCCATAGAGGGCTACGGTGAAAAAGGAAATATCATCCGTTCAAAAATGGAAAGAAGGTTTCTGAGAAACTGCTCTGTGTTCTGTTAATTCATCTCACAGAGTTACATCTTTCCCTTCAAGAAGCCTTTCGCTAAGGCTGTTCTTGTGGAATTGGCAAAGTGATATTTGGAAGCCCATTGACGGCTATGGTGAAAAAGGAAATATCTTCCGTTCAAAACTGGAAAGAAGCTTTCTGAGAAACTGCTCTGTGTTCTGTTAATTCATCTCACAGTGTTACATCTTTCCCTTCAAGAAGCCTTTCGCTAAGGCTGTTCTTGTGGAATTGGCAAAGGGATATTTGGAAGCCCATAGAGGGCTATGGTGAAAAAGGAAATATCTTCCGTTCAAAACTGGAAAGAAGCTTTCTGAGAAACTGCTCTGTGTTCTGTTAATTCATCTCACAGAGTTACATCTTTCCCTTCAAGAAGCCTTTCGCTAAGGCTGTTTTTCTGGAATTGGCAAAGTGATATTTGGAAGCCCATAGAGGGCTATGGTGAAAAAGGAAATATCTTCCGTTCAAAACTGGAAAGAAGCTTTCTGACAAACTGCTCTGTGTTCTGTTAATTCATCTCACAGAGCTACATCTTTCCCTTCAAGAAGCCTTTCGCTAAGGCTGTTCTTGTGGGATTGGCAAAGTGATATTTGCAAGCCCATAGAGGGCTACGGTGAAAAAGGAAATATCTTCTGTTCAAAACTGGAAAGAAGCTTTCTGAGAAACTGCTCTGTGTTCTGTTAATTCATCTCACAGAGTTACATCTTTCCCTTCAAGAAGCCTTTCGCTAAGGCTGTTCTTGTGGAATTGGCAAAGTGATATTTGGAAGCCCATAGAGGGCTACGGTGAAAAAGGAAATACCTTCCGTTCAAAACTGGAAAGAAGCTTTCTGAGAAACTGCTCTGTGTTCTGTTAATTCACCTCACAGACTTGCATCTTTCCCTTCAAGAAGCCTTTCGCTAAGGCTGTTCTTGTGGAATTGCCAAAGGGATATTTGGAAGCCCATAAAGGGCTATGGTGAAATAGGAAATATCTTCCATTCAAAACTGGAAAGAAGCTTTCTGAGAAACTGCTCTGTGTTCTGTTAGTTCATCTCACAGTGTTACATCTTTCCCTTCAAGAAGCCTTTCGCTAAGGCTGTTCTTGTGGAATTGGCAAAGTGATATTTGGAAGCACATAGAAGGATAAAGTGAAAAAGGAAATATCATCCGTTCAAAACTGGAAGGAAGCTTTCTGAGAAACTGCTCTGTGTTCTGTTAATTCATCTCACAGAGTTACATCTTTCCCTTCAAGAAGCCTTTCGCTAAGGCTGTTCTTGTGGAATTGGCAAAGTGATATTTGGAAGCCCATAGAGGGCTACGGTGAAAAAGGAAATACCTTCCGTTGAAAACTGGAAAGAAGCTTTCTGAGAAACTGCTCTGTGTTGTGTTAATTCGTCTCACAGAGTTACACCTTTCCCTTCAAGAAGCCTTTCGCTAAGGCTGTTCTTGTGGAATTGCCAAAGTGATATTTGGAAGCCCATAGAGGGCTATGGTGAAAAAGGAAATACCTTCCGTTCAAAACTGGAAAGAAGCTTTCTGAGAAACTGCTCTGTGTTCTGTTAATTCACCTCACAGACTTGCATCTTTCCCTTCAAGAAGCCTTTCGCTAAGGCTGTTCTTTTGGAATTGCCAAAGTGATATTTGGAAGCGCATAGAGGGCTACGGTGAAAAAGGAAATATCTTCCGTTCAAAAGTGGAAAGTAGCTTTCTGAGAAACTGCTCTGTGTTCTGCTAATTCATCTCACTGAGTTACATCTTTCCCTTCAAGAAGCCTTTCGCTAAGGCTGTTCTTGTGGAATTGGCAAAGGGATATTTGGAAGCTCATAGAGGGCTATGGTGAAAAAGGAAATATCTTCCGTTCAAAACTGGAAAGAAGCTTTCTGAGAAACTGCTCTGTGTTCTGTTAATTCATCTCAGAGAGTTACATCTTTCCCTGCAAGAAGCCTTTCGCTAAGGCTGTTCTTGTGGAATTGACAAAGTGATATTTGGAAGCCCATAGAGGGCTATGGTGAAAAAGGAAATATCTTCTGTTCCAAACTGGAAAGAAGCTTTCTGAGAAACTGATCTGTGTTCTGTTAATTCATCTCACAGAGTTACATCTTTCCCTTCAAGAAGCCTTTCGCTAAGGCTGTTCTTGTGTAATTGGCAAAGTGATATTTGGAAGCCCATAGAGGGCTACGGTGAAAAAGGAAATATCTTCCGTTCAAAACTGGGAAGAAGCTTTCTGAGAAACTGCTCTGTGTTCTGTTAATTCATCTCACAGAGTTACATCTTTCCCTTCAAGAAGCCTTTCGCTAAGCCTGTTCTTGTGGAATTGGCAAAGTCATATTTGGAAGCCCATAGAGGGCTACGGTGAAAAAGGAAATATCATCCGTTCAAAAATGGAAAGAAGGTTTCTGAGAAACTGCTCTGTGTTCTGTTAATTCATCTCACAGAGTTACATCTTTCCCTTCAAGAAGCCTTTCGCTAAGGCTGTTCTTGTGGAATTGGCAAAGTGATATTTGGAAGCCCATTGACGGCTATGGTGAAAAAGGAAATATCTTCCGTTCAAAACTGGAAAGAAGCTTTCTGAGAAACTGCTCTGTGTTCTGTTAATTCATCTCACAGTGTTACATCTTTCCCTTCAAGAAGCCTTTCGCTAAGGCTGTTCTTGTGGAATTGGCAAAGGGATATTTGGAAGCCCATAGAGGGCTATGGTGAAAAAGGAAATATCTTCCGTTCAAAACTGGAAAGAAGCTTTCTGAGAAACTGCTCTGTGTTCTGTTAATTCATCTCACAGAGTTACATCTTTCCCTTCAAGAAGCCTTTCGCTAAGGCTCTTTTTCTGGAATTGGCAAAGTGATATTTGGAAGCCCATAGAGGGCTATGGTGAAAAAGGAAATATCTTCCGTTCAAAACTGGAAAGAAGCTTTCTGACAAACTGCTCTGTGTTCTGTTAATTCATCTCACAGAGCTACATCTTTCCCTTCAAGAAGCCTTTCGCTAAGGCTGTTCTTGTGGGATTGGCAAAGTGATATTTGCAAGCCCATAGAGGGCTACGGTGAAAAAGGAAATATCTTCTGTTCAAAACTGGAAAGAAGCTTTCTGAGAAACTGCTCTGTGTTCTGTTAATTCATCTCACAGAGTTACATCTTTCCCTTCAAGAAGCCTTTCGCTAAGGCTGTTCTTGTGGAATTGGCAAAGTGATATTTGGAAGCCCATAGAGGGCTACGGTGAAAAAGGAAATACCTTCCGTTCAAAACTGGAAAGAAGCTTTCTGAGAAACTGCTCTGTGTTCTGTTAATTCACCTCACAGACTTGCATCTTTCCCTTCAAGAAGCCTTTCGCTAAGGCTGTTCTTGTGGAATTGCCAAAGGGATATTTGGAAGCCCATAAAGGGCTATGGTGAAATAGGAAATATCTTCCATTCAAAACTGGAAAGAAGCTTTCTGAGAAACTGCTCTGTGTTCTGTTAGTTCATCTCACAGTGTTACATCTTTCCCTTCAAGAAGCCTTTCGCTAAGGCTGTTCTTGTGGAATTGGCAAAGTGATATTTGGAAGCACATAGAAGGATAAAGTGAAAAAGGAAATATCATCCGTTCAAAACTGGAAGGAAGCTTTCTGAGAAACTGCTCTGTGTTCTGTTAATTCATCTCACAGAGTTACATCTTTCCCTTCAAGAAGCCTTTCGCTAAGGCTGTTCTTGTGGAATTGGCAAAGTGATATTTGGAAGCCGATAGAGGGCTACGGTGAAAAAGGAAATACCTTCCGTTCAAAACTGGAAAGAAGCTTTCTGAGAAACTGCTCTGTGTTGTGTTAATTCGTCTCACAGAGTTACACCTTTCCCTTCAAGAAGCCTTTCGCTAAGGCTGTTCTTGTGGAATTGGCAAAGTGATATTTGGAAGCCCATAGAGGGCTATGGTGAAAAAGGAAATACCTTCCGTTCAAAACTGGAAAGAAGCTTTCTGAGAAACTGCTCTGTGTTCTGTTAATTCACCTCACAGACTTGCATCTTTCCCTTCAAGAAGCCTTTCGCTAAGGCTGTTCTTGTGGAATTGCCAAAGTGATATTTGGAAGCGCATAGAGGGCTACGGTGAAAAAGGAAATATCTTCCGTTCAAAAGTGGAAAGTAGCTTTCTGAGAAACTGCTCTGTGTTCTGCTAATTCATCTCACAGAGTTACATCTTTCCCTTCAAGAAGCCTTTCGCTAAGGCTGTTCTTGTGGAATTGGCAAAGGGATATTTGGAAGCTCATAGAGGGCTATGGTGAAAAAGGAAATATCTTCCGTTCAAAACTGGAAAGAAGCTTTCTGAGAAACTGCTCTGTGTTCTGTTAATTCATCTCAGAGAGTTACATCTTTCCCTGCAAGAAGCCTTTCGCTAAGGCTGTTCTTGTGGAATTGACAAAGTGATATTTGGAAGCCCATAGAGGGCTATGGTGAAAAAGCAAATATCTTCTGTTCCAAACTGGAAAGAAGCTTTCTGAGAAACTGATCTGTGTTCTGTTAATTCATCTCACAGAGTTACATCTTTCCCTTCAAGAAGCCTTTCGCTAAGGCTGTTCTTGTGTAATTGGCAAAGTGATATTTGGAAGCCGATGGAGGGCTACGGTGAAAAAGGAAATATCTTCCGTTCAAAACTGGGAAGAAGCTTTCTGAGAAACTGCTCTGTGTTCTGTTAATTCATCTCACAGAGTTACATCTTTCCCTTCAAGAAGCCTTTCGCTAAGCCTGTTCTTGTGGAATTGGCAAAGTCATATTTGGAAGCCCACAGAGGGCTACGGTGAAAAAGGAAATATCATCCGTTCAAAAATGGAAAGAAGGTTTCTGAGAAACTGCTCTGTGTTCTGTTAATTCATCTCACAGACATACATCTTTCCCTTCAAGAAGCCTTTCGCTAAGGCTGTTCTTGTGGAATTGGCAAAGTGATATTTGGAAGCCCATTGACGGCTATGGTGAAAAAGGAAATATCTTCCGTTCAAAACTGGAAAGAAGCTTTCTGAGAAACTGCTCTGTGTTCTGTTAATTCATCTCACAGTGTTACATCTTTCCCTTCAAGAAGCCTTTCGCTAAGGCTGTTCTTGTGGAATTGGCAAAGGGATATTTGGAAGCCCATAGAGGGCTATGGTGAAAAAGGAAATATCTTCCGTTCAAAACTGGAAAGAAGCTTTCTGAGAAACTGCTCTGTGTTCCGTTAATTCATCTCACAGAGTTACATCTTTCCCTTCAAGAAGCCTTTCGCTAAGGCTGTTCTTCTGGAATTGGCAAAGTGATATTTGGAAGCCCATAGAGGGCTATGGTGAAAAAGGAAATATCTTCCGTTCAAAACTGGAAAGAAGCTTTCTGACAAACTGCTCTGTGTTCTGTTAATTCATCTCACAGAGCTACATCTTTCCCTTCAAGAAGCCTTTCGCTAAGGCTGTTCTTGTGGGATTGGCAAAGTGATATTTGGAAGCCCATAGAGGGCTACGGTGAAAAAGGAAATATCTTCCGTTCAAAACTGGAAAGAAGCTTTCTGAGAAACTGCTCTGTGTTCTGTTAATTCATCTCACAGAGTTACATCTTTCCCTTCAAGAAGCCTTTCGCTAAGGCTGTTCTTGTGGAATTGGCAAAGTGATATTTGGACGCCCATAGAGGGCTACGGTGAAAAAGGAAATACCTTCCGTTCAAAACTGGAAAGAAGCTTTCTGAGAAACTGCTCTGTGTTGTGTTAATTCGTCTCACAGAGTTACACCTTTCCCTTCAAGAAGCCTTTCGCTAAGGCTGTTCTTGTGGAATTGGCAAAGTGATATTTGGAAGGCCATAGAAGGCTGTGGTGAAAAAGGATATATCTTCCGTTCAAAACTGGAAAGAAGCTTTCTGAGAATCTGCTCTGTGTTCTGTTAATTCATCTCACAAAGTTACATATTTCCCTTCAAGAAGCCTTTCGCTAAGGCTGTTCTTGTGGAATTGGCAAAGTGATATTTGGAAGCCCATAGAGGGCTATGGTGAAAAAGGAAATACCTTCCGTTCAAAACTGGAAAGAAGCTTTCTGAGAAACTGCTCTGTGTTCTGTTAATTCATCTCACAGTGTTACATCTTTCCCTTCAAGAAGCCTTTCGCTAAGGATGTTCTTGTGGAATTGGCAAAGGGATATTCGGAAGCCCATAGAGGGCTACGGTGAAAAAGGAAATATATTCCGTTCAAAACTGGAAAGAAACTTTCTGAGAAACTGCTCTGTGTTCTGTTAATTCATCTCACAGAGTTACATCTTTCCCTTCAAGAAGCCTTTCGCTAAGGCTGTTCTTGTGGGATTGGCAAAGTGATATTTGGAAGCCCATAGAGGGCTACGGTGAAAAAGGAAATATCTTCCGTTCAAAACTGGAAAGAAGCTTTCTGAGAAACTGCTCTGTGTGCTGTTAATTCATCTCACAGAGTTACATCTTTCCCTTCAAGAAGCCTTTCTCTAAGGCTGTTCTTGTGGAATTGGCAAAGTGATATTTGGAAGCCCATAGAGGGCTATGGTGAAAAAGGAAATACCTTCCGTTCAAAACTGGAAAGAAGCTTTCTGAGAAACTGCTCTGTGTTCTGTTAATTCATCTCACAGACTTGCATCTTTCCCTTCAAGAAGCCTTTCGCTAAGGCTGTTCTTGTGGAATTGCCAAAGGGATATTTGGAAGCCCATAAAGGGCTATGGTGAAATAGGAAATATCTTCCATTCAAAACTGGAAAGAAGCTTTCTGAGAAACTGCTCTGTGTTCTGTTAGTTCATCTCACAGTGTTACATCTTTCCCTTCAAGAAGCCTTTCGCTAAGGCTGTTCTTGTGGAATTGGCAAAGTGATATTTGGAAGCACATAGAAGGATACGGTGAAAAAGGAAATATCATCCGTTCAAAACTGGAAAGAAGCTTTCTGAGAAACTGCTCTGTGTTCTGTTAATTCATCTCACAGAGTTACATCTTTCCCTTCAAGAAGCCTTTCGCTAAGGCTTTTCTTGTGGAATTGGCAAAGTGATATTTGGAAGCCCATAGAGGGCTACGGTGAAAAAGGAAATACCTTCCGTTCAAAACTGGAAAGAAGCTTTCTGAGAAACTGCTCTGTGTTGTGTTAATTCGTCTCACAGAGTTACACCTTTCCCTTCAAGAAGCCTTTCGCTAAGGCTGTTCTTGTGGAATTGGCAAAGTGATATTTGGAAGCCCATAGAGGGCTATGGTGAAAAAGGAAATACCTTCCGTTCAAAACTGGAAAGAAGCTTTCTGAGAAACTGCTCTGTGTTCTGTTAATTCACCTCACAGACTTGCATCTTTCCCTTCAAGAAGCCTTTCGCTAAGGCTGTTCTTGTGGAATTGCCAAAGGGATATTTGGAAGCTCATAGAGGGCTATGGTGAAATAGGAAATATCTTCCATTCAAAACTGGAAAGAAGCTTTCTGAGAAACTGCTCTGTGTTCTGTTAGTTCATCTCACAGTGTTACATCTTTCCCTTCAAGAAGCCTTTCGCTAAGGCTGTTCTTGTGGAATTGGCAAAGTGATAATGGAAGGCCATAGAAGGCTGTGGTGAAAAAGGATATATCTTCCGTTCAAAACTGGAAAGAAGCTTTCTGAGAAACTGCTCTGTGTTCTGTTAATTCATCTCACAAAGTTACACCTTTCCCTTCAAGAAGCCTTTCGCTAAGGCTGTTCTTGTGGAATTGGCAAAGTGATATTTGGAAGGCCATAGAAGGCTGTGTTGAAAAAGGATATATCTTCCGTTCAAAACTGGAAAGAAGCTTTCTGAGAAACTGCTCTGTGTTCTGTTAATTCATCTCACAGTGTTACATCTTTCCCTTCAAGAAGCCTTTTGCTAAGGATGTTCTTGTGGAATTGGCAAAGGGATATTCGGAAGCCCTTAGAGGGCTACGGTGAAAAAGGAAATATATTCCGTTCAAAACTGGAAAGAAACTTTCTGAGAAACTGCTCTGTGTTCTGTTAATTCATCT
The DNA here is from genome assembly GCF_047675955.1 of Chlorocebus sabaeus. Classification (NCBI taxonomy): domain Eukaryota; kingdom Metazoa; phylum Chordata; class Mammalia; order Primates; family Cercopithecidae; genus Chlorocebus; species Chlorocebus sabaeus. The sequence goes on along the minus strand of NW_027327540.1, from coordinate 186,864 downwards.
CACAGAGTTACATCTTTCCCTTCAAGAAGCCTTTCGCTAAGGCTGTTCTTGTGGAATTGGCAAAGTGATATTTGGAAGCCCATAGAGGGCTATGGTGAAAAAGGAAGTATCTTCCGCTCAAAACTGGAAAGAAGCTTTCTGAGAAACTGCTCTGTGTTCTGTTAATTCGTCTCACAGAGTTACATCTTTCCCTTCCAGAAGCCTTTCGCTAAGGCTGTTGTTGTGGAATTGGCAAAGTGATATTTGGAAGCCCATAGAGGGCTATGGTGAAAAAGGAGATATCTTCCGTTCAAAACTGGAAAGAAGCTTTCTGAGAAACTGCTCTGTGTTCTGTTAATTCATCTCACAGAGTTACATCTTTCCCTTCAAGAAGCCTTTCGCTAAGGCTGTTCTTGTGGAATTGGCAAAGGGATATTTGGAATCCCATGGAGGGCTATGGTTGATAAAGCAAATATCTTCCTTTCATAACTGGAAAGAAGCTTTCTGAGAAACTGCTCTGTGTTCTGTTAATTCATATCACAGAGTTACATATTTCCCTTCAAGAAGCCTTTCTCTAAGGCTGTTCTTGTGGAATTGGCAAAGTGATATTTGGAAGCCCATAGAGGGCTATGGTGAAAAAGGAAATACCTTCCGTTCAAAACTGGAAAGAAGCTTTCTGAGAAACTGCTCTGTGTTCTGTTAATTCATCTCACAGTGTTACATCTTTCCCTTCAAGAAGCCTTTCGCTAAGGCTGTTCTTGTGGAATTGGCAAAGTGATATTTGGAAGCTCATAGAGGGCTAGGGTGAAAAAGGAAATATCTTACGTTCAAAACAGGAAAGAAGCTTTCTGAGAAACTGCTCTGTGTTCTGTTAATTCATCTCACAGAGATACATCTTTCCCTTCAAGAAGCCTTTCGCTAAGGCTGTTCTTGTGGAATTGGCAAAGTCATATTTGGAAGCCCATAGAGGGCTACGGTGAAAAAGGAAATATCTTCCGTTCAAAACTCGAAAGAAGCTTTCTGAGAAACTGCTCTGTGTTCTGTTAATTCGTCTCACAGAGATACACCTTTCCCTTCAAGAAGCCTTTGGCTAAGGCTGTTCTTGTGGAATTGGCAAAGTGATATTTGGAAGCCCATAGAAGGCTGTGGTGAAAAAGGAAATATCTTCCGTTCAAAACTGGAAAGAAGCTTTCTGAGAAACTGCTCTGTGTTCTGTTAATTCATCTCACAGAGTTACATATTTCCCTTCAAGAAGCCTTTCTCTAAGGCTGTTCTTGTGGAATTGGCAAAGTGATATTTGGAATCCCATAGAGGGCTATGGTGAAAAAGGAAATACTTTCTGTTCCAAACTGGAAAGAAGCTTTCTGAGAAACTGATCTGTGTTCTGTTAATTCATCTCACAGAGTTACATCATTCCCTTCAAGAAGCCTTTCGCTAAGGCTGTTCTTGTGTAGTTGGCAAAGTGATATTTGGAAGCCCATAGAGGGCTACGGTGAAAAAGGAAATATCTTCCGTTCAAAACTGGGAAGAAGCTTTCTGAGAAACTGCTCTGTGTTCTGTTAATTCATCTCACAGAGTTACATCTTTCCCTTCAAGAAGCCTTTCGCTAAGCCTGTTCTTGTGGAATTGGCAAAGTCATATTTGGAAGCCCATAGAGGGCTACGGTGAAAAAGGAAATATCATCCGTTCAAAAATGGAAAGAAGGTTTCTGAGAAACTGCTCTGTGTTCTGTTAATTCATCTCACAGAGTTACATCTTTCCCTTCAAGAAGCCTTTCGCTAAGGCAGTTCTTGTGGAATTGGAAAAGTGATATTTGGAAGCCCATTGACGGCTATGGTGAAAAAGGAAATATCTTCCGTTCAAAACTGGAAAGAAGCTTTCTGAGAAACTGCTCTGTGTTCTGTTAATTCATCTCACAGTGTTACATCTTTCCCTTCAAGAAGCCTTTCGCTAAGGCTGTTCTTGTGGAATTGGCAAAGGGATATTTGGAAGCCCATAGAGGGCTATGGTGAAAAAGGAAATATCTTCCGTTCAAAACTGGAAAGAAGCTTTCTGAGAAACTGCTCTGTGTTCTGTTAATTCATCTCACAGAGTTACATCTTTCCCTTCAAGAAGCCTTTCGCTAAGGCTGTTCTTCTGGAATTGGCAAAGTGATATTTGGAAGCCCATAGAGGGCTATGGTGTAAAAGGAAATATCTTCCGTTCAAAACTGGAAAGAAGCTTTCTGACAAACTGCTCTGTGTTCTGTTAATTCATCTCACAGAGCTACATCTTTCCCTTCAAGAAGCCTTTCGCTAAGGCTGTTCTTGTGGGATTGGCAAAGTGATATTTGGAAGCCCATAGAGGGCTACGGTGAAAAAGGAAATATCTTCCGTTCAAAACTGGAAAGAAGCTTTCTGAGAAACAGTTCTGTGTTCTGTTAATTCATCTCAAAGAGTTACATCTTTCCCTTCAAGAAGCCTTTCGCTAAGGCTGTTCTTGTGGAATTGGCAAAGTGATATTTGGAAGCCCATAGAGGGCTATGGTGAAAAAGGAAATACCTTCCGTTCAAAACTGGAAAGAAGCTTTCTGAGAAACTGCTCTGTGTTCTGTTAATTCACCTCACAGACTTGCATCTTTCCCTTCAAGAAGCCTTTCGCTAAGGCTGTTCTTGTGGAATTGCCAAAGGGATATTTGGAAGCCCATAGAGGGCTATGGTGAAATAGGAAATATCTTCCATTCAAAACTGGAAAGAAGCTTTCTGAGAAACTGCTCTGTGTTCTGTTAGTTCATCTCACAGTGTTACCTCTTTCCCTTCAAGAAGCCTTTCGCTAAGGCTGTTCTTGTGGAATTGGCAAAGTGATATTTGGAAGGCCATAGAAGGCTGTGGTGAAAAAGGATATATCTTCCGTTCAAAACTGGAAAGAAGCTTTCTGAGAAACTGCTCTGTGTTCTGTTAATTCATCTCACAAAGTTACATATTTCCCTTCAAGAAGCCTTTCGCTAAGGCTGTTCTTGTGGAATTGGCAAAGTGATATTTGGAAGCCCATAGAGGGCTATGGTGAAAAAGGAAATACCTTCCGTTCAAAACTGGAAAGAAGCTTTCTGAGAAACTGCTCTGTGTTCTGTTAATTCATCTCACAGTGTTACATCTTTCCCTTCAAGAAGCCTTTCGCTAAGGCTGTTCTTGTGGAATTGGCAAAGTGATATTTGGAAGCCCATAGAGGGCTATGGTGAAAAAGGAAGTATCTTCCGCTCAAAACTGGAAAGAAGCTTTCTGAGAAACTGCTCTGTGTTCTGTTAATTCGTCTCACAGAGTTACATCTTTCCCTTCAAGAAGCCTTTCGCTAAGGCTGTTGTTGTGGAATTGGCAAAGTGATATTTGGAAGCCCATAGAGGGCTATGGTGAAAAAGGAAATATCTTCCGTTCAAAACTGGAAAGAAGCTTTCTGAGAAACTGCTCTGTGTTCTGTTAATTCATCTCACAGACTTACATCTTTCCCTCCAAGAAGCCTTTCGCTAAGGCTGTTCTTGTGGAATTGGCAAAGGGATATTTGGAATCCCATGGAGGGCTATGGTTGATAAAGCAAATGTCTTCCTTTCATAACTGGAAAGAAGCTTTCTGAGAAACTGCTCTGTGTTCTGTTAATTCATCTCACAGAGTTACATATTTCCCTTCAAGAAGCCTTTCTCTAAGGCTGTTCTTGTGGAATTGGCAAAGTGATATTTGGAAGCCCATAGAGGGCTATGGTGAAAAAGGAAATACCTTCCGTTCAAAACTGGAAAGAAGCTTTCTGAGAAACTTCTCTGTGTTCTGTTAATTCATCTCACAGTGTTACATCTTTTCCTTCAAGAAGCCTTTCGCTAAGGCTGTTCTTGTGGAATTGGCAAAGGGATATTTGGAAGCCCTTAGAGGGCTAGAGTGAAAAAGGAAATATCTTCCGTTCAAAACTGGAAAGAAGCTTTCTGAGGACCTGCTCTCTGTTCTGTTAATTCATCTCACAAAGTTACATCTTTCCCTTCAAGAAGCCTTTCTCTAAGGCTGTTCTTGTGGAATTGGCAAAGTGATATTTGGAAGCCCATAGAGGGCTATGGTGAAAAAGGAAATACCTTCCGTTCAAAACTGGAAAGAAGCTTTCTAAGAAACTGCTCTGTGTTCTGTTAGTTCATCTCACGGTGTTACATATTTCCCTTCAAGAAGCCTTTCGCTAAGGTTGTTCTTGTGGAATTGGCAAAGTGATATTTGGAAGCCCATAGAGGGCTATGGTGAAAAAGGATATACCTTCCGTTCAAAACTGGAATGAAGCTTTCTGAGAAACTGCTCTGTGTTCTGTTAATTCACCTCACAGAGTTACATCTTTCCCTTCAAGAAACCTTTCGCTAAGGCTGTTCTTGTGGAATTGGCAAAGTCATATTTGTAAGCCCATTGAGGTCTATGGTGAAAAAGGAAATATCTTCTGTTCAAAACTGGAAAGAAGCTTTCTGAGAAACTGCTCTGTGTTCTCTTAATTCATCTCACAGAGTTACATCTTTCCCTTCAAGAAGCCTTTCGCTAAGGCTGTTCTTGTGGAATTGGCAAAGTCATATTTGGAAGCCCATTGAGGGCTATGGTGATAAAGGAAATATCTTCCGTTCAAAACTGGAAAGAAGCTTTCTGAGAAACTGCTCTGTGTTCTGTTAATTCATCTCACAGAGTTACATCTTTCCCTTCAAGAAGCCTTTCGCTAAGGCTGTTCTTGTGGAATTGACAAAGGGATATTTGGAAGCCCATAGAGGGCTATGGTGAAAAAGGTAATATCTTCCGTTCAAAACTGGAAAGAACCTTTCTGAGAAACTGCTCTGTGTTCTGTTAATTCATCTCACAGAGTTACATCTTTCCCTTCAAGAAGCCTTTCGCTAAGGCTGTTCTTGTTTAATTGGCAAAGTGATATTTGGAAGCCCTTAGAGAGCTAGGGTGAAAAAGGAAATATCTTCAGTTCAAAACTGGAAAGAAGCTTTCTGAGAAACTGCTCTGTGTTCTGTTAATTCATCTCACAGAGTTACATCTTCCCCTTCAAGAAGACTTTCGATAAGGCTGTTCTTGTGGAATTGGCAAAGGGATATTTGGAAGCCCATGGAGGGCTATGGTGAAAAAGGAAATATCTTCCGTTCAAAACTGGAAAGAAGCTTTCTGAGAAACTGCTCTGTGTTCTGTTAATTCATCTCACAGAGCTACATCTTTCCCTTCAAGAAGTCTTTCGCTAAGGCTGTTCTTGTGGAATTGGCAAAGTGATATTTGGAAGCCCATAGAGGGCTATGGTGAAAAAGGAAATATCTTCCGTTCAAAACTGGAAAGAAACTTTCTGAGAAACTGCTCTGTGTTCTGTTAATTCGTCTCACACAGTTACACCTTTCCCTTCAAGAAGCCTTTCGCTAAGGCTGTTATTGTGGAATTGGCAAAGTGATATTTGGAAGCCCATAGAAGGCTATGGTGAAAAAGGAAATATCTTCCGTTGAAAACTGGAAAGAAGCTTTCTGAGAAACTGCTCTGTGTTCTGTTAATTCATCTCACAGTGTTACATCTTTCCCTTCAAGAAGCCTTTCGCTAAGGCTGTTCTTGTGGAATTGGCAAAGTGATATTTGGAAGCGCATAGAGGGCTACGGTGAAAAAGCAAATATCTTCCGTTCAAAAGTGGAAAGTAGCTTTCTGAGAAACTGCTCTGTGTTCTGTTAATTCATCTCACAGAGTTACATCTTTCCCTTCAAGAAGCCTTTCGCTAAGGCTGTTCTTGTGGAATTGGCAAAGGGATATTTGGAAGCTCATAGAGGGCTATGGTGAAAAAGGAAATATCTTCCGGTCAAAACTGGAAAGAAGCTTTCTGAGAAACTGCTCTGTGTTCTGTTAATTCATCTCAGAGAGTTACATCTTTCCCTGCAAGAAGCCTTTCGCTAAGGCTGTTCTTGTGGAATTGACAAAGTGATATTTGGAAGTCCATAGAGGGCTATGGTGAAAAAGCAAATATCTTCTGTTCCAAACTGGAAAGAAGCTTTCTGAGAAACTGATCTGTGTTCTGTTAATTCATCTCACAGAGTTACATCTTTCCCTTCAAGAAGCCTTTCGCTAAGGCTGTTCTTGTGGAATTGGCAAAGTCATATTTGGAAGCCCATAGAGGGCTTTGGTGAAAAAGGAAATATCTTCCTTTCAAAACTGGAAAGAAGCTTTCTGAGAAACTGCTCTGTGTTCTGTTAATTCATCTCACAGAGTTACATCTTTCCCTTCAAGAAGCCTTTCGCTAAGGCTGTTGTTGTGGAATAGGCAAAGGGATATTTGGAAGCCCATAGAGCGCTATGGTGAAAAAGGAAATGTCTTCCGTTCAAAACTGGAAAGAAGCTTTCTGAGAAACTGCTCTGTGTGTATGTTAATTGATCTCACAGAGTTACATCTTTCCCTTCAAGAAGCCTTTCGCTAAGGCTGTTCTTGTGGAATTGGCAAAGTGATATTTGGAAGTCCATAGAGGGCTATGGTGAAAAAGGAAATATCTTCCGTTCGAAACTGCAAAGAAGCTTTCTGAGAAAGTGCTCTGTGTTCTGCTAATTCATCTCACAGAGTTACATCTTTCCCTTCAAGAAGCCTTTCGCTGAGGCTGTTCTTGTGTAATTGGCAAAGTCATATTTGGAAGCCCTTTGAGGGCTATGGTGAAAAAGGAAATATCTTCCGTTCAAAACTGGAAAGAAGCTTTCTGAGAAACTGCTCTGTGTTCTGTTAATTCATCTCACAGAGCTACATCTTTCCCTTCAAGAAGCCTTTCGCTAAGGCTGTTCTTGTGGAATTGGCAAAGGGATATTTGGAAGCCCATAGAGGGCTATGGTGAAAAAGGAAATACCTTCCGTTCAAAACTGGAAAGAAGCTTTCTGAGAAACTGCTCTGTGTTCTGTTAATTCATCTCACAGAGTTACATCTTTCCCTTCAAGAATCATTTCGCTAAGGCTGTTCTTGTGGAATTGGCAAAGTCATATTTGGAAGCCCATTGAGGGCTATGGTGAAAAAGGAAATATCTTCCGTTGAAAACTGGAAAGAAGCTTTCTGAGAAACTGCTCTGTGTTCTGTTAATTCATCTCCCAGAGTTACATCTTTCCCTTCAAGAAGCCTTTCGCTAAGGCTGTTCTTGTGGAATTGGCAAAGTGATATTTGGAAGCCCATAGAGGGCTATGGTGAAAAAGGAAATATCTTTCGTTCAAAACTGGAAAGAACCTTTCTGAGAAACTGCTCTGTGTTCTGTTAATTCATCTCACAGAGTTACATCTTTCCCTTCAAGAAGCCTTTCGCTAAGGCTGTTCATGTGGAATTGGCAAAGTGATATTTGGAAGCCCATAGAGCGCTATGGTGAAAAAGGAAATATCTTCCGTTCGAAACTGCAAAGAAGCTTTCTGAGAAACTGCTCTGTGTTCTGCTAATTCATCTCACAGAGTTACATCTTTCCCTTCAAGAAACCTTTCGCTAAGGCTGTTCTTGTGGAATTGGCAAAGTCATATTTGGAAGCCCATTGAGGGCTACGGTGAAAAAGGAAATATCTTCTGTTCAAAACTGGAAAGAAGCTTTCTGAGAAACTGCTCTGTGTTCTCTTAACTCATCTCACAGAGTTACATCTTTCCCTTCAAGAAGCCTTTCGCTAAGGCTGTTCTTGTGGAATTGTCAAAGTCATATTTGGAAGCCCATTGAGGGCTATGGTGAAAAAGGAAATATCTTCCGTTCAAAACTGGAAAGAAGCTTTCTGAGAAACTGCTCTGTGTTCTGTTAATTCATCTCACAGAGTTACATCTTTCCCTTCAAGAAGCCTTTCGCTAAGGCTGTTCTTGTGGAATTGGCAAAGTGATATTTGGAAGCCCATAGAGGGCTATGGTGAAAAAGGTAATATCTTCCGTTCAAAACTGGAAAGAACCTTTCTGAGAAACTGCTCTGTGTTCTGTTAATTCATCTCACAGAGTTACATCTTTCCCTTCAAGAAGCCTTTCGCTAAGGCTGTTCTTGTGGAATTGGCAAAGTGATATTTGGAAGCCCTTAGAGGGCTAGGGTGAAAAAGGAAATATCTTCCGTTCAAAACTGGAAAGAAGCTTTCTGAGAAACTGCTCTGTGTTCTGTTAATTCATCTCACAGAGTTACATCTTTCCTTTCAAGAAGACTTTCGATAAGGCTGTTCTTGTGGAATTGGCAAAGGGATATTTGGAAGCCCATGGAGGGCTATGGTGAAAAAGGAAATATCTTCCGTTCAAAACTGGAAAGAAGCTTTCTGAGAAACTGCTCTGTGTTCTGTTAATTCATCTCACAGAGCTACATCTTTCCCTTCAAGAAGTCTTTCGCTAAGGCTGTTCTTGTGGAATTGGCAAAGTGATATTTGGAAGCCCATAGAGGGCTATGGTGAAAAAGGAAATATCTTCCGTTCAAAACTGGAAAGAAACTTTCTGAGAAACTGCTCTGTGTTCTGTTAATTCGTCTCACACAGTTACACCTTTCCCTTCAAGAAGCCTTTCGCTAAGGCTGTTCTTGTGGAATTGGCAAAGTGATATTTGGAAGCCCATAGAAGGCTATGGTGAAAAAGGAAATATCTTCCGTTGAAAACTGGAAAGAAGCTTTCTGAGAAACTGCTCTGTGTTTTGTTAATTCATCTCACAGTGTTACATCTTTCCCTTCAAGAAGCCTTTCGCTAAGGCTGTTCTTGTGGAATTGGCAAAGTGATATTTGGAAACGCATAGAGGGCTACGGTGAAAAAGGAAATATCTTCCGTTCAAAAGTGGAAAGTAGCTTTCTGAGAAACTGCTCTGTGTTCTGTTAATTCATCTCACAGAGTTACATCTTTCCCTTCAAGAAGCCTTTCGCTAAGGCTGTTCTTGTGGAATTGTCAAAGGGATATTTGGAAGCTCATAGAGGTCTATGGTGAAAAAGGAAATATCTTCCGGTCAAAACTGGAAAGAAGCTTTCTGAGAAACTGCTCTGTGTTCTGTTAATTCATCTCAGAGAGTTACATCTTTCCCTGCAAGAAGCCTTTCGCTAAGGCTGTTCTTGTGGAATTGACAAAGTGATATTTGGAAGCCCATAGAGGGCTATGGTGAAAAAGCAAATATCTTCTGTTCCAAACTGGAAAGAAGCTTTCTGAGAAACTGATCTGTGTTCTGTTAATTCATCTCACAGAGTTACATCTTTCCCTTAAAGAAGCCTTTCGCTAAGGCTGTTCTTGTGGAATTGGCAAAGTCGTATTTGGAAGCCTATAGAGCGCTTTGGTGAAAAAGGAAATATCTTCCGTTCAAAACTGGAAAGAAGCTTTCTGAGAAACTGCTCTGTGTTCTGTTAATTCGTCTAACAGAGTTACATCTTTCCCTTCAAGAAGCCTTTCGCTAAGGCTGTTGTTGTGGAATTGGCAAAGGGATATTTGGAAGCCCATAGAGCGCTATGGTGAAAAAGGAAATGTCTTCCGTTCAAAACTGGAAAGAAGCTTTCTGAGAAACTGCTCTGTGTGTCTGTTAATTGATCTCACAGAGTTACATCTTTCCCTTCAAGATGCCTTTCGCTAAGGCTGTTCTTGTGGAATTGGCAAAGTGATATTTGGAAGTCCATAGAGGGCTGTGGTGAAAAAGGAAATATCTTCCGTTCGAAACTGCAAAGAAGCTTTCTGAGAAAGTGCTCTGTGTTCTGCTAATTCATCTCACAGAGTTACATCTTTCCCTTCAAGAAGCCTTTCGCTAAGGCTGTTCTTGTGGAATTGGCAAAGGGATATTTGGAAGCCCATGGAGGGCTATGGTGAAAAAGGAAATATCTTCCGTTCAAAACTAGAAAGAAGCTTTCTGAGAAACTGCTCTGTGTTCTGTTAATTCATCTCACAGAGCTACATCTTTCCCTTAAAGAAGTCTTTCGCTAAGGCTGTTCTTGTGGAATTGGCAAAGTGATATTTGGAAGCCCATAGAGGGCTATGGTGAAAAAGGAAATATCTTCCGTTCAAAACTGGAAAGAAACTTTCTGAGAAACTGCTCTGTGTTCTGTTAATTCGTCTCACACAGTTACACCTTTCCCTTCAAGAAGCCTTTCGCTAAGGCTGTTCTTGTGGAATTGGCAAAGTGATATTTGGAAGCCCATAGAAGGCTATGGTGAAAAAGGAAATATCTTCCGTTGAAAACTGGAAAGAAGCTTTCTGAGAAACTGCTCTGTGTTCTGTTAATTCATCTCACAGAGTTACATCTTTCCCTTCAAGAAGCCTTTCGCTAAGGCTGTTCTTGTGGAATTGACAAAGTGATATTTGGAAGCCCATAGAGGGCTATGGTGAAAAAGGAAATATCTTCCGTTCAAAACTGGAAAGAAGCTTTCTGAGAAACTGCTATGTGTTCTGTTAATTCATCTCACAGAGTTACATGATTCCCTTCAAGAAGCCTTTCGCTAAGGCTGTTCTTGTGGAATTGGCAAAGTGATATTTGGATGCCCATGGAGGGCTATGGTTGATAAAGGAAATATCTTCCGTTCAAAACTGGAAAGAAGCTTTCTGAGAAACTGCTCTGTGTTCTGTTAATTCATCTCACAGAGTTACATCTCTCCCTTCAAGAAGCCTTTCGCTAAGGCTGTTCTTGTGGAATTGGCAAAGTGATATTTGGAAGTCCATAGAGGGCTACGGTGAAAAAGGAAATATCTTCCATTCAAAACTGGAAAGAAGCTTACTGAGAAACTGCTCTGTGTTCTGTTAATTCGTCTCACAGAGTTACACCTTTCCCTTCAAGAAACCTTTCGCAAAGGCTGTTCTTGTGGAATTGGCAAAGTGATATTTGGAAGGCCATAGAAGGCTGTGGTGAAAAAGGATATATCTTCCGTTAAAAACTGGAAAGAAGCTTTCTGAGAAACTGCTCTGTGTTCTGTTAATTCATCCCACAGAGTTACATATTTCCCTTCAAGAAGCCTTTCTCTAAGGCTGTTATTGTGGAATTGGCAAAGTGATATTTGGAAGCCCATAGAGGGCTATGGTGAAAAAGGAAACACCTTCCGTTCAAACCTGGAAAGAAGCTTTCTGAGAAACTGCTCTGTGTTCTGTTAATTCATCTCACAGAGATACATCTTTCCCTTCAAGAAGCCTTTCGCTAAGGCTGTTCTTGTGGAATTGGCAAAGTGATATTTGGAAGCCCGTAGAGGACTATGGTGAAAAAGGAAATATCTTCCGTTCAAAACTGGAAAGAAGCGTTCTGAGAAACTACTCTGTGTTCTGTAAATTCACCCCACAGAGTTACATCTTTCCCTTCAAGAAGACTTTCGCTAAGGCTGTTCTTGTGGAATTGGCAAAGTGATATTTGGAAGCCCATAGAGGGCTACGGTGAAAAAGGAAATATCTTCCGTTCAAAACTGGAAAGAAGCTTTTTGAGAAGCCGCTCTGTGTTCTCTTAATTCATCTCACAGAGTTACATCTTTCCCTTCAAGAAGCCTTTCGCTAAGGCTGTTCTTGTGGAATTGGCAAAGTGATATTTGGAAGCCCATAGAGGGCTACGGTGAAAAAGGAAATATCTTCCGTTCAAAACTGGAAAGAAGCTTTCTGAGAAACTGCTCTGTGTTCTGTTAATTCGTCTCACAGAGTTACATCTTTCCCTTCAAGAAGCCTTTCGCTAAGGCTGTTCTTGTGGAATTGGCAAAGTGATATTTGGAAGCCCATAGAGGGCTATGGTGAAAAAGGAAATATCTTCCGTTCAAAACTAGAAAGAAGCTTTCTGAGAAACTACTCTGTGTTCTGTTAATTCATCTCACAGAGTTACATCTCTCCCTTCAAGAAGCCTTTCGCTAAGGCTGTTCTTGTGGAAGTGGCAAAGTGATATTTGGAAGCCCATAGAGGGCTACGGTGAAAAAGGAAATATCTTCCGTTCAAAACTGGAAAGAAGCTTTTTGAGAAGCTGCTCTGTGTTCTCTTAATTCATCTCACAGAGTTACATCTTTCCCTTCAAGAAGCCTTTCGCTAAGGCTGTTCTTGTGGAATTGGCAAAGTGATATTTGGAAGCCCATAGAGGGCTACGGTGAAAAAGGAAATATCTTCCGTTGAAAACTGGAAAGAAGCTTTCTGAGAAACTGCTCTGTGTTCTGTTAATTCGTCTCACAGAGTTACATCTTTCCCTTCAAGAAGCCTTTCGCTAAGGCTGTTCTTGTGGAATTGGCAAAGTGATATTTGGAAGCCCATAGAGGGCTATGGTGAAAAAGGAAATATCTTCCGTTCAAAACTAGAAAGAAGCTTTCTGAGAAACTACTCTGTGTTCTGTTAATTCATCTCACAGAGTTACATCTCTCCCTTCAAGAAGCCTTTCGCTAAGGCTGTTCTTGTGGAAGTGGCAAAGTGATATTTGGAAGCCCATAGAGGGCTACGGTGAAAAAGGAAATATCTTCCGTTCAAAACTGGAAAGAAGCTTTCTGAGAAACTGTTCTGTGTTCTGTTAATTCATCTCACAGAGTTACATCTCTCCCTTCAAGAAGCTTTTCGCTAAGGCTGTTCTTGTGGAATTGGCAAAGTGATATTTGGAAGCCCATAGAGGGCTATGGTGAAAAAGGAAATATCTTCCGTTCGAAACTGCAAAGAAGCTTTCTGAGAAACTGCTCTGTGTTCTGCTAATTCATCTCACAGAGTTACATCTTTCCCTTCAAGAAGCCTTTCGCTAAGGCTGTTCTTGTGGAATTGCCAAAGGGATATTTGGAAGCCCTTTGAGGGCTATGGTGAAAAAGGTAATATCTTCCGTTCAAAACTGGAAAGAACCTTTCTGAGAAACTGCTCTGTGTTCTGTTAATTCATCTCACAGAGTTACATCTTTCCCTTCAAGAAGCCTTTCGCTAAGGCTGTTCTTGTTTAATTGGCAAAGTGATATTTGGAAGCCCTTAGAGAGCTAGGGTGAAAAAGGAAATATCTTCCGTTCAAAACTGGAAAGAAGCTTTCTGAGAAACTGCTCTGTGTTCTGTTAATTCATCTCACAGAGTTACATCTTTCCCTTCAAGAAGACTTTCGATAAGGCTGTTTTTGTGGAATTGGCAAAGGGATATTTGGAAGCCCATGGAGGGCTATGGTGAAAAAGGAAATATCTTCCGTTCAAAACTGGAAAGAAGCTTTCTGAGAAACTGCTCTGTGTTCTGTTAATTCATCTCACAGAGCTACATCTTTCCCTTCAAGAAGTCTTTCGCTAAGGCTGTTCTTGTGGAATTGGCAAAGTGATATTTGGAAGCCCATAGAGGGCTATGGTGAAAAAGGAAATATCTTCCGTTCAAAACTGGAAAGAAACTTTCTGAGAAACTGCTCTGTGTTCTGTTAATTCGTCTCACACAGTTACACCTTTCCCTTCAAGAAGCCTTTCGCTAAGGCTGTTATTGTGGAATTGGCAAAGTGATATTTGGAAGCCCATAGAAGGCTATGGTGAAAAAGGAAATATCTTCCGTTGAAAACTGGAAAGAAGCTTTCTGAGAAACTGCTCTGTGTTCTGTTAATTCATCTCACAGTGTTACATCTTTCCCTTCAAGAAGCCTTTCGCTAAGGCTGTTCTTGTGGAATTGGCAAAGTGATATTTGGAAGCGCATAGAGGGCTACGGTGAAAAAGCAAATATCTTCCGTTCAAAAGTGGAAAGTAGCTTTCTGAGAAACTGCTCTGTGTTCTGTTAATTCATCTCACAGAGTTACATCTTTCCCTTCAAGAAGCCTTTCGCTAAGGCTGTTCTTGTGGAATTGTCAAAGGGATATTTGGAAGCTCATAGAGGGCTATGGTGAAAAAGGAAATATCTTCCGGTCAAAACTGGAAAGAAGCTTTCTGAGAAACTGCTCTGTGTTCTGTTAATTCATCTCAGAGAGTTACATCTTTCCCTGCAAGAAGCCTTTCGCTAAGGCTGTTCTTGTGGAATTGACAAAGTGATATTTGGAAGTCCATAGAGGGCTATGGTGAAAAAGCAAATATCTTCTGTTCCAAACTGGAAAGAAGCTTTCTGAGAAACTGATCTGTGTTCTGTTAATTCATCTCACAGAGTTACATCTTTCCCTTCAAGAAGCCTTTCGCTAAGGCTGTTCTTGTGGAATTGGCAAGGTCATATTTGGAAGCCCATAGAGGGCTTTGGTGAAAAAGGAAATATCTTCCGTTCAAAACTGGAAAGAAGCTTTCTGAGAAACTGCTCTGTGTTCTGTTAATTCATCTCACAGAGTTACATCTTTCCCTTCAAGAAGCCTTTCGCTAAGGCTGTTGTTGTGGAATTGGCAAAGGGATATTTGGAAGCCCATAGAGCGCTATGGTGAAAAAGGAAATGTCTTCCGTTCAAAACTGGAAAGAAGCTTTCTGAGAAACTGCTCTGTGTGTATGTTAATTGATCTCACAGAGTTACATCTTTCCCTTCAAGAAGCCTTTCGCAAAGGCTGTTCTTCTGGAATTGGCAAAGTGATATTTGGAAGCCCATAGAGGGCTATGGTGAAAAAGGAAATATCTTCCGTTCAAGACTGGAAAGAAGCTTTCTGACAAACTGCTCTGTGTTCTGTTAATTCATCTCACAGAGCTACATCTTTCCCTTCAAGAAGCCTTTCGCTAAGGCTGTTCTTGTGGGATTGGCAAAGTGATATTTGGAAGCCCATAGAGGGCTATGGTGAAAAAGGAAATATCTTCCGTTCAAAATTGGAAAGAAGCTTTCTGAGAAACTGCTCTGTGTTCTGTTAATTCATCTCACAGAGTTACATCTTTCCCTTCAAGAAGCGTTTCGCTACGGCTGTTCTTGTGGAATTGGCAAAGTGATATTTGGAAGCCCATAGAGGGCTATGGTGAAAAAGGAAATACCTTCCGTTCAATACTGGAAAGAAGCTTTCTGAGAAACTGCTCTGTGTTCTGTTAATTCATCACACAGTGTTACATCTTTCCCTTCAAGAAGCCTTTAGCTAAGGCTGTTCTTGTGGAATTGGCAAAGTGATATTTGGAAGCCCATAGAGGGATAGGGTGAAAAAGGAAATATCTTCCGTTCAAAACAGGAAAGAAGCTTTCTGAGAAACTCCTCTGTTTTCTGTTAATACATCTCACAGAGTTACATCTTTCCCTTCAAGAAGCCTTTCGCTAAGGCTGTTCTTGTGGAAATGACAAAGTAATATTTGGAAGCCCTTAGAGGGCTATGGTGAAATTGGAAATATCTTCCGTTCAAAACTGGAAAGAATCCTTCTGAGAAACTGCTCTGTGTTCTGTTAATTCATCTCACAGAGTTACATCTTTCCCTTCAAGAAGCCTTGCGCTAAAGCTGTTCTTGTGGAATTGGCAAAGTGATATTTGGAAGCCCATAGAGGGCTATGGTGAAAAAGGAAATATCTTCCGTTCAAAACTGGAAAGAAGCTTTCTGAGAAACTGCTCTGTGTGTCTGTTAATTGATCTCACAGAGTTACATCTTTCCCTTCAAGAAGCCTTTCACTAAGGCTCTTCTTGTGGAATTGGCAAAGTGATATTTGGAAGTCCATAGAGGGCTATGGTGAAAAAGGAAATATCTTCCGTTCGAAACTGCAAAGAAGCTTTCTGAGAAAGTGCTCTGTGTTCTGCTAATTCATCTCACAGAGTTACATCTTTCCCTTCAAGAAGCCTTTCGCTAAGGCTGTTCTTGTGGAATTGGCAAAGTCATATTTGGAAGCCCTTTGAGGGCTATGGTGAAAAAGGAAATATCTTCCGTTCAAAACTGGAATGAAGCTTTCTGAGAAACTGCTCTGTGTTCTGTTAATTCATCTCACAGAGTTACATCTTTCCCTTCAAGAAGCCTTTCGCTAAGGCTGTTCTTGTGGAATTGGCGAAGGGATATTTGGAAGCCCATAGAGCGCTATGGTGAAAAAGGAAATATCTTCCGTTCAAAACTGGAAAGAAGCTTTCTGAGAAACTGCTCTGCGTTCTGTTAATTGATCTCACAGAGTTACATCTTTCCCTTCAAGAAGCCTTTCGCTAAGGCTGTTCATGTGGAATTGGCAAAGTGATATTTGGAAGCCCATAGAGCGCTATGGTGAAAAAGGAAATATCTTCCGTTCGAAACTGCAAAGAAGCTTTCTGAGAATCTGCTCTGTGTTCTGCTAATTCATCTCACAGAGTTACATCTTTCCCTTCAAGAAACCTTTCGCTAAGGCTGCTCTTGTGGAATTGGCAAAGTCATATTTGGAAGCCCATTGAGGTCTATGGTGAAAAAGGAAATATCTTCTGTTCAAAACTGGAAAGAAGCTTTCTGAGAAACTGCTCTGTGTTCTCTTAATTCATCTCACAGAGTTACATCTTTCCCTTCAAGAAGCCTTTCGCTAAGGCTGTTCTTGTGGAATTGGCAAAGACATATTTGGAAGCCCATTGAGGGCTATGGTGATAAAGGAAATATCTTCCGTTCAAAACTGGAAAGAAGCTTTCTGAGAAACTGCTCTGTGTTGTGTTAATTCGTCTCACAGAGTTACACCTTTCCCTTCAAGAAGCCTTTCGCTAAGGCTGTTCTTGTGGAATTGGCAAAGTGATATTTGGAAGGCCATAGAAGGCTGTGGTGAAAAAGGATATATCTTCCGTTCAAAACTGGAAAGAAGCTTTCTGAGAAACTGCTCTGTGTTCTGTTAATTCATCTCACAAAGTTACATATTTCCCTTCAAGAAGCCTTTCGCTAAGGCTGTTCTTGTGGAATTGGCAAAGTGATATTTGGAAGCCCATAGAGGGCTATGGTGAAAAAGGAAATACCTTCCGTTCAAAACTGGAAAGAAGCTTTCTGAGAAACTGCTCTGTGTTCTGTTAATTCATCTAACAGTGTTACATCTTTCCCTTCAAGAAGCCTTTCGCTAAGGCTGTTCTTGTGGAATTGGCAAAGTGATAATTGGAAGCCCATAGAGGGCTATGGTGAAAAAGGAAGTATCTTCCGCTCAAAACTGGAAAGAAGCTTTCTGAGAAACTGCTCTGTGTTCTGTTAATTCGTCTCACAGAGTTACATCTTTCCCTTCAAGAAGCCTTTCGCTAAGGCTGTTGTTGTGGAATTGGCAAAGTGATATTTGGAAGCCCATAGAGGGCTATGGTGAAAAAGGAAATATCTTCCGTTCAAAACTGGAAAGAAGCTTTCTGAGAAACTGCTCTGTGTTCTGTTAATTCATCTCACAGAGTTACATCTTTCCCTTCAAGAAGGCTTTCGCTAAGGCTGTTCTTGTGGAATTGGCAAAGGGATATTTGGAATCCCATGGAGGGCTATGGTTGATAAAGCAAATCTCTTGCTTTCATAACTGGAAAGAAGCTTTCTGAGAAACTGCTCTGTGTTCTGTTAATTCATCTCACAGAGTTACATATTTCCCTTCAAGAAGCCTTTCTCTAAGGCTGTTCTTGTGGAATTGGCAAAGTGATATTTGGAAGCCCATAGAGGGCTATGGTGAAAAAGGAAATACCTTCCGTTCAAAACTGGAAAGAAGCTTTCTGAGAAACTACTCTGTGTTCTGTTAATTCATCTCACAGTGTTACATCTTTTCCTTCAAGAAGCCTTTCGCTAAGGCTGTTCTTGTGGAATTGGCAAAGGGATATTTGGAAGCCCTTAGAGGGCTAGAGTGAAAAAGGAAATATCTTCCGTTCAAAACTGGAAAGAAGCTTTCTGAGGACCTGCTCTGTGTTCTGTTAATTCATCTCACAAAGTTACATCTTTCCCTTCAAGAAGCCTTTCTCTAAGGCTGTTCTTGTGGAATTGGCAAAGTGATATTTAGAAGCCCATAGAGGGCTATGGTGAAAAAGGAAATACCTTCCGTTCAAAACTGGAAAGAAGCTTTCTGAGAAACTACTCTGTGTTCTGTTAATTCATCTCACAGTGTTACATCTTTCCCTTCAAGAAGCCTTTAGCTAAGGCTGTTCTTGTGGAATTGGCAAAGTGATATTTGGAAGCCCATAGAGGGCTAGGGTGAAAAAGGAAATATCTTCCGTTCAAAACAGGAAAGAAGCTTTCTGAGAAACTGCTCTGTGTTCTGTTAATACATCTCAAAGAGTTACATCTTTCCCTTCAAGAAGCCTTTCGCTAAGGCTCTTCTTGTGGAAATGACAAAGTGATATTTGGAAGCCCATAGAGGGCTATGGTGAAATTGGAAATATCTTCCTTTCAAAACTGGAAAGAAAACTTCTGAGAAACTGCTCTGTGTTCTGTTAATTCATCTCACAGAGTTACATCTTTCCCTTCAAGAAGCCTTTCGCTAAAGCTGTTCTTGTGGAATTGGCAAAGTGATATTTGGAAGCCCATAGAGGGCTATGGTGAAAAAGGAAATATCTTCCGTTCAAAACTGGAAAGAAGCTTTCTGAGAAACTGCTCTGTGTGTCTGTTATATGATCTCACAGAGTTACATCTTTCCCTTCAAGAAGCCTTTCACTAAGGCTCTTCTTGTGGAATTGGCAAAGTGATATTTGGAAGTCCATAGAGGGCTATGGTGAAAAAGGAAATATCTTCCGTTAGAAACTACAAAGAATCTTTCTGAGAAAGTGCTCTGTGTTCTGCTAATTCATCTCACAGAGTTACATCTTTCCCTTCAAGAAGCCTTTCGCTAAGGCTGTTCTTGTGGAATTGGCAAAGTCATATTTGGAAGCCCTTTGAGGGCTATGGTGAAAAAGGAAATATCTTCCGTTCAAAACTGGAAAGAAGCTTTCTGAGAAACTGCTCTGTGTTCTGTTAATTCATCTCACAGAGTTACATCTTTCCCTTCAAGAAGCATTTCGCTAAGGCTGTTCTTGTGGAATTGGCAAAGTCATATTTGGAAGCCCATTGAGGGCTATGGTGAAAAAGGAAATATCTTCCATTCAAAACTGGAAAGAAGCTTTCTGAGAAACTGCTCTGTGTTCTGTTAATTCATCTCTCAGAGTTACATCTTTCCCTTCAAGAAGCCTTTCGCTAAGGCTGTTCTTGTGGAATTGGCAAAGTGATATTTGGAAGCCCATAGAGGGCAATGGTGAAAAAGGAAATATCTTTCGTTCAAAACTGGAAACAACCTTTCTGAGAAACTGCTCTGTGTTCTGTTAATTCTTCTCACAGAGTTACATCTTTCCCTTCAAGAAGCCTTTCGCTAAGGCTGTTCTTGTGGAATTGGCAAAGTGATATTTGGAAGCCCATAGAGGGCTATGGTGAAAAAGGAAATACCTTCCGTTCAAAACTGGAAAGAAGCTTTCTGAGAAACTGCTCTGTGTTCTGTTAATTCATCTCACAGAGTTGCATCTTTCCCTTCAAGAAGCCTTTCGCTAAGGCTATTCTTGCGGAATTGCCAAAGGGATATTTGGAAGCCCATAGAGGGCTTTGGTGAAATAGGAAATATCTTCCATTCAAAACTGGAAAGAAGCTTTCTGAGAAACTGCTCTGTGTTCTGTTAGTTCATCTCACGGTGTTACATATTTCCCTTCAAGAAGCCTTTCGCTAAGGTTGTTCTTGTGGAATTGGCAAAGTGATATTTGGAAGCCCATAGAGGGCTATGGTGAAAAAGGAAATATCTTCCGTTCAAAACTGGAATGAAGCTTTCTGAGAAACTGCTCTGTGTTCTGTTAATTCATCTCACAGAGTTACATCTTTCCCTTCAAGAAACCTTTCGCTAAGGCTGTTCTTGTGGAATTGGCAAAGTCATATTTGGAAGCCCATTGAGGTCTATGGTGAAAAAGGAAATATCTTCTGTTCAAAACTGGAAAGAAGCTTTCTGAGAAACTGCTCTGTGTTCTCTTAATTCATCTCACAGAGTTACATCTTTCCCTTCAAGAAGCCTTTCGCTAAGGCTGTTCTTGTGGAATTGGCAAAGTCATATTTGGAAGCCCATTGAGGGCTATGGTGATAAAGGAAATATCTTCCGTTCAAAACTGGAAAGAAGCTTTCTGAGAAACTGCTCTGTGTTCTGTTAATTCATCTCACAGAGTTACATCTTTCCCTTCAAGAAGCCTTTCGCTAAGGCTGTTCTTGTGGAATTGGCAAAGTGATATTTGGAAGCCCATAGAGGGCTATGGTGAAAAAGGTAATATCTTCCGTTCAAAACTGGAAAGAACCTTTCTGAGAAACTGCTCTGTGTTCTGTTAATTCATCTCACAGAGTTACATCTTTCCCTTCAAGAAGCCTTTCGCTAAGGCTGTTCTTGTTTAATTGGCAAAGTGATATTTGGAAGCCCTTAGAGAGCTAGGGTGAAAAAGGAAATATCTTCCGTTCAAAACTGGAAAGAAGCTTTCTGAGAAACTGCTCTGTGTTCTGTTAATTCATCTCACAGAGTTACATCTTTCCCTTCAAGAAGACTTTCGATAAGGCTGTTCTTGTGGAATTGGCAAAGGGATATTTGGAAGCCCATGGAGGGCTATGGTGAAAAAGGAAATATCTTCCGTTCAAAACTGGAAAGAAGCTTTCTGAGAAACTGCTCTGTGTTCTGTTAATTCATCTCACAGAGCTACATCTTTCCCTTCAAGAAGTCTTTCGCTAAGGCTGTTCTTGTAGAATTGGCAAAGTGATATTTGGAAGCCCATAGAGGGCTATGGTGAAAAAGGAAATATCTTCCGTTCAAAACTGGAAAGAAACTTTCTGAGAAACTGCTCTGTGTTCTGTTAATTCGTCTCACACAGTTACACCTTTCCCTTCAAGAAGCCTTTCGCTAAGGCTGTTATTGTGGAATTGGCAAAGTGATATTTGGAAGCCCATAGAAGGCTATGGTGAAAAAGGAAATATCTTCCGTTGAAAACTGGAAATAAGCTTTCTGAGAAACTGCTCTGTGTTCTGTTAATTAATCTCACAGTGTTACATCTTTCCCTTCAAGAAGCCTTTCGCTAAGGCTGTTCTTGTGGAATTGGCAAAGTGATATTTGGAAGCGCATAGAGGGCTACGGTGAAAAAGCAAATAGCTTCCGTTCAAAAGTGGAAAGTAGCTTTCTGAGAAACTGCTCTGTGTTCTGTTAATTCATCTCACAGAGTTACATCTTTCCCTTCAAGAAGCCTTTCGCTAAGGTTGTTCTTGTGGAATTGTCAAAGGGATATTTGGAAGCTCATAGAGGGCTATGGTGAAAAAGGAAATATCTTCCGGTCAAAACTGGAAAGAAGCTTTCTGAGAAACTGCTCTGTGTTCTGTTAATTCATCTCAGAGAGTTACATCTTTCCCTGCAAGAAGCCTTTCGCTAAGGCTGTTCTTGTGGAATTGACAAAGTGATATTTGGAAGTCCATAGAGGGCTATGGTGAAAAAGCAAATATCTTCTGTTCCAAACTGGAAAGAAGCTTTCTGAGAAACTGATCTGTGTTCTGTTAATTCATCTCACAGAGTTACATCCTTCCCTTCAAGAAGCCTTTCGCTAAGGCTGTTCTTGTGGAATTGGCAAAGTCATATTTGGAAGCCCATAGAGGGCTTTGGTGAAAAAGGAAATATCTTCCGTTCAAAACTGGAAAGAAGCTTTCTGAGAAACTGCTCTGTGTTCTGTTAATTCATCTCACAGAGTTACATCTTTCCCTTCAAGAAGCCTTTCGCTAAGGCTGTTGTTGTGGAATTGGCAAAGGGATATTTGGAAGCCCATAGAGCGCTATGGTGAAAAAGGAAATGTCTTCCGTTCAAAACTGGAAAGAAGCTTTCTGAGAAACTGCTCTGTGTGTATGTTAATTGATCTCACAGAGTTACATCTTTCCCTTCAAGAAGCCTTTCGCTAAGGCTGTTCTTGTGGAATTGGCAAAGTGATATTTGGAAGTCCATAGAGGGCTATGGTGAAAAAGGAAATATCTTCCGTTCGAAACTGCAAAGAAGCTTTCTGAGAAAGTGCTCTGTGTTCTGCTAATTCATCTCACAGAGTTACATCTTTCCCTTCAAGAAGCCTTTCGCTGAGGCTGTTCTTGTGTAATTGGCAAAGTCATATTTGGAAGCCCTTTGAGGGCTATGGTGAAAAAGGAAATATCTTCCGTTCAAAACTGGAAAGAAGCTTTCTGAGAAACTGCTCTGTGTTCTGTTAATTCATCTCACAGAGTTACATCTTTCCCTTCAAGAAGCCTTTCGCTAAGGCTGTTCTTGTGGAATTGACAAAGGGATATTTGGAAGCCCATAGAGGGCTATGGTGAAAAAGGTAATATCTTCCGTTCAAAACTGGAAAGAACCTTTCTGAGAAACTGCTCTGTGTTCTGTTAATTCATCTCACAGAGTTACATCTTTCCCTTCAAGAAGCCTTTCGCTAAGGCTGTTCTTGTTTAATTGGCAAAGTGATATTTGGAAGCCCTTAGAGAGCTAGGGTGAAAAAGGAAATATCTTCCGTTCAAAACTGGAAAGAAGCTTTCTGAGAAACTGCTCTGTGTTCTGTTAATTCATCTCACAGAGTTACATCTTTCCCTTCAAGAAGACTTTCGATAAGGCTGTTCTTGTGGAATTGGCAAAGGGATATTTGGAAGCCCATGGAGGGCTATGGTGAAAAAGGAAATATCTTCCGTTCAAAACTGGAAAGAAGCTTTCTGAGAAACTGCTCTGTGTTCTGTTAATTCATCTCACAGAGCTACATCTTTCCCTTCAAGAAGTCTTTCGCTAAGGCTGTTCTTGTGGAATTGGCAAAGTGATATTTGGAAGCCCATAGAGGGCTATGGTGAAAAAGGAAATATCTTCCGTTCAAAACTGGAAAGAAACTTTCTGAGAAACTGCTCTGTGTTCTGTTAATTCGTCTCACACAGTTACACCTTTCCCTTCAAGAAGCCTTTCGCTAAGGCTGTTATTGTGGAATTGGCAAAGTGATATTTGGAAGCCCATAGAAGGCTATGGTGAAAAAGGAAATATCTTCCGTTGAAAACTGGAAAGAAGCTTTCTGAGAAACTGCTCTGTGTTCTGTTAATTCATCTCACAGTGTTACATCTTTCCCTTCAAGAAGCCTTTCGCTAAGGCTGTTCTTGTGGAATTGGCAAAGTGATATTTGGAAGCGCATAGAGGGCTACGGTGAAAAAGCAAATATCTTCCGTTCAAAAGTGGAAAGTAGCTTTCTGAGAAACTGCTCTGTGTTCTGTTAATTCATCTCACAGAGTTACATCTTTCCCTTCAAGAAGCCTTTCGCTAAGGCTGTTCTTGTGGAATTGTCAAAGGGATATTTGGAAGCTCATAGAGGGCTATGGTGAAAAAGGAAATATCTTCCGGTCAAAACTGGAAAGAAGCTTTCTGAGAAACTGCTCTGTGTTCTGTTAATTCATCTCAGAGAGTTACATCTTTCCCTGCAAGAAGCCTTTCGCTAAGGCTGTTCTTGTGGAATTGACAAAGTGATATTTGGAAGTCCATAGAGGGCTATGGTGAAAAAGCAAATATCTTCTGTTCCAAACTGGAAAGAAGCTTTCTGAGAAACTGATCTGTGTTCTGTTAATTCATCTCACAGAGTTACATCTTTCCCTTCAAGAAGCCTTTCGCTAAGGCTGTTCTTGTGGAATTGGCAAAGTCATATTTGGAAGCCCATAGAGGGCTTTGGTGAAAAAGGAAATATCTTCCGTTCAAAACTGGAAAGAAGCTTTCTGAGAAACTGCTCTGTGTTCTGTTAATTCATCTCACAGAGTTACATCTTTCCCTTCAAGAAGCCTTTCGCTAAGGCTGTTGTTGTGGAATTGGCAAAGGGATATTTGGAAGCCCATAGAGCGCTATGGTGAAAAAGGAAATGTCTTCCGTTCAAAACTGGAAAGAAGCTTTCTGAGAAACTGCTCTGTGTGTATGTTAATTGATCTCACAGAGTTACATCTTTCCCTTCAAGAAGCCTTTCGCAAAGGCTGTTCTTCTGGAATTGGCAAAGTGATATTTGGAAGCCCATAGAGGGCTATGGTGAAAAAGGAAATATCTTCCGTTCAAGACTGGAAAGAAGCTTTCTGACAAACTGCTCTGTGTTCTGTTAATTCATCTCACAGAGCTACATCTTTCCCTTCAAGAAGCCTTTCGCTAAGGCTGTTCTTGTGGGATTGGCAAAGTGATATTTGGAAGCCCATAGAGGGCTATGGTGAAAAAGGAAATATCTTCCGTTCAAAATTGGAAAGAAGCTTTCTGAGAAACTGCTCTGTGTTCTGTTAATTCATCTCACAGAGTTACATCTTTCCCTTCAAGAAGCCTTTCGCTACGGCTGTTCTTGTGGAATTGGCAAAGTGATATTTGGAAGCCCATAGAGGGCTACGGTGAAAAAGGAAATATCTTCCGTTCAAAACTGGAAAGAATCTTTCTGAGAAACTGCTCTGTGTTCTGTTAATTCGTCTCACAGAGTTACACCTTTCCCTTCAAGAAGCCTTTCGCAAAGGCTGTTCTTGTGGAATTGGCAAAGTGACATTTGGAAGGCCATAGAAGGCTGTGGTGAAAAAGGATATATCTTCCGTTCAAAACTGGAAAGAAGCTTTCTGAGAAACTGCTCTGTGTTCTGTTAATTCATCTCACAGAGTTACATATTTCCCTTCAAGAAGCCTTTCGCTAAGGCTGTTCTTGTGGAATTGGCAAAGTGATATTTGGAAGCCCATAGAGGGCTATGGTGAAAAAGGAAACACCTTCCGTTCAAAACTGGAAAGAAGCTTTCTGAGAAACTGCTCTGTGTTCTGTTAATTGATCTCACAGTGTTACATCTTTCCCTTCAAGAAGCCTTTCGCTAAGGCTGTTCTTGTGGAATTGGCAAAGGGATATTTGGAAGCCCTTAGAGGGCTACGGTGAAAAAGGAAATATCTTCCGTTCATAACTGGAAAGAAGCTTTCTGAGAAACTGCTCTGTGTTCTGTTAATTCATCTCACAGAGTTACATCTTTCCCTTCAAGAAGCCTTTCGCTAAGGCTGTTCTTGTGGAATTGGCAAAGTGATATTTGGAAGCCCATAGAGGGCTATGGTGAAAAAGGAAATATCATCCGTTCAAAAATGGAAAGAAGGTTTCTGAGAAACTGCTCTGTGTTCTGTTAATTCATCTCACAGAGTTACATCTTTCCCTTCAAGAAGCCTTTCGCTAAGGCTGTTCTTGTGGAATTGGCAAAGTGATATTTGGAAGCCCATTGACGGCTATGGTGAAAAAGGAAATATCTTCCGTTCAAAACTGGAAAGAAGCTTTCTGAGAAACTGCTCTGTGTTCTGTTAATTCATCTCACAGAGTTACATCTTTCCCTTCAAGAAGCCTTTCACTAAGGCTGTTCTTGTGGAATTGGCAAAGTGATATTTGGAAGCCCATAGAGGGCTACGGTGAAAAAGGAAATATCTTCCGTTGAAAACTGGAAAGAAGCTTTCTGAGAAACTGCTCTGTGTTCTGTTAATTCGTCTCACAGAGTTACATCTTTCCCTTCAAGAAGCCTTTCGCTAAGGCTGTTCTTGTGGAATTGGCAAAGTGATATTTGGAAGCCCATAGAGGGCTATGGTGAAAAAGGAAATATCTTCCGTTCAAAACTAGAAAGAAGCTTTCTGAGAAACTACTCTGTGTTCTGTTAATTCATCTCACAGAGTTACATCTCTCCCTTCAAGAAGCCTTTCGCTAAGGCTGTTCTTGTGGAAGTGGCAAAGTGATATTTGGAAGCCCATAGAGGGCTACGGTGAAAAAGGAAATATCTTCCGTTCAAAACTGGAAAGAAGCTTTCTGAGAAACTGTTCTGTGTTCTGTTAATTCATCTCACAGAGTTACATCTCTCCCTTCAAGAAGCTTTTCGCTAAGGCTGTTCTTGTGGAATTGGCAAAGTGATATTTGGAAGCCCATAGAGGGCTATGGTGAAAAAGGAAATATCTTCCGTTCGAAACTGCAAAGAAGCTTTCTGAGAAACTGCTCTGTGTTCTGCTAATTCATCTCACAGAGTTACATCTTTCCCTTCAAGAAGCCTTTCGCTAAGGCTGTTCTTGTGGAATTGCCAAAGGGATATTTGGAAGCCCTTTGAGGGCTATGGTGAAAAAGGAAATATCTTCTGTTCAAAACTAGAAAGAAGCTTTCAGAGAAACTGCTCTGTGTTCTCTTAATTCATCTCACAGTGTTACATCTTTCCCTTCAAGAAGCCTTTCGCTAAGGCTGTTCTTGTGGTATTGGCAAAGTGATATTTGGAAGCCCATAGAGGGCTATGGTGAAAAAGGAAGTATCTTCCGCTCAAAACTGGAAAGAAGCTTTCTGAGAAACTGCTCTGTGTTCTGTTAATTCGTCTCACAGAGTTACATCTTTCCCTTCAAGAAGCCTTTCGCTAAGGCTGTTGTTGTGGAATTGGCAAAGTGATATTTGGAAGCCCATAGAGGGCTATGGTGAAAAAGGAAATATCTTCCGTTCAAAACTGGAAAGAAGCTTTCTGAGAAACTGCTCTGTGTTCTGTTAATTCATCTCACAGAGTTACATCTTTCCCTTCAAGAAGCCTTTCGCTAAGGCTGTTCTTGTGGAATTGGCAAAGGGATATTTGGAATCCCATGGAGGGCTATGGTTGATAAAGCAAATCTCTTCCTTTCATAACTGGAAAGAAGCTTTCTGAGAAACTGCTCTGTGTTCTGTTAATTCATCTCACAGAGTTACATATTTCCCTTCAAGAAGCCTTTCTCTAAGGCTGTTCTTGTGGAATTGGCAAAGTGATATTTGGAAGCCCATAGAGGGCTATGGTGAAAAAGGAAATACCTTCCGTTCAAAACTGGAAAGAAGCTTTCTGAGAAACTTCTCTGTGTTCTGTTAATTCATCTCACAGTGTTACATCTTTTCCTTCAAGAAGCCTTTCGCTAAGGCTGTTCTTGTGGAATTGGCAAAGGGATATTTGGAAGCCCTTAGAGGGCTAGAGTGAAAAAGGAAATATCTTCCGTTCAAAACTGGAAAGAAGCTTTCTGAGGACCTGCTCTGTGTTCTGTTAATTCATCTCACAGAGTTACATCTTTCCCTTCAAGAAGCCTTTCTCTAAGGCTGTTCTTGTGGAATTGGCAAAGTGATATTTGGAAACCCAAAGAGGGCTATGGTGAAAAAGGAAATACCTTCCGTTCAAAACTGGAAAGAAGCTTTCTGAGAAACTGCTCTGTGTTCTGTTAATTCATCTCACAGTGTTACATCTTTCCCTTCAAGAAGCCTTTAGCTAAGGCTGTTCTTGTGGAATTGGCAAAGTGATATTTGGAAGCTCATAGAGGGCTAGGGTGAAAAAGGAAATATCTTCCTTTCAAAACAGGAAAGAAGCTTTCTGAGAAACTGCTCTGTGTTCTGTTAATACATCTCAAAGAGTTACATCTTTCCCTTCAAGAAGCCTTTCGCTAAGGATCTTCTTGTGGAAATGACAAAGTGATATTTGGAAGCCCATAGAGGGCTATGGTGAAATTGGAAATATCTTCCTTTCAAAACTGGAAAGAAAACTTCTGAGAAACTGCTCTGTGTTCTGTTAATTCATCTCACAGAGTTACATCTTTCCCTTCAAGAAGCCTTTCGCTAAAGCTGTTCTTGTGGAATTGGCAAAGAGATATTTGGAAGCCCATAGAGGGCTATGGTGAAAAAGGAAATATCTTCCGTTCAAAACTGGAAAGAAGCTTTCTGAGAAACTGCTCTGTGTTCTGTGAATTCATCTCACAGAGTTACATCTTTCCCTTCAAGAAGCCTTTCGCTAAGGCTGTTCTTGTGGAAGTGGCAAAGTGATATTTGGAAGCCCCTAGAGGGCTATGGTGAAAAAGGAAATATCTTCCGTTCAAAACTGGAAAGATGCTTTCTGAGAAACTGCTCTGTGTGTCTGTTATATGATCTCACAGAGTTACATCTTTCCCTTCAAGAAGCCTTTCACTAAGGCTCTTCTTGTGGAATTGGCAAAGTGATATTTGGAAGTCCATAGAGGGCTATGGTGAAAAAGGAAATATCTTCCGTTAGAAACTACAAAGAATCTTTCTGAGAAAGTGCTCTGTGTTCTGCTAATTCATCTCACAGAGTTACATCTTTCCCTTCAAGAAGCCTTTCGCTAAGGCTGTTCTTGTGGAATTGGCAAAGTCATATTTGGAAGCCCTTTGAGGGCTATGGTGAAAAAGGAAATATCTTCCATTCAAAACTGGAAAGAAGCTTTCTGAGAAACTGCTCTGTGTTCTGTTAATTCATCTCACAGAGTTACATCTTTCCCTTCAAGAAGCATTTCGCTAAGGCTGTTCTTGTGGAATTGGCAAAGTCATATTTGGAAGCCCATTGAGGGCTATGGTGATAAAGGAAATATCTTCCGTTCAAAACTGGAAAGAAGCTTTCTGAGAAACTGCTCTGTGTTCTGTTAATTCATCTCACAGAGTTACATCTTTCCCTTCAAGAAGCCTTTCGCTAAGGCTGTTCTTGTGGAATTGACAAAGGGATATTTGGAAGCCCATAGAGGGCTATGGTGAAAAAGGTAATATCTTCCGTTCAAAACTGGAAAGAACCTTTCTGAGAAACTGCTCTGTGTTCTGTTAATTCATCTCACAGAGTTACATCTTTCCCTTCAAGAAGCCTTTCGCTAAGGCTGTTCTTGTTTAATTGGCAAAGTGATATTTGGAAGCCCTTAGAGAGCTAGGGTGAAAAAGGAAATATCTTCCGTTCAAAACTGGAAAGAAGCTTTCTGAGAAACTGCTCTGTGTTCTGTTAATTCATCTCACAGAGTTACATCTTTCCCTTCAAGAAGACTTTCGATAAGGCTGTTCTTGTGGAATTGGCAAAGGGATATTTGGAAGCCCATGGAGGGCTATGGTGAAAAAGGAAATATCTTCCGTTCAAAACTGGAAAGAAGCTTTCTGAGAAACTGCTCTGTGTTCTGTTAATTCATCTCACAGAGCTACATCTTTCCCTTCAAGAAGTCTTTCGCTAAGGCTGTTCTTGTGGAATTGGCAAAGTGATATTTGGAAGCCCATAGAGGGCTATGGTGAAAAAGGAAATATCTTCCGTTCAAAACTGGAAAGAAACTTTCTGAGAAACTGCTCTGTGTTCTGTTAATTCGTCTCACACAGTTACACCTTTCCCTTCAAGAAGCCTTTCGCTAAGGCTGTTATTGTGGAATTGGCAAAGTGATATTTGGAAGCCCATAGAAGGCTATGGTGAAAAAGGAAATATCTTCCGTTGAAAACTGGAAAGAAGCTTTCTGAGAAACTGCTCTGTGTTCTGTTAATTCATCTCACAGTGTTACATCTTTCCCTTCAAGAAGCCTTTCGCTAAGGCTGTTCTTGTGGAATTGGCAAAGTGATATTTGGAAGCGCATAGAGGGCTACGGTGAAAAAGCAAATATCTTCCGTTCAAAAGTGGAAAGTAGCTTTCTGAGAAACTGCTCTGTGTTCTGTTAATTCATCTCACAGAGTTACATCTTTCCCTTCAAGAAGCCTTTCGCTAAGGCTGTTCTTGTGGAATTGTCAAAGGGATATTTGGAAGCTCATAGAGGGCTATGGTGAAAAAGGAAATATCTTCCGGTCAAAACTGGAAAGAAGCTTTCTGAGAAACTGCTCTGTGTTCTGTTAATTCATCTCAGAGAGTTACATCTTTCCCTGCAAGAAGCCTTTCGCTAAGGCTGTTCTTGTGGAATTGACAAAGTGATATTTGGAAGTCCATAGAGGGCTATGGTGAAAAAGCAAATATCTTCTGTTCCAAACTGGAAAGAAGCTTTCTGAGAAACTGATCTGTGTTCTGTTAATTCATCTCACAGAGTTACATCTTTCCCTTCAAGAAGCCTTTCGCTAAGGCTGTTCTTGTGGAATTGGCAAAGTCATATTTGGAAGCCCATAGAGGGCTTTGGTGAAAAAGGAAATATCTTCCGTTCAAAACTGGAAAGAAGCTTTCTGAGAAACTGCTCTGTGTTCTGTTAATTCATCTCACAGAGTTACATCTTTCCCTTCAAGAAGCCTTTCGCTAAGGCTGTTGTTGTGGAATTGGCAAAGGGATATTTGGAAGCCCATAGAGCGCTATGGTGAAAAAGGAAATGTCTTCCGTTCAAAACTGGAAAGAAGCTTTCTGAGAAACTGCTCTGTGTGTATGTTAATTGATCTCACAGAGTTACATCTTTCCCTTCAAGAAGCCTTTCGCAAAGGCTGTTCTTCTGGAATTGGCAAAGTGATATTTGGAAGCCCATAGAGGGCTATGGTGAAAAAGGAAATATCTTCCGTTCAAGACTGGAAAGAAGCTTTCTGACAAACTGCTCTGTGTTCTGTTAATTCATCTCACAGAGCTACATCTTTCCCTTCAAGAAGCCTTTCGCTAAGGCTGTTCTTGTGGGATTGGCAAAGTGATATTTGGAAGCCCATAGAGGGCTATGGTGAAAAAGGAAATATCTTCCGTTCAAAATTGGAAAGAAGCTTTCTGAGAAACTGCTCTGTGTTCTGTTAATTCATCTCACAGAGTTACATCTTTCCCTTCAAGAAGCCTTTCGCTACGGCTGTTCTTGTGGAATTGGCAAAGTGATATTTGGAAGCCCATAGAGGGCTACGGTGAAAAAGGAAATATCTTCCGTTCAAAACTGGAAAGAATCTTTCTGAGAAACTGCTCTGTGTTCTGTTAATTCGTCTCACAGAGTTACACCTTTCCCTTCAAGAAGCCTTTCGCAAAGGCTGTTCTTGTGGAATTGGCAAAGTGACATTTGGAAGGCCATAGAAGGCTGTGGTGAAAAAGGATATATCTTCCGTTCAAAACTGGAAAGAAGCTTTCTGAGAAACTGCTCTGTGTTCTGTTAATTCATCTCACAGAGTTACATATTTCCCTTCAAGAAGCCTTTCGCTAAGGCTGTTCTTGTGGAATTGGCAAAGTGATATTTGGAAGCCCATAGAGGGCTATGGTGAAAAAGGAAACACCTTCCGTTCAAAACTGGAAAGAAGCTTTCTGAGAAACTGCTCTGTGTTCTGTTAATTGATCTCACAGTGTTACATCTTTCCCTTCAAGAAGCCTTTCGCTAAGGCTGTTCTTGTGGAATTGGCAAAGGGATATTTGGAAGCCCTTAGAGGGCTACGGTGAAAAAGGAAATATCTTCCGTTCATAACTGGAAAGAAGCTTTCTGAGAAACTGCTCTGTGTTCTGTTAATTCATCTCACAGAGTTACATCTTTCCCTTCAAGAAGCCTTTCGCTAAGGCTGTTCTTGTGGAATTGGCAAAGTGATATTTGGAAGCCCATAGAGGGCTATGGTGAAAAAGGAAATATCATCCGTTCAAAAATGGAAAGAAGGTTTCTGAGAAACTGCTCTGTGTTCTGTTAATTCATCTCACAGAGTTACATCTTTCCCTTCAAGAAGCCTTTCGCTAAGGCTGTTCTTGTGGAATTGGCAAAGTGATATTTGGAAGCCCATTGACGGCTATGGTGAAAAAGGAAATATCTTCCGTTCAAAACTGGAAAGAAGCTTTCTGAGAAACTGCTCTGTGTTCTGTTAATTCATCTCACAGTGTTACATCTTTCCCTTCAAGAAGCCTTTCGCTAAGGCTGTTCTTGTGGAATTGGCAAAGGGATATTTGGAAGCCCATAGAGGGCTATGGTGAAAAAGGAAATATCTTCCGTTCAAAACTGGAAAGAAGCTTTCTGAGAAACTGCTCTGTGTTCTGTTAATTCATCTCACAGAGTTACATCTTTCCCTTCAAGAAGTCTTTCGCTAAGGCTGTTCTTATGGAATTGGCAAAGTGATATTTGGAAGCCCATAGAGGGATATGGTGAAAAAGGAAATATCTTCCGTTCAAAAGTGGAAAGAAGCTTTCTGAGAAACTGCTCTGTGTTCTGTTAATTCATCTCACAGAGTTACATCTTTCCCGTCAAGAAGCCTTTCGCTAAGGCTGTTCCTGTGGAATTGACAAAGTGATATTTGGAAGCCCATAGAGGGCTATGGTGAAAAAGGAAATATCTTCCGTTCAAAACTGGAAAGAAGCTTTCTGACAAACTGCTCTGTGTTCTGTTAATTCATCTCACAGAGTTACATCTTTCCCTTCAAGAAGCCTTTCGCTACGGCTGTTCTTGTGGAATTGGCAAAGGGATATTTGGAAGCCCATGGAGGGCTATGGATGATAAAGCAAATATCTTCCTTTCATAACTGGAAAGAAGCTTTCTGAGAAACTGCTCTGTGTTCTGTTAATTCATCTCAGAGAGTTACATATTTCCCTTCAAGAAGCCTTTCTCTAAGGCTGTTCTTGTGGAATTGGCAAAGTGATATTTGGAAGCCCATAGAGGGCTATGGTGAAAAAGGAAATACCTTCCGTTCAAAACTGGAAAGAAGCTTTCTGAGAAACTGCTCTGTGTTCTGTTAATTCATCTCACAGTGTTACATCTTTTCCTTCAAGAAGCCTTTCGCTAAGGCTGTTCTTGTGGAATTGGCAAAGGGATATTTGGAAGCCCTTAGAGGGCTAGAGTTAAAAAGGAAATATCTTCCGTTCAAAACTGGAAAGAAGCTTTCTGAGAAAGTGCTCTGTGTTCTGTTAATTCATCTCACAAAGTTACATATTTCCCTTCAAGAGGCCTTTAGCTAAGGCTGTTCTTGTGGAATTGGCAAAGTGATATTTGGAAGCCCATAGAGGGCTAGGGTGAAAAAGGAAATATCTTCCGTTCAAAACAGGAAAGAAGCTTTCTGAGAAACTGCTCTGTGTTCTGTTAATTCATCTCACAGAGATACATCTTTCCCTTCAAGAAGCCTTTCGCTAAGGCTGTTCTTGTGGAATTGGCAAAGTCATATTTGGAAGCCCATAGAGGGCTACGGTGAAAAAGGAAATATCTTCCGTTCAAAACTCGAGAGAAGCTTTCAGAGAAACTGCTCTGTGTTCTGTTAATTCGTCTCACAGAGTTACACCTTTCCCTTCAAGAAGCCTTTCGCTAAGGCTGTTCTTGTGGAATTGGCAAAGTGATATTTGGAAGCCCATAGAGGGCAATGGTGAAAAAGGAAATATCTTCCGTTCAAAACTGGAAAGAAGCTTTCTGAGAAACTGCTCTGTGTTCTGTTAATTCATCTCACAAAGTTACATATTTCCCTTCAAGAAGCCTTTGTCTAAGGCTGTTCTTGTGGAATTGGCAAAGTGATATTTGGAAGCCCATAGAGGGCTATGGTGAAAAAGGAAATACCTTCCGTTCAATACTGGAAAGAAGCTTTCTGAGAAACTGCTCTGTGTTCTGTTAATTCATCACACAGTGTTACATCTTTCCCTTCAAGAAGCCTTTAGCTAAGGCTGTTCTTGTGGAATTGGCAAAGTGATATTTGGAAGCCCATAGAGGGATAGGGTGAAAAAGGAAATATCTTCCGTTCAAAACAGGAAAGAAGCTTTCTGAGAAACTCCTCTGTTTTCTGTTAATACATCTCACAGAGTTACATCTTTCCCTTCAAGAAGCCTTTCGCTAAGGCTGTTCTTGTGGAAATGACAAAGTAATATTTGGAAGCCCTTAGAGGGCTATGGTGAAATTGGAAATATCTTCCGTTCAAAACTGGAAAGAATCCTTCTGAGAAACTGCTCTGTGTTCTGTTAATTCATCTCACAGAGTTACATCTTTCCCTTCAAGAAGCCTTGCGCTAAAGCTGTTCTTGTGGAATTGGCAAAGTGATATTTGGAAGCCCATAGAGGGCTATGGTGAAAAAGGAAATATCTTCCGTTCAAAACTGGAAAGAAGCTTTCTGAGAAACTGCTCTGTGTGTCTGTTAATTGATCTCACAGAGTTACATCTTTCCCTTCAAGAAGCCTTTCACTAAGGCTCTTCTTGTGGAATTGGCAAAGTGATATTTGGAAGTCCATAGAGGGCTATGGTGAAAAAGGAAATATCTTCCGTTCGAAACTGCAAAGAAGCTTTCTGAGAAAGTGCTCTGTGTTCTGCTAATTCATCTCACAGAGTTACATCTTTCCCTTCAAGAAGCCTTTCGCTAAGGCTGTTCTTGTGGAATTGGCAAAGTCATATTTGGAAGCCCTTTGAGGGCTATGGTGAAAAAGGAAATATCTTCCGTTCAAAACTGGAATGAAGCTTTCTGAGAAACTGCTCTGTGTTCTGTTAATTCATCTCACAGAGTTACATCTTTCCCTTCAAGAAGCCTTTCGCTAAGGCTGTTCTTGTGGAATTGGCGAAGGGATATTTGGAAGCCCATAGAGCGCTATGGTGAAAAAGGAAATATCTTCCGTTCAAAACTGGAAAGAAGCTTTCTGAGAAACTGCTCTGCGTTCTGTTAATTGATCTCACAGAGTTACATCTTTCCCTTCAAGAAGCCTTTCGCTAAGGCTGTTCATGTGGAATTGGCAAAGTGATATTTGGAAGCCCATAGAGCGCTATGGTGAAAAAGGAAATATCTTCCGTTCGAAACTGCAAAGAAGCTTTCTGAGAATCTGCTCTGTGTTCTGCTAATTCATCTCACAGAGTTACATCTTTCCCTTCAAGAAACCTTTCGCTAAGGCTGCTCTTGTGGAATTGGCAAAGTCATATTTGGAAGCCCATTGAGGTCTATGGTGAAAAAGGAAATATCTTCTGTTCAAAACTGGAAAGAAGCTTTCTGAGAAACTGCTCTGTGTTCTCTTAATTCATCTCACAGAGTTACATCTTTCCCTTCAAGAAGCCTTTCGCTAAGGCTGTTCTTGTGGAATTGGCAAAGACATATTTGGAAGCCCATTGAGGGCTATGGTGATAAAGGAAATATCTTCCGTTCAAAACTGGAAAGAAGCTTTCTGAGAAACTGCTCTGTGTTGTGTTAATTCGTCTCACAGAGTTACACCTTTCCCTTCAAGAAGCCTTTCGCTAAGGCTGTTCTTGTGGAATTGGCAAAGTGATATTTGGAAGGCCATAGAAGGCTGTGGTGAAAAAGGATATATCTTCCGTTCAAAACTGGAAAGAAGCTTTCTGAGAAACTGCTCTGTGTTCTGTTAATTCATCTCACAAAGTTACATATTTCCCTTCAAGAAGCCTTTCGCTAAGGCTGTTCTTGTGGAATTGGCAAAGTGATATTTGGAAGCCCATAGAGGGCTATGGTGAAAAAGGAAATACCTTCCGTTCAAAACTGGAAAGAAGCTTTCTGAGAAACTGCTCTGTGTTCTGTTAATTCATCTAACAGTGTTACATCTTTCCCTTCAAGAAGCCTTTCGCTAAGGCTGTTCTTGTGGAATTGGCAAAGTGATAATTGGAAGCCCATAGAGGGCTATGGTGAAAAAGGAAGTATCTTCCGCTCAAAACTGGAAAGAAGCTTTCTGAGAAACTGCTCTGTGTTCTGTTAATTCGTCTCACAGAGTTACATCTTTCCCTTCAAGAAGCCTTTCGCTAAGGCTGTTGTTGTGGAATTGGCAAAGTGATATTTGGAAGCCCATAGAGGGCTATGGTGAAAAAGGAAATATCTTCCGTTCAAAACTGGAAAGAAGCTTTCTGAGAAACTGCTCTGTGTTCTGTTAATTCATCTCACAGAGTTACATCTTTCCCTTCAAGAAGGCTTTCGCTAAGGCTGTTCTTGTGGAATTGGCAAAGGGATATTTGGAATCCCATGGAGGGCTATGGTTGATAAAGCAAATCTCTTGCTTTCATAACTGGAAAGAAGCTTTCTGAGAAACTGCTCTGTGTTCTGTTAATTCATCTCACAGAGTTACATATTTCCCTTCAAGAAGCCTTTCTCTAAGGCTGTTCTTGTGGAATTGGCAAAGTGATATTTGGAAGCCCATAGAGGGCTATGGTGAAAAAGGAAATACCTTCCGTTCAAAACTGGAAAGAAGCTTTCTGAGAAACTACTCTGTGTTCTGTTAATTCATCTCACAGTGTTACATCTTTTCCTTCAAGAAGCCTTTCGCTAAGGCTGTTCTTGTGGAATTGGCAAAGGGATATTTGGAAGCCCTTAGAGGGCTAGAGTGAAAAAGGAAATATCTTCCGTTCAAAACTGGAAAGAAGCTTTCTGAGGACCTGCTCTGTGTTCTGTTAATTCATCTCACAAAGTTACATCTTTCCCTTCAAGAAGCCTTTCTCTAAGGCTGTTCTTGTGGAATTGGCAAAGTGATATTTAGAAGCCCATAGAGGGCTATGGTGAAAAAGGAAATACCTTCCGTTCAAAACTGGAAAGAAGCTTTCTGAGAAACTACTCTGTGTTCTGTTAATTCATCTCACAGTGTTACATCTTTCCCTTCAAGAAGCCTTTAGCTAAGGCTGTTCTTGTGGAATTGGCAAAGTGATATTTGGAAGCCCATAGAGGGCTAGGGTGAAAAAGGAAATATCTTCCGTTCAAAACAGGAAAGAAGCTTTCTGAGAAACTGCTCTGTGTTCTGTTAATACATCTCAAAGAGTTACATCTTTCCCTTCAAGAAGCCTTTCGCTAAGGCTCTTCTTGTGGAAATGACAAAGTGATATTTGGAAGCCCATAGAGGGCTATGGTGAAATTGGAAATATCTTCCTTTCAAAACTGGAAAGAAAACTTCTGAGAAACTGCTCTGTGTTCTGTTAATTCATCTCACAGAGTTACATCTTTCCCTTCAAGAAGCCTTTCGCTAAAGCTGTTCTTGTGGAATTGGCAAAGTGATATTTGGAAGCCCATAGAGGGCTATGGTGAAAAAGGAAATATCTTCCGTTCAAAACTGGAAAGAAGCTTTCTGAGAAACTGCTCTGTGTGTCTGTTATATGATCTCACAGAGTTACATCTTTCCCTTCAAGAAGCCTTTCACTAAGGCTCTTCTTGTGGAATTGGCAAAGTGATATTTGGAAGTCCATAGAGGGCTATGGTGAAAAAGGAAATATCTTCCGTTAGAAACTACAAAGAATCTTTCTGAGAAAGTGCTCTGTGTTCTGCTAATTCATCTCACAGAGTTACATCTTTCCCTTCAAGAAGCCTTTCGCTAAGGCTGTTCTTGTGGAATTGGCAAAGTCATATTTGGAAGCCCTTTGAGGGCTATGGTGAAAAAGGAAATATCTTCCGTTCAAAACTGGAAAGAAGCTTTCTGAGAAACTGCTCTGTGTTCTGTTAATTCATCTCACAGAGTTACATCTTTCCCTTCAAGAAGCATTTCGCTAAGGCTGTTCTTGTGGAATTGGCAAAGTCATATTTGGAAGCCCATTGAGGGCTATGGTGAAAAAGGAAATATCTTCCATTCAAAACTGGAAAGAAGCTTTCTGAGAAACTGCTCTGTGTTCTGTTAATTCATCTCTCAGAGTTACATCTTTCCCTTCAAGAAGCCTTTCGCTAAGGCTGTTCTTGTGGAATTGGCAAAGTGATATTTGGAAGCCCATAGAGGGCAATGGTGAAAAAGGAAATATCTTTCGTTCAAAACTGGAAACAACCTTTCTGAGAAACTGCTCTGTGTTCTGTTAATTCTTCTCACAGAGTTACATCTTTCCCTTCAAGAAGCCTTTCGCTAAGGCTGTTCTTGTGGAATTGGCAAAGTGATATTTGGAAGCCCATAGAGGGCTATGGTGAAAAAGGAAATACCTTCCGTTCAAAACTGGAAAGAAGCTTTCTGAGAAACTGCTCTGTGTTCTGTTAATTCATCTCACAGAGTTGCATCTTTCCCTTCAAGAAGCCTTTCGCTAAGGCTATTCTTGCGGAATTGCCAAAGGGATATTTGGAAGCCCATAGAGGGCTTTGGTGAAATAGGAAATATCTTCCATTCAAAACTGGAAAGAAGCTTTCTGAGAAACTGCTCTGTGTTCTGTTAGTTCATCTCACGGTGTTACATATTTCCCTTCAAGAAGCCTTTCGCTAAGGTTGTTCTTGTGGAATTGGCAAAGTGATATTTGGAAGCCCATAGAGGGCTATGGTGAAAAAGGAAATATCTTCCGTTCAAAACTGGAATGAAGCTTTCTGAGAAACTGCTCTGTGTTCTGTTAATTCATCTCACAGAGTTACATCTTTCCCTTCAAGAAACCTTTCGCTAAGGCTGTTCTTGTGGAATTGGCAAAGTCATATTTGGAAGCCCATTGAGGTCTATGGTGAAAAAGGAAATATCTTCTGTTCAAAACTGGAAAGAAGCTTTCTGAGAAACTGCTCTGTGTTCTCTTAATTCATCTCACAGAGTTACATCTTTCCCTTCAAGAAGCCTTTCGCTAAGGCTGTTCTTGTGGAATTGGCAAAGTCATATTTGGAAGCCCATTGAGGGCTATGGTGATAAAGGAAATATCTTCCGTTCAAAACTGGAAAGAAGCTTTCTGAGAAACTGCTCTGTGTTCTGTTAATTCATCTCACAGAGTTACATCTTTCCCTTCAAGAAGCCTTTCGCTAAGGCTGTTCTTGTGGAATTGGCAAAGTGATATTTGGAAGCCCATAGAGGGCTATGGTGAAAAAGGTAATATCTTCCGTTCAAAACTGGAAAGAACCTTTCTGAGAAACTGCTCTGTGTTCTGTTAATTCATCTCACAGAGTTACATCTTTCCCTTCAAGAAGCCTTTCGCTAAGGCTGTTCTTGTTTAATTGGCAAAGTGATATTTGGAAGCCCTTAGAGAGCTAGGGTGAAAAAGGAAATATCTTCCGTTCAAAACTGGAAAGAAGCTTTCTGAGAAACTGCTCTGTGTTCTGTTAATTCATCTCACAGAGTTACATCTTTCCCTTCAAGAAGACTTTCGATAAGGCTGTTCTTGTGGAATTGGCAAAGGGATATTTGGAAGCCCATGGAGGGCTATGGTGAAAAAGGAAATATCTTCCGTTCAAAACTGGAAAGAAGCTTTCTGAGAAACTGCTCTGTGTTCTGTTAATTCATCTCACAGAGCTACATCTTTCCCTTCAAGAAGTCTTTCGCTAAGGCTGTTCTTGTAGAATTGGCAAAGTGATATTTGGAAGCCCATAGAGGGCTATGGTGAAAAAGGAAATATCTTCCGTTCAAAACTGGAAAGAAACTTTCTGAGAAACTGCTCTGTGTTCTGTTAATTCGTCTCACACAGTTACACCTTTCCCTTCAAGAAGCCTTTCGCTAAGGCTGTTATTGTGGAATTGGCAAAGTGATATTTGGAAGCCCATAGAAGGCTATGGTGAAAAAGGAAATATCTTCCGTTGAAAACTGGAAATAAGCTTTCTGAGAAACTGCTCTGTGTTCTGTTAATTAATCTCACAGTGTTACATCTTTCCCTTCAAGAAGCCTTTCGCTAAGGCTGTTCTTGTGGAATTGGCAAAGTGATATTTGGAAGCGCATAGAGGGCTACGGTGAAAAAGCAAATAGCTTCCGTTCAAAAGTGGAAAGTAGCTTTCTGAGAAACTGCTCTGTGTTCTGTTAATTCATCTCACAGAGTTACATCTTTCCCTTCAAGAAGCCTTTCGCTAAGGTTGTTCTTGTGGAATTGTCAAAGGGATATTTGGAAGCTCATAGAGGGCTATGGTGAAAAAGGAAATATCTTCCGGTCAAAACTGGAAAGAAGCTTTCTGAGAAACTGCTCTGTGTTCTGTTAATTCATCTCAGAGAGTTACATCTTTCCCTGCAAGAAGCCTTTCGCTAAGGCTGTTCTTGTGGAATTGACAAAGTGATATTTGGAAGTCCATAGAGGGCTATGGTGAAAAAGCAAATATCTTCTGTTCCAAACTGGAAAGAAGCTTTCTGAGAAACTGATCTGTGTTCTGTTAATTCATCTCACAGAGTTACATCCTTCCCTTCAAGAAGCCTTTCGCTAAGGCTGTTCTTGTGGAATTGGCAAAGTCATATTTGGAAGCCCATAGAGGGCTTTGGTGAAAAAGGAAATATCTTCCGTTCAAAACTGGAAAGAAGCTTTCTGAGAAACTGCTCTGTGTTCTGTTAATTCATCTCACAGAGTTACATCTTTCCCTTCAAGAAGCCTTTCGCTAAGGCTGTTGTTGTGGAATTGGCAAAGGGATATTTGGAAGCCCATAGAGCGCTATGGTGAAAAAGGAAATGTCTTCCGTTCAAAACTGGAAAGAAGCTTTCTGAGAAACTGCTCTGTGTGTATGTTAATTGATCTCACAGAGTTACATCTTTCCCTTCAAGAAGCCTTTCGCTAAGGCTGTTCTTGTGGAATTGGCAAAGTGATATTTGGAAGTCCATAGAGGGCTATGGTGAAAAAGGAAATATCTTCCGTTCGAAACTGCAAAGAAGCTTTCTGAGAAAGTGCTCTGTGTTCTGCTAATTCATCTCACAGAGTTACATCTTTCCCTTCAAGAAGCCTTTCGCTGAGGCTGTTCTTGTGTAATTGGCAAAGTCATATTTGGAAGCCCTTTGAGGGCTATGGTGAAAAAGGAAATATCTTCCGTTCAAAACTGGAAAGAAGCTTTCTGAGAAACTGCTCTGTGTTCTGTTAATTCATCTCACAGAGTTACATCTTTCCCTTCAAGAAGCCTTTCGCTAAGGCTGTTCTTGTGGAATTGACAAAGGGATATTTGGAAGCCCATAGAGGGCTATGGTGAAAAAGGTAATATCTTCCGTTCAAAACTGGAAAGAACCTTTCTGAGAAACTGCTCTGTGTTCTGTTAATTCATCTCACAGAGTTACATCTTTCCCTTCAAGAAGCCTTTCGCTAAGGCTGTTCTTGTTTAATTGGCAAAGTGATATTTGGAAGCCCTTAGAGAGCTAGGGTGAAAAAGGAAATATCTTCCGTTCAAAACTGGAAAGAAGCTTTCTGAGAAACTGCTCTGTGTTCTGTTAATTCATCTCACAGAGTTACATCTTTCCCTTCAAGAAGACTTTCGATAAGGCTGTTCTTGTGGAATTGGCAAAGGGATATTTGGAAGCCCATGGAGGGCTATGGTGAAAAAGGAAATATCTTCCGTTCAAAACTGGAAAGAAGCTTTCTGAGAAACTGCTCTGTGTTCTGTTAATTCATCTCACAGAGCTACATCTTTCCCTTCAAGAAGTCTTTCGCTAAGGCTGTTCTTGTGGAATTGGCAAAGTGATATTTGGAAGCCCATAGAGGGCTATGGTGAAAAAGGAAATATCTTCCGTTCAAAACTGGAAAGAAACTTTCTGAGAAACTGCTCTGTGTTCTGTTAATTCGTCTCACACAGTTACACCTTTCCCTTCAAGAAGCCTTTCGCTAAGGCTGTTATTGTGGAATTGGCAAAGTGATATTTGGAAGCCCATAGAAGGCTATGGTGAAAAAGGAAATATCTTCCGTTGAAAACTGGAAAGAAGCTTTCTGAGAAACTGCTCTGTGTTCTGTTAATTCATCTCACAGTGTTACATCTTTCCCTTCAAGAAGCCTTTCGCTAAGGCTGTTCTTGTGGAATTGGCAAAGTGATATTTGGAAGCGCATAGAGGGCTACGGTGAAAAAGCAAATATCTTCCGTTCAAAAGTGGAAAGTAGCTTTCTGAGAAACTGCTCTGTGTTCTGTTAATTCATCTCACAGAGTTACATCTTTCCCTTCAAGAAGCCTTTCGCTAAGGCTGTTCTTGTGGAATTGTCAAAGGGATATTTGGAAGCTCATAGAGGGCTATGGTGAAAAAGGAAATATCTTCCGGTCAAAACTGGAAAGAAGCTTTCTGAGAAACTGCTCTGTGTTCTGTTAATTCATCTCAGAGAGTTACATCTTTCCCTGCAAGAAGCCTTTCGCTAAGGCTGTTCTTGTGGAATTGACAAAGTGATATTTGGAAGTCCATAGAGGGCTATGGTGAAAAAGCAAATATCTTCTGTTCCAAACTGGAAAGAAGCTTTCTGAGAAACTGATCTGTGTTCTGTTAATTCATCTCACAGAGTTACATCTTTCCCTTCAAGAAGCCTTTCGCTAAGGCTGTTCTTGTGGAATTGGCAAAGTCATATTTGGAAGCCCATAGAGGGCTTTGGTGAAAAAGGAAATATCTTCCGTTCAAAACTGGAAAGAAGCTTTCTGAGAAACTGCTCTGTGTTCTGTTAATTCATCTCACAGAGTTACATCTTTCCCTTCAAGAAGCCTTTCGCTAAGGCTGTTGTTGTGGAATTGGCAAAGGGATATTTGGAAGCCCATAGAGCGCTATGGTGAAAAAGGAAATGTCTTCCGTTCAAAACTGGAAAGAAGCTTTCTGAGAAACTGCTCTGTGTGTATGTTAATTGATCTCACAGAGTTACATCTTTCCCTTCAAGAAGCCTTTCGCAAAGGCTGTTCTTCTGGAATTGGCAAAGTGATATTTGGAAGCCCATAGAGGGCTATGGTGAAAAAGGAAATATCTTCCGTTCAAGACTGGAAAGAAGCTTTCTGACAAACTGCTCTGTGTTCTGTTAATTCATCTCACAGAGCTACATCTTTCCCTTCAAGAAGCCTTTCGCTAAGGCTGTTCTTGTGGGATTGGCAAAGTGATATTTGGAAGCCCATAGAGGGCTATGGTGAAAAAGGAAATATCTTCCGTTCAAAATTGGAAAGAAGCTTTCTGAGAAACTGCTCTGTGTTCTGTTAATTCATCTCACAGAGTTACATCTTTCCCTTCAAGAAGCCTTTCGCTACGGCTGTTCTTGTGGAATTGGCAAAGTGATATTTGGAAGCCCATAGAGGGCTACGGTGAAAAAGGAAATATCTTCCGTTCAAAACTGGAAAGAATCTTTCTGAGAAACTGCTCTGTGTTCTGTTAATTCGTCTCACAGAGTTACACCTTTCCCTTCAAGAAGCCTTTCGCAAAGGCTGTTCTTGTGGAATTGGCAAAGTGACATTTGGAAGGCCATAGAAGGCTGTGGTGAAAAAGGATATATCTTCCGTTCAAAACTGGAAAGAAGCTTTCTGAGAAACTGCTCTGTGTTCTGTTAATTCATCTCACAGAGTTACATATTTCCCTTCAAGAAGCCTTTCGCTAAGGCTGTTCTTGTGGAATTGGCAAAGTGATATTTGGAAGCCCATAGAGGGCTATGGTGAAAAAGGAAACACCTTCCGTTCAAAACTGGAAAGAAGCTTTCTGAGAAACTGCTCTGTGTTCTGTTAATTGATCTCACAGTGTTACATCTTTCCCTTCAAGAAGCCTTTCGCTAAGGCTGTTCTTGTGGAATTGGCAAAGGGATATTTGGAAGCCCTTAGAGGGCTACGGTGAAAAAGGAAATATCTTCCGTTCATAACTGGAAAGAAGCTTTCTGAGAAACTGCTCTGTGTTCTGTTAATTCATCTCACAGAGTTACATCTTTCCCTTCAAGAAGCCTTTCGCTAAGGCTGTTCTTGTGGAATTGGCAAAGTGATATTTGGAAGCCCATAGAGGGCTATGGTGAAAAAGGAAATATCATCCGTTCAAAAATGGAAAGAAGGTTTCTGAGAAACTGCTCTGTGTTCTGTTAATTCATCTCACAGAGTTACATCTTTCCCTTCAAGAAGCCTTTCGCTAAGGCTGTTCTTGTGGAATTGGCAAAGTGATATTTGGAAGCCCATTGACGGCTATGGTGAAAAAGGAAATATCTTCCGTTCAAAACTGGAAAGAAGCTTTCTGAGAAACTGCTCTGTGTTCTGTTAATTCATCTCACAGTGTTACATCTTTCCCTTCAAGAAGCCTTTCGCTAAGGCTGTTCTTGTGGAATTGGCAAAGGGATATTTGGAAGCCCATAGAGGGCTATGGTGAAAAAGGAAATATCTTCCGTTCAAAACTGGAAAGAAGCTTTCTGAGAAACTGCTCTGTGTTCTGTTAATTCATCTCACAGAGTTACATCTTTCCCTTCAAGAAGTCTTTCGCTAAGGCTGTTCTTATGGAATTGGCAAAGTGATATTTGGAAGCCCATAGAGGGATATGGTGAAAAAGGAAATATCTTCCGTTCAAAAGTGGAAAGAAGCTTTCTGAGAAACTGCTCTGTGTTCTGTTAATTCATCTCACAGAGTTACATCTTTCCCGTCAAGAAGCCTTTCGCTAAGGCTGTTCCTGTGGAATTGACAAAGTGATATTTGGAAGCCCATAGAGGGCTATGGTGAAAAAGGAAATATCTTCCGTTCAAAACTGGAAAGAAGCTTTCTGACAAACTGCTCTGTGTTCTGTTAATTCATCTCACAGAGTTACATCTTTCCCTTCAAGAAGCCTTTCGCTACGGCTGTTCTTGTGGAATTGGCAAAGGGATATTTGGAAGCCCATGGAGGGCTATGGATGATAAAGCAAATATCTTCCTTTCATAACTGGAAAGAAGCTTTCTGAGAAACTGCTCTGTGTTCTGTTAATTCATCTCAGAGAGTTACATATTTCCCTTCAAGAAGCCTTTCTCTAAGGCTGTTCTTGTGGAATTGGCAAAGTG
This sequence comes from Chlorocebus sabaeus, assembly GCF_047675955.1. Classification (NCBI taxonomy): domain Eukaryota; kingdom Metazoa; phylum Chordata; class Mammalia; order Primates; family Cercopithecidae; genus Chlorocebus; species Chlorocebus sabaeus. The sequence continues at coordinate 143,088 of NW_027327540.1, read as the reverse complement.
ATATTTGGAAGCCCATAGAGGGCTATGGTGAAAAAGGAAATACCTTCCGTTCAATACTGGAAAGAAGCTTTCTGAGAAACTGCTCTGTGTTCTGTTAATTCATCACACAGTGTTACATCTTTCCCTTCAAGAAGCCTTTAGCTAAGGCTGTTCTTGTGGAATTGGCAAAGTGATATTTGGAAGCCCATAGAGGGATAGGGTGAAAAAGGAAATATCTTCCGTTCAAAACAGGAAAGAAGCTTTCTGAGAAACTCCTCTGTTTTCTGTTAATACATCTCACAGAGTTACATCTTTCCCTTCAAGAAGCCTTTCGCTAAGGCTGTTCTTGTGGAAATGACAAAGTAATATTTGGAAGCCCTTAGAGGGCTATGGTGAAATTGGAAATATCTTCCGTTCAAAACTGGAAAGAATCCTTCTGAGAAACTGCTCTGTGTTCTGTTAATTCATCTCACAGAGTTACATCTTTCCCTTCAAGAAGCCTTGCGCTAAAGCTGTTCTTGTGGAATTGGCAAAGTGATATTTGGAAGCCCATAGAGGGCTATGGTGAAAAAGGAAATATCTTCCGTTCAAAACTGGAAAGAAGCTTTCTGAGAAACTGCTCTGTGTGTCTGTTAATTGATCTCACAGAGTTACATCTTTCCCTTCAAGAAGCCTTTCACTAAGGCTCTTCTTGTGGAATTGGCAAAGTGATATTTGGAAGTCCATAGAGGGCTATGGTGAAAAAGGAAATATCTTCCGTTCGAAACTGCAAAGAAGCTTTCTGAGAAAGTGCTCTGTGTTCTGCTAATTCATCTCACAGAGTTACATCTTTCCCTTCAAGAAGCCTTTCGCTAAGGCTGTTCTTGTGGAATTGGCAAAGTCATATTTGGAAGCCCTTTGAGGGCTATGGTGAAAAAGGAAATATCTTCCGTTCAAAACTGGAATGAAGCTTTCTGAGAAACTGCTCTGTGTTCTGTTAATTCATCTCACAGAGTTACATCTTTCCCTTCAAGAAGCCTTTCGCTAAGGCTGTTCTTGTGGAATTGGCGAAGGGATATTTGGAAGCCCATAGAGCGCTATGGTGAAAAAGGAAATATCTTCCGTTCAAAACTGGAAAGAAGCTTTCTGAGAAACTGCTCTGCGTTCTGTTAATTGATCTCACAGAGTTACATCTTTCCCTTCAAGAAGCCTTTCGCTAAGGCTGTTCATGTGGAATTGGCAAAGTGATATTTGGAAGCCCATAGAGCGCTATGGTGAAAAAGGAAATATCTTCCGTTCGAAACTGCAAAGAAGCTTTCTGAGAATCTGCTCTGTGTTCTGCTAATTCATCTCACAGAGTTACATCTTTCCCTTCAAGAAACCTTTCGCTAAGGCTGCTCTTGTGGAATTGGCAAAGTCATATTTGGAAGCCCATTGAGGTCTATGGTGAAAAAGGAAATATCTTCTGTTCAAAACTGGAAAGAAGCTTTCTGAGAAACTGCTCTGTGTTCTCTTAATTCATCTCACAGAGTTACATCTTTCCCTTCAAGAAGCCTTTCGCTAAGGCTGTTCTTGTGGAATTGGCAAAGACATATTTGGAAGCCCATTGAGGGCTATGGTGATAAAGGAAATATCTTCCGTTCAAAACTGGAAAGAAGCTTTCTGAGAAACTGCTCTGTGTTGTGTTAATTCGTCTCACAGAGTTACACCTTTCCCTTCAAGAAGCCTTTCGCTAAGGCTGTTCTTGTGGAATTGGCAAAGTGATATTTGGAAGGCCATAGAAGGCTGTGGTGAAAAAGGATATATCTTCCGTTCAAAACTGGAAAGAAGCTTTCTGAGAAACTGCTCTGTGTTCTGTTAATTCATCTCACAAAGTTACATATTTCCCTTCAAGAAGCCTTTCGCTAAGGCTGTTCTTGTGGAATTGGCAAAGTGATATTTGGAAGCCCATAGAGGGCTATGGTGAAAAAGGAAATACCTTCCGTTCAAAACTGGAAAGAAGCTTTCTGAGAAACTGCTCTGTGTTCTGTTAATTCATCTAACAGTGTTACATCTTTCCCTTCAAGAAGCCTTTCGCTAAGGCTGTTCTTGTGGAATTGGCAAAGTGATAATTGGAAGCCCATAGAGGGCTATGGTGAAAAAGGAAGTATCTTCCGCTCAAAACTGGAAAGAAGCTTTCTGAGAAACTGCTCTGTGTTCTGTTAATTCGTCTCACAGAGTTACATCTTTCCCTTCAAGAAGCCTTTCGCTAAGGCTGTTGTTGTGGAATTGGCAAAGTGATATTTGGAAGCCCATAGAGGGCTATGGTGAAAAAGGAAATATCTTCCGTTCAAAACTGGAAAGAAGCTTTCTGAGAAACTGCTCTGTGTTCTGTTAATTCATCTCACAGAGTTACATCTTTCCCTTCAAGAAGCCTTTCGCTAAGGCTGTTCTTGTGGAATTGGCAAAGGGATATTTGGAATCCCATGGAGGGCTATGGTTGATAAAGCAAATCTCTTGCTTTCATAACTGGAAAGAAGCTTTCTGAGAAACTGCTCTGTGTTCTGTTAATTCATCTCACAGAGTTACATATTTCCCTTCAAGAAGCCTTTCTCTAAGGCTGTTCTTGTGGAATTGGCAAAGTGATATTTGGAAGCCCATAGAGGGCTATGGTGAAAAAGGAAATACCTTCCGTTCAAAACTGGAAAGAAGCTTTCTGAGAAACTACTCTGTGTTCTGTTAATTCATCTCACAGTGTTACATCTTTTCCTTCAAGAAGCCTTTCGCTAAGGCTGTTCTTGTGGAATTGGCAAAGGGATATTTGGAAGCCCTTAGAGGGCTAGAGTGAAAAAGGAAATATCTTCCGTTCAAAACTGGAAAGAAGCTTTCTGAGGACCTGCTCTGTGTTCTGTTAATTCATCTCACAAAGTTACATCTTTCCCTTCAAGAAGCCTTTCTCTAAGGCTGTTCTTGTGGAATTGGCAAAGTGATATTTGGAAGCCCATAGAGGGCTATGGTGAAAAAGGAAATACCTTCCGTTCAAAACTGGAAAGAAGCTTTCTGAGAAACTACTCTGTGTTCTGTTAATTCATCTCACAGTGTTACATCTTTCCCTTCAAGAAGCCTTTAGCTAAGGCTGTTCTTGTGGAATTGGCAAAGTGATATTTGGAAGCCCATAGAGGGCTTGGGTGAAAAAGGAAATATCTTCCGTTCAAAACAGGAAAGAAGCTTTCTGAGAAACTGCTCTGTGTTCTGTTAATACATCTCAAAGAGTTACATCTTTCCCTTCAAGAAGCCTTTCGCTAAGGCTCTTCTTGTGGAAATGACAAAGTGATATTTGGAAGCCCATAGAGGGCTATGGTGAAATTGGAAATATCTTCCTTTCAAAACTGGAAAGAAAACTTCTGAGAAACTGCTCTGTGTTCTGTTAATTCATCTCACAGAGTTACATCTTTCCCTTCAAGAAGCCTTTCGCTAAAGCTGTTCTTGTGGAATTGGCAAAGTGATATTTGGAAGCCCATAGAGGGCTATGGTGAAAAAGGAAATATCTTCCGTTCAAAACTGGAAAGAAGCTTTCTGAGAAACTGCTCTGTGTGTCTGTTATATGATCTCACAGAGTTACATCTTTCCCTTCAAGAAGCCTTTCACTAAGGCTCTTCTTGTGGAATTGGCAAAGTGATATTTGGAAGTCCATAGAGGGCTATGGTGAAAAAGGAAATATCTTCCGTTAGAAACTACAAAGAATCTTTCTGAGAAAGTGCTCTGTGTTCTGCTAATTCATCTCACAGAGTTACATCTTTCCCTTCAAGAAGCCTTTCGCTAAGGCTGTTCTTGTGGAATTGGCAAAGTCATATTTGGAAGCCCTTTGAGGGCTATGGTGAAAAAGGAAATATCTTCCGTTCAAAACTGGAAAGAAGCTTTCTGAGAAACTGCTCTGTGTTCTGTTAATTCATCTCACAGAGTTACATCTTTCCCTTCAAGAAGCATTTCGCTAAGGCTGTTCTTGTGGAATTGGCAAAGTCATATTTGGAAGCCCATTTAGGGCTATGGTGAAAAAGGAAATATCTTCCATTCAAAACTGGAAAGAAGCTTTCTGAGAAACTGCTCTGTGTTCTGTTAATTCATCTCTCAGAGTTACATCTTTCCCTTCAAGAAGCCTTTCGCTAAGGCTGTTCTTGTGGAATTGGCAAAGTGATATTTGGAAGCCCATAGAGGGCAATGGTGAAAAAGGAAATATCTTTCGTTCAAAACTGGAAACAACCTTTCTGAGAAACTGCTCTGTGTTCTGTTAATTCTTCTCACAGAGTTACATCTTTCCCTTCAAGAAGCCTTTCGCTAAGGCTGTTCTTGTGGAATTGGCAAAGTGATATTTGGAAGCCCATAGAGGGCTATGGTGAAAAAGGAAATACCTTCCGTTCAAAACTGGAAAGAAGCTTTCTGAGAAACTGCTCTGTGTTCTGTTAATTCATCTCACAGAGTTGCATCTTTCCCTTCAAGAAGCCTTTCGCTAAGGCTATTCTTGCGGAATTGCCAAAGGGATATTTGGAAGCCCATAGAGGGCTTTGGTGAAATAGGAAATATCTTCCATTCAAAACTGGAAAGAAGCTTTCTGAGAAACTGCTCTGTGTTCTGTTAGTTCATCTCACGGTGTTACATATTTCCCTTCAAGAAGCCTTTCGCTAAGGTTGTTCTTGTGGAATTGGCAAAGTGATATTTGGAAGCCCATAGAGGGCTATGGTGAAAAAGGAAATATCTTCCGTTCAAAACTGGAATGAAGCTTTCTGAGAAACTGCTCTGTGTTCTGTTAATTCATCTCACAGAGTTACATCTTTCCCTTCAAGAAACCTTTCGCTAAGGCTGTTCTTGTGGAATTGGCAAAGTCATATTTGGAAGCCCATTGAGGTCTATGGTGAAAAAGGAAATATCTTCTGTTCAAAACTGGAAAGAAGCTTTCTGAGAAACTGCTCTGTGTTCTCTTAATTCATCTCACAGAGTTACATCTTTCCCTTCAAGAAGCCTTTCGCTAAGGCTGTTCTTGTGGAATTGGCAAAGTCATATTTGGAAGCCCATTGAGGGCTATGGTGATAAAGGAAATATCTTCCGTTCAAAACTGGAAAGAAGCTTTCTGAGAAACTGCTCTGTGTTCTGTTAATTCATCTCACAGAGTTACATCTTTCCCTTCAAGAAGCCTTTCGCTAAGGCTGTTCTTGTGGAATTGGCAAAGTGATATTTGGAAGCCCATAGAGGGCTATGGTGAAAAAGGTAATATCTTCCGTTCAAAACTGGAAAGAACCTTTCTGAGAAACTGCTCTGTGTTCTGTTAATTCATCTCACAGAGTTACATCTTTCCCTTCAAGAAGCCTTTCGCTAAGGCTGTTCTTGTTTAATTGGCAAAGTGATATTTGGAAGCCCTTAGAGAGCTAGGGTGAAAAAGGAAATATCTTCCGTTCAAAACTGGAAAGAAGCTTTCTGAGAAACTGCTCTGTGTTCTGTTAATTCATCTCACAGAGTTACATCTTTCCCTTCAAGAAGACTTTCGATAAGGCTGTTCTTGTGGAATTGGCAAAGGGATATTTGGAAGCCCATGGAGGGCTATGGTGAAAAAGGAAATATCTTCCGTTCAAAACTGGAAAGAAGCTTTCTGAGAAACTGCTCTGTGTTCTGTTAATTCATCTCACAGAGCTACATCTTTCCCTTCAAGAAGTCTTTCGCTAAGGCTGTTCTTGTAGAATTGGCAAAGTGATATTTGGAAGCCCATAGAGGGCTATGGTGAAAAAGGAAATATCTTCCGTTCAAAACTGGAAAGAAACTTTCTGAGAAACTGCTCTGTGTTCTGTTAATTCGTCTCACACAGTTACACCTTTCCCTTCAAGAAGCCTTTCGCTAAGGCTGTTATTGTGGAATTGGCAAAGTGATATTTGGAAGCCCATAGAAGGCTATGGTGAAAAAGGAAATATCTTCCGTTGAAAACTGGAAATAAGCTTTCTGAGAAACTGCTCTGTGTTCTGTTAATTAATCTCACAGTGTTACATCTTTCCCTTCAAGAAGCCTTTCGCTAAGGCTGTTCTTGTGGAATTGGCAAAGTGATATTTGGAAGCGCATAGAGGGCTACGGTGAAAAAGCAAATAGCTTCCGTTCAAAAGTGGAAAGTAGCTTTCTGAGAAACTGCTCTGTGTTCTGTTAATTCATCTCACAGAGTTACATCTTTCCCTTCAAGAAGCCTTTCGCTAAGGTTGTTCTTGTGGAATTGTCAAAGGGATATTTGGAAGCTCATAGAGGGCTATGGTGAAAAAGGAAATATCTTCCGGTCAAAACTGGAAAGAAGCTTTCTGAGAAACTGCTCTGTGTTCTGTTAATTCATCTCAGAGAGTTACATCTTTCCCTGCAAGAAGCCTTTCGCTAAGGCTGTTCTTGTGGAATTGACAAAGTGATATTTGGAAGTCCATAGAGGGCTATGGTGAAAAAGCAAATATCTTCTGTTCCAAACTGGAAAGAAGCTTTCTGAGAAACTGATCTGTGTTCTGTTAATTCATCTCACAGAGTTACATCTTTCCCTTAAAGAAGCCTTTCGCTAAGGCTGTTCTTGTGGAATTGGCAAAGTCGTATTTGGAAGCCTATAGAGCGCTTTGGTGAAAAAGGAAATATCTTCCGTTCAAAACTGGAAAGAAGCTTTCTGAGAAACTGCTCTGTGTGTCTGTTAATTGATCTCACAGAGTTACATCTTTCCCTTCAAGAAGCCTTTCACTAAGGCTCTTCTTGTGGAATTGGCAAAGTGATATTTGGAAGTCCATAGAGGGCTATGGTGAAAAAGGAAATATCTTCCGTTCGAAACTGCAAAGAAGCTTTCTGAGAAAGTGCTCTGTGTTCTGCTAATTCATCTCACAGAGTTACATCTTTCCCTTCAAGAAGCCTTTCGCTAAGGCTGTTCTTGTGGAATTGGCAAAGTCATATTTGGAAGCCCTTTGAGGGCTATGGTGAAAAAGGAAATATCTTCCGTTCAAAACTGGAATGAAGCTTTCTGAGAAACTGCTCTGTGTTCTGTTAATTCATCTCACAGAGTTACATCTTTCCCTTCAAGAAGCCTTTCGCTAAGGCTGTTCTTGTGGAATTGGCGAAGGGATATTTGGAAGCCCATAGAGCGCTATGGTGAAAAAGGAAATATCTTCCGTTCAAAACTGGAAAGAAGCTTTCTGAGAAACTGCTCTGCGTTCTGTTAATTGATCTCACAGAGTTACATCTTTCCCTTCAAGAAACCTTTCGCTAAGGCTGTTCATGTGGAATTGGCAAAGTGATATTTGGAAGCCCATAGAGCGCTATGGTGAAAAAGGAAATATCTTCCGTTCGAAACTGCAAAGAAGCTTTCTGAGAATCTGCTCTGTGTTCTGCTAATTCATCTCACAGAGTTACATCTTTCCCTTCAAGAAACCTTTCGCTAAGGCTGCTCTTGTGGAATTGGCAAAGTCATATTTGGAAGCCCATTGAGGTCTATGGTGAAAAAGGAAATATCTTCTGTTCAAAACTGGAAAGAAGCTTTCTGAGAAACTGCTCTGTGTTCTCTTAATTCATCTCACAGAGTTACATCTTTCCCTTCAAGAAGCCTTTCGCTAAGGCTGTTCTTGTGGAATTGGCAAAGACATATTTGGAAGCCCATTGAGGGCTATGGTGATAAAGGAAATACCTTCCGTTCAAAACTGGAAAGAAGCTTTCTGAGAAACTGCTCTGTGTTGTGTTAATTCGTCTCACAGAGTTACACCTTTCCCTTCAAGAAGCCTTTCGCTAAGGCTGTTCTTGTGGAATTGGCAAAGTGATATTTGGAAGGCCATAGAAGGCTGTGGTGAAAAAGGATATATCTTCCGTTCAAAACTGGAAAGAAGCTTTCTGAGAAACTGCTCTGTGTTCTGTTAATTCATCTCACAAAGTTACATATTTCCCTTCAAGAAGCCTTTCGCTAAGGCTGTTCTTGTGGAATTGGCAAAGTGATATTTGGAAGCCCATAGAGGGCTATGGTGAATAAGGAAATACCTTCCGTTCAAAACTGGAAAGAAGCTTTCTGAGAAACTGCTCTGTGTTCTGTTAATTCATCTCACAGTGTTACATCTTTCCCTTCAAGAAGCCTTTCGCTAAGGCTGTTCTTGTGGAATTGGCAAAGTGATATTTGGAAGCCCATAGAGGGCTATGGTGAAAAAGGAAGTATCTTCCGCTCAAAACTGGAAAGAAGCTTTCTGAGAAACTGCTCTGTGTTCTGTTAATTCGTCTCACAGAGTTACATCTTTCCCTTCAAGAAGCCTTTCGCTAAGGCTGTTGTTGTGGAATTGGCAAAGTGATATTTGGAAGCCCATAGAGGGCTATGGTGAAAAAGGAAATATCTTCCGTTCAAAACTGGAAAGAAGCTTTCTGAGAAACTGCTCTGTGTTCTGTTAATTCATCTCACAGAGTTACATCTTTCCCTTCAAGAAGCCTTTCGCTAAGGCTGTTCTTGTGGAATTGGCAAAGGGATATTTGGAATCCCATGGAGGGCTATGGTTGATAAAGCAAATCTCTTCCTTTCATAACTGGAAAGAAGCTTTCTGAGAAACTGCTCTGTGTTCTGTTAATTCATCTCACAGAGTTACATATTTCCCTTCAAGAAGCCTTTCTCTAAGGCTGTTCTTGTGGAATTGGCAAAGTGATATTTGGAAGCCCATAGAGGGCTATGGTGAAAAAGGAAATACCTTCCGTTCAAAACTGGAAAGAAGCTTTCTGAGAAACTACTCTGTGTTCTGTTAATTCATCTCACAGTGTTACATCTTTTCCTTCAAGAAGCCTTTCGCTAAGGCTGTTCTTGTGGAATTGGCAAAGGGATATTTGGAAGCCCTTAGAGGGCTAGAGTGAAAAAGGAAATATCTTCCGTTCAAAACTGGAAAGAAGCTTTCTGAGGACCTGCTCTGTGTTCTGTTAATTCATCTCACAAAGTTACATCTTTCCCTTCAAGAAGCCTTTCTCTAAGGCTGTTCTTGTGGAATTGGCAAAGTGATATTTGGAAGCCCATAGAGGGCTATGGTGAAAAAGGAAATACCTTCCGTTCAAAACTGGAAAGAAGCTTTCTGAGAAACTGCTCTGTGTTCTGTTAATTCATCTCACAGTGTTACATCTTTCCCTTCAAGAAGCCTTTAGCTAAGGCTGTTCTTGTGGAATTGGCAAACTGATATTTGGAAGCCCATAGAGGGCTAGGGTGAAAAAGGAAATATCTTCCGTTCAAAACAGGAAAGAAGCTTTCTGAGAAACTGCTCTGTGTTCTGTTAATACATCTCAAAGAGTTACATCTTTCCCTTCAAGAAGCCTTTCGCTAAGGCTCTTCTTGTGGAAATGACAAAGTGATATTTGGAAGCCCATAGAGGGCTATGGTGAAATTGGAAATATCTTCCTTTCAAAACTGGAAAGAAAACTTCTGAGAAACTGCTCTGTGTTCTGTTAATTCATCTCACAGAGTTACATCTTTCCCTTCAAGAAGCCTTTCGCTAAAGCTGTTCTTGTGGAATTGGCAAAGTGATATTTGGAAGCCCATAGAGGGCTATGGTGAAAAAGGAAATATCTTCCGTTCAAAACTGGAAAGAAGCTTTCTGAGAAACTGCTCTGTGTGTCTGTTATATGATCTCACAGAGTTACATCTTTCCCTTCAAGAAGCCTTTCACTAAGGCTCTTCTTGTGGAATTGGCAAAGTGATATTTGGAAGTCCATAGAGGGCTATGGTGAAAAAGGAAATATCTTCCGTTAGAAACTACAAAGAATCTTTCTGAGAAAGTGCTCTGTGTTCTGCTAATTCATCTCACAGAGTTACATCTTTCCCTTCAAGAAGCCTTTCGCTAAGGCTGTTCTTGTGGAATTGGCAAAGTCATATTTGGAAGCCCTTTGAGGGCTATGGTGAAAAAGGAAATATCTTCCGTTCAAAACTGGAAAGAAGCTTTCTGAGAAACTGCTCTGTGTTCTGTTAATTCATCTCACAGAGTTACATCTTTCCCTTCAAGAAGCATTTCGCTAAGGCTGTTCTTGTGGAATTGGCAAAGTCATATTTGGAAGCCCATTGAGGGCTATGGTGAAAAAGGAAATATCTTCCATTCAAAACTGGAAAGAAGCTTTCTGAGAAACTGCTCTGTGTTCTGTTAATTCATCTCTCAGAGTTACATCTTTCCCTTCAAGAAGCCTTTCGCTAAGGCTGTTCTTGTGGAATTGGCAAAGTGATATTTGGAAGCCCATAGAGGGCAATGGTGAAAAAGGAAATATCTTTCGTTCAAAACTGGAAACAACCTTTCTGAGAAACTGCTCTGTGTTCTGTTAATTCTTCTCACAGAGTTACATCTTTCCCTTCAAGAAGCCTTTCGCTAAGGCTGTTCTTGTGGAATTGGCAAAGTGATATTTGGAAGCCCATAGAGGGCTATGGTGAAAAAGGAAATACCTTCCGTTCAAAACTGGAAAGAAGCTTTCTGAGAAACTGCTCTGTGTTCTGTTAATTCATCTCACAGAGTTGCATCTTTCCCTTCAAGAAGCCTTTCGCTAAGGCTATTCTTGCGGAATTGCCAAAGGGATATTTGGAAGCCCATAGAGGGCTTTGGTGAAATAGGAAATATCTTCCATTCAAAACTGGAAAGAAGCTTTCTGAGAAACTGCTCTGTGTTCTGTTAGTTCATCTCACGGTGTTACATATTTCCCTTCAAGAAGCCTTTCGCTAAGGTTGTTCTTGTGGAATTGGCAAAGTGATATTTGGAAGCCCATAGAGGGCTATGGTGAAAAAGGAAATATCTTCCGTTCAAAACTGGAATGAAGCTTTCTGAGAAACTGCTCTGTGTTCTGTTAATTCATCTCACAGAGTTACATCTTTCCCTTCAAGAAACCTTTCGCTAAGGCTGTTCTTGTGGAATTGGCAAAGTCATATTTGGAAGCCCATTGAGGTCTATGGTGAAAAAGGAAATATCTTCTGTTCAAAACTGGAAAGAAGCTTTCTGAGAAACTGCTCTGTGTTCTCTTAATTCATCTCACAGAGTTACATCTTTCCCTTCAAGAAGCCTTTCGCTAAGGCTGTTCTTGTGGAATTGGCAAAGTGATATTTGGAAGCCCATAGAGGGCTATGGTGAAAAAGGTAATATCTTCCGTTCAAAACTGGAAAGAACCTTTCTGAGAAACTGCTCTGTGTTCTGTTAATTCATCTCACAGAGTTACATCTTTCCCTTCAAGAAGCCTTTCGCTAAGGCTGTTCTTGTTTAATTGGCAAAGTGATATTTGGAAGCCCTTAGAGAGCTAGGGTGAAAAAGGAAATATCTTCCGTTCAAAACTGGAAAGAAGCTTTCTGAGAAACTGCTCTGTGTTCTGTTAATTCATCTCACAGAGTTACATCTTTCCCTTCAAGAAGACTTTCGATAAGGCTGTTCTTGTGGAATTGGCAAAGGGATATTTGGAAGCCCATGGAGGGCTATGGTGAAAAAGGAAATATCTTCCGTTCAAAACTGGAAAGAAGCTTTCTGAGAAACTGCTCTGTCTTCTGTTAATTCATCTCACAGAGCTACATCTTTCCCTTCAAGAAGTCTTTCGCTAAGGCTGTTCTTGTAGAATTGGCAAAGTGATATTTGGAAGCCCATAGAGGGCTATGGTGAAAAAGGAAATATCTTCCGTTCAAAACTGGAAAGAAACTTTCTGAGAAACTGCTCTGTGTTCTGTTAATTCGTCTCACACAGTTACACCTTTCCCTTCAAGAAGCCTTTCGCTAAGGCTGTTATTGTGGAATTGGCAAAGTGATATTTGGAAGCCCATAGAAGGCTATGGTGAAAAAGGAAATATCTTCCGTTGAAAACTGGAAATAAGCTTTCTGAGAAACTGCTCTGTGTTCTGTTAATTCATCTCACAGTGTTACATCTTTCCCTTCAAGAAGCCTTTCGCTAAGGCTGTTCTTGTGGAATTGGCAAAGTGATATTTGGAAGCGCATAGAGGGCTACGGTGAAAAAGCAAATATCTTCCGTTCAAAAGTGGAAAGTAGCTTTCTGAGAAACTGCTCTGTGTTCTGTTAATTCATCTCACAGAGTTACATCTTTCCCTTCAAGAAGCCTTTCGCTAAGGTTGTTCTTGTGGAATTGTCAAAGGGATATTTGGAAGCTCATAGAGGGCTATGGTGAAAAAGGAAATATCTTCCGGTCAAAACTGGAAAGAAGCTTTCTGAGAAACTGCTCTGTGTTCTGTTAATTCATCTCAGAGAGTTACATCTTTCCCTGCAAGAAGCCTTTCGCTAAGGCTGTTCTTGTGGAATTGACAAAGTGATATTTGGAAGTCCATAGAGGGCTATGGTGAAAAAGCAAATATCTTCTGTTCCAAACTGGAAAGAAGCTTTCTGAGAAACTGATCTGTGTTCTGTTAATTCAACTCACAGAGTTACATCCTTCCCTTCAAGAAGCCTTTCGCTAAGGCTGTTCTTGTGGAATTGGCAAAGTGATATTTGGAAGCCCATAGAGGGCTTTGGTGAAAAAGGAAATATCTTCCGTTCAAAACTGGAAAGAAGCTTTCTGAGAAACTGCTCTGTGTTCTGTTAATTCATCTCACAGAGTTACATCTTTCCCTTCAAGAAGCCTTTCGCTAAGGCTGTTGTTGTGGAATTGGCAAAGGGATATTTGGAAGCCCATAGAGCGCTATGGTGAAAAAGGAAATGTCTTCCGTTCAAAACTGGAAAGAAGCTTTCTGAGAAACTGCTCTGTGTGTATGTTAATTGATCTCACAGAGTTACATCTTTCCCTTCAAGAAGCCTTTCGCTAAGGCTGTTCTTGTGGAATTGGCAAAGTGATATTTGGAAGTCCATAGAGGGCTATGGTGAAAAAGGAAATATCTTCCGTTCGAAACTGCAAAGAAGCTTTCTGAGAAAGTGCTCTGTGTTCTGCTAATTCATCTCACAGAGTTACATCTTTCCCTTCAAGAAGCCTTTCGCTGAGGCTGTTCTTGTGTAATTGGCAAAGTCATATTTGGAAGCCCTTTGAGGGCTATGGTGAAAAAGGAAATATCTTCCGTTGAAAACTGGAAAGAAGCTTTCTGAGAAACTGCTCTGTGTTCTGTTAATTCATCTCACAGAGTTACATCTTTCCCTTCAAGAAGCCTTTCGCTAAGGCTGTTCTTGTGGAATTGGCAAAGTGATATTTGGAAGCCCATAGAGGGCTATGGTGAAAAAGGAAATATCTTTCGTTCAAAACTGGAAAGAACCTTTCTGAGAAACTGCTCTGTGTTCTGTTAATTCATCTCACAGAGTTACATCTTTCCCTTCAAGAAGCCTTTCGCTAAGGCTGTTCATGTGGAATTGGCAAAGTGATATTTGGAAGCCCATAGAGCGCTGTGGTGAAAAAGGAAATATCTTCCGTTCGAAACTGCAAAGAAGCTTTCTGAGAAACTGCTCAGTGTTCTGCTAATTCATCTCACAGAGTTACATCTTTCCCTTCAAGAAACCTTTCGCTAAGGCTGTTCTTGTGGAATTGGCAAAGTCATATTTGGAAGCCCATTGAGGGCTACGGTGAAAAAGGAAATATCTTCTGTTCAAAACTGGAAAGAAGCTTTCTGAGAAACTGCTCTGTGTTCTCTTAATTCATCTCACAGAGTTACATCTTTCCCTTCAAGAAGCCTTTCGCTAAGGCTGTTCTTGTGGAATTGTCAAAGTCATATTTGGAAGCCCATTGAGGGCTATGGTGAAAAAGGAAATATCTTCCGTTCAAAACTGGAAAGAAGCTTTCTGAGAAACTGCTCTGTGTTCTGTTAATTCATCTCACAGAGTTACATCTTTCCCTTCAAGAAGCCTTTCGCTAAGGCTGTTCTTGTGGAATTGGCAAAGTGATATTTGGAAGCCCATAGAGGGCTATGGTGAAAAAGGTAATATCTTCCGTTCAAAACTGGAAAGAACCTTTCTGAGAAACTGCTCTGTGTTCTGTTAATTCATCTCACAGAGTTACATCTTTCCCTTCAAGAAGCCTTTCGCTAAGGCTGTTCTTGTGGAATTGGCAAAGTGATATTTGGAAGCCCAAAGAGGGCTATGGTGAAAAAGGAAATACCTTCCGTTCAAAACTGGAAAGAAGCTTTCTGAGAAACTGCTCTGTGTTCTGTTAATTCATCTCACAGTGTTACATCTTTCCCTTCAAGAAGCCTTTAGCTAAGGCTGTTCTTGTGGAATTGGCAAAGTGATATTTGGAAGCCCATAGAGGGCTAGGGTGAAAAAGGAAATATCTTCCGTTCAAAACAGGAAAGAAGCTTTCTGAGAAACTGCTCTGTGTTCTGTTAATACATCTCAAAGAGTTACATCTTTCCCTTCAAGAAGCCTTTCGCTAAGGCTCTTCTTGTGGAAATGACAAAGTGATATTTGGAAGCCCATAGAGGGCTATGGTGAAATTGGAAATATCTTCCTTTCAAAACTGGAAAGAAAACTTCTGAGAAACTGCTCTGTGTTCTGTTAATTCATCTCACAGAGTTACATCTTTCCCTTCAAGAAGCCTTTCGCTAAAGCTGTTCTTGTGGAATTGGCAAAGTGATATTTGGAAGCCCATAGAGGGCTATGGTGAAAAAGGAAATATCTTCCGTTCAAAACTGGAAAGAAGCTTTCTGAGAAACTGCTCTGTGTTGTGTGAATTCATCTCACAGAGTTACATCTTTCCCTTCAAGAAGCCTTTCGCTAAGGCTGTTCTTGTGGAAGTGGCAAAGTGATATTTGGAAGCCCCTAGAGGGCTATGGTGAAAAAGGAAATATCTTCCGTTCAAAACTGGAAAGAAGCTTTCTGAGAAACTGCTCTGTGTGTCTGTTATATGATCTCACAGAGTTACATCTTTCCCTTCAAGAAGCCTTTCACTAAGGCTCTTCTTGTGGAATTGGCAAAGTGATATTTGGAAGTCCATAGAGGGCTATGGTGAAAAAGGAAATATCTTCCGTTAGAAACTACAAAGAATCTTTCTGAGAAAGTGCTCTGTGTTCTGCTAATTCATCTCACAGAGTTACATCTTTCCCTTCAAGAAGCCTTTCGCTAAGGCTGTTCTTGTGGAATTGGCAAAGTCATATTTGGAAGCCCTTTGAGGGCTATGGTGAAAAAGGAAATATCTTCCGTTCAAAACTGGAAAGAAGCTTTCTGAGAAACTGCTCTGTGTTCTGTTAATTCATCTCACAGAGTTACATCTTTCCCTTCAAGAAGCATTTCGCTAAGGCTGTTCTTGTGGAATTGGCAAAGTCATATTTGGAAGCCCATTGAGGGCTATGGTGAAAAAGGAAATATCTTCCGTTCAAAACTGGAAAGAAGCTTTCTGAGAAACTGCTCTGTGTTCTGTTAATTCATCTCTCAGAGTTACATCTTTCCCTTCAAGAAGCCTTTCGCTAAGGCTGTTCTTGTGGAATTGGCAAAGTGATATTTGGAAGCGCATAGAGGGCAATGGTGAAAAAGGAAATATCTTTCGTTCAAAACTGGAAACAACCTTTCTGAGAAACTGCTCTGTGTTCTGTTAATTCTTCTCACAGAGTTACATCTTTCCCTTCAAGAAGCCTTTCGCTAAGGCTGTTCTTGTGGAATTGGCAAAGTGATATTTGGAAGCCCATAGAGGGCTATGGTGAAAAAGGAAATACCTTCCGTTCAAAACTGGAAAGAAGCTTTCTGAGAAACTGCTCTGTGTTCTGTTAATTCATCTCACAGAGTTGCATCTTTCCCTTCAAGAAGCCTTTCGCTAAGGCTATTCTTGCGGAATTGCCAAAGGGATATTTGGAAGCCCATAGAGGGCTTTGGTGAAATAGGAAATATCTTCCATTCAAAACTGGAAAGAAGCTTTCTGAGAAACTGCTCTGTGTTCTGTTAGTTCATCTCACGGTGTTACATATTTCCCTTCAAGAAGCCTTTCGCTAAGGTTGTTCTTGTGGAATTGGCAAAGTGATATTTGGAAGCCCATAGAGGGCTATGGTGAAAAAGGAAATATCTTCCGTTCAAAACTGGAATGAAGCTTTCTGAGAAACTGCTCTGTGTTCTGTTAATTCATCTCACAGAGTTACATCTTTCCCTTCAAGAAACCTTTCGCTAAGGCTGTTCTTGTGGAATTGGCAAAGTCATATTTGGAAGCCCATTGAGGTCTATGGTGAAAAAGGAAATATCTTCTGTTCAAAACTGGAAAGAAGCTTTCTGAGAAACTGCTCTGTGTTCTCTTAATTCATCTCACAGAGTTACATCTTTCCCTTCAAGAAGCCTTTCGCTAAGGCTGTTCTTGTGGAATTGGCAAAGTCATATTTGGAAGCCCATTGAGGGCTATGGTGATAAAGGAAATATCTTCCGTTCAAAACTGGAAAGAAGCTTTCTGAGAAACTGCTCTGTGTTCTGTTAATTCATCTCACAGAGTTACATCTTTCCCTTCAAGAAGCCTTTCGCTAAGGCTGTTCTTGTGGAATTGGCAAAGTGATATTTGGAAGCCCATAGAGGGCTATGGTGAAAAAGGTAATATCTTCCGTTCAAAACTGGAAAGAACCTTTCTGAGAAACTGCTCTGTGTTCTGTTAATTCATCTCACAGAGTTACATCTTTCCCTTCAAGAAGCCTTTCGCTAAGACTGTTCTTGTTTAATTGGCAAAGTGATATTTGGAAGCCCTTAGAGAGCTAGGGTGAAAAAGGAAATATCTTCCGTTCAAAACTGGAAAGAAGCTTTCTGAGAAACTGCTCTGTGTTCTGTTAATTCATCTCACAGAGTTACATCTTTCCCTTCAAGAAGACTTTCGATAAGGCTGTTCTTGTGGAATTGGCAAAGGGATATTTGGAAGCCCATGGAGGGCTATGGTGAAAAAGGAAATATCTTCCGTTCAAAACTGGAAAGAAGCTTTCTGAGAAACTGCTCTGTGTTCTGTTAATTCATCTCACAGAGCTACATCTTTCCCTTCAAGAAGTCTTTCGCTAAGGCTGTTCTTGTAGAATTGGCAAAGTGATATTTGGAAGCCCATAGAGGGCTATGGTGAAAAAGGAAATATCTTCCGTTCAAAACTGGAAAGAAACTTTCTGAGAAACTGCTCTGTGTTCTGTTAATTCGCCTCACACAGTTACACCTTTCCCTTCAAGAAGCCTTTCGCTAAGGCTGTTATTGTGGAATTGGCAAAGTGATATTTGGAAGCCCATAGAAGGCTATGGTGAAAAAGGAAATATCTTCCGTTGAAAACTGGAAATAAGCTTTCTGAGAAACTGCTCTGTGTTCTGTTAATTCATCTCACAGTGTTACATCTTTCCCTTCAAGAAGCCTTTCGCTAAGGCTGTTCTTGTGGAATTGGCAAAGTGATATTTGGAAGCGCATAGAGGGCTACGGTGAAAAAGCAAATATCTTCCGTTCAAAAGTGGAAAGTAGCTTTCTGAGAAACTGCTCTGTGTTCTGTTAATTCATCTCACAGAGTTACATCTTTCCCTTCAAGAAGCCTTTCGCTAAGGTTGTTCTTGTGGAATTGTCAAAGGGATATTTGGAAGCTCATAGAGGGCTATGGTGAAAAAGGAAATATCTTCCGGTCAAAACTGGAAAGAAGCTTTCTGAGAAACTGCTCTGTGTTCTGTTAATTCATCTCAGAGAGTTACATCTTTCCCTGCAAGAAGCCTTTCGCTAAGGCTGTTCTTGTGGAATTGACAAAGTGATATTTGGAAGTCC
The DNA here is from genome assembly GCF_047675955.1 of Chlorocebus sabaeus. Taxonomy (NCBI): domain Eukaryota; kingdom Metazoa; phylum Chordata; class Mammalia; order Primates; family Cercopithecidae; genus Chlorocebus; species Chlorocebus sabaeus. The sequence goes on along the minus strand of NW_027327540.1, from coordinate 125,522 downwards.
ATAGAGGGCTATGGTGAAAAAGCAAATATCTTCTGTTCCAAACTGGAAAGAAGCTTTCTGAGAAACTGATCTGTGTTCTGTTAATTCATCTCACAGAGTTACATCCTTCCCTTCAAGAAGCCTTTCGCTAAGGCTGTTCTTGTGGAATTGGCAAAGTCATATTTGGAAGCCCATAGAGGGCTTTGGTGAAAAAGGAAATATCTTCCGTTCAAAACTGGAAAGAAGCTTTCTGAGAAACTGCTCTGTGTTCTGTTAATTCATCTCACAGAGTTACATCTTTCCCTTCAAGAAGCCTTTCGCTAAGGCTGTTGTTGTGGAATTGGCAAAGGGATATTTGGAAGCCCATAGAGCGCTATGGTGAAAAAGGAAATGTCTTCCGTTCAAAACTGGAAAGAAGCTTTCTGAGAAACTGCTCTGTGTGTATGTTAATTGATCTCACAGAGTTACATCTTTCCCTTCAAGAAGCCTTTCGCTAAGGCTGTTCTTGTGGAATTGGCAAAGTGATATTTGGAAGTCCATAGAGGGCTATGGTGAAAAAGGAAATATCTTCCGTTCGAAACTGCAAAGAAGCTTTCTGAGAAAGTGCTCTGTGTTCTGCTAATTCATCTCACAGAGTTACATCTTTCCCTTCAAGAAGCCTTTCGCTGAGGCTGTTCTTGTGTAATTGGCAAAGTCATATTTGGAAGCCCTTTGAGGGCTATGGTGAAAAAGGAAATATCTTCCGTTCAAAACTGGAAAGAAGCTTTCTGAGAAACTGCTCTGTGTTCTGTTAATTCATCTCACAGAGTTACATCTTTCCCTTCAAGAAGCCTTTCGCTAAGGCTGTTCTTGTGGAATTGGCAAAGTGATATTTGGAAGCCCATAGAGGGCTATGGTGAAAAAGGAAATACCTTCCGTTCAAAACCGGAAAGAAGCTTTCTGAGAAACTGCTCTGTGTTCTGTTAATTCATCTCACAGAGTTACATCTTTCCCTTCAAGAATCATTTCGCTAAGGCTGTTCTTGTGGAATTGGCAAAGTCATATTTGGAAGCCCACTGAGGGCTATGGTGAAAAAGGAAATATCTTCCGTTGAAAACTGGAAAGAAGCTTTCTGAGAAACTGCTCTGTGTTCTGTTAATTCATCTCACAGAGTTACATCTTTCCCTTCAAGAAGCCTTTCGCTAAGGCTGTTCTTGTGGAATTGGCAAAGTGATATTTGGAAGCCCATAGAGGTCTATGGTGAAAAAGGAAATATCTTTCGTTCAAAACTGGAAAGAACCTTTCTGAGAAACTGCTCTGTGTTCTGTTAATTCATCTCACAGAGTTACATCTTTCCCTTCAAGAAGCCTTTCGCTAAGGCTGTTCATGTGGAATTGGCAAAGTGATATTTGGAAGCCCATAGAGCGCTATGGTGAAAAAGGAAATATCTTCCGTTCGAAACTGCAAAGAAGCTTTCTGAGAAACTGCTCAGTGTTCTGCTAATTCATCTCACAGAGTTACATCTTTCCCTTCAAGAAACCTTTCGCTAAGGCTGTTCTTGTGGAATTGGCAAAGTCATATTTGGAAGCCCATTGAGGGCTACGGTGAAAAAGGAAATATCTTCTGTTCAAAACTGGAAAGAAGCTTTCTGAGAAACTGCTCTGTGTTCTCTTAATTCATCTCACAGAGTTACATCTTTCCCTTCAAGAAGCCTTTCGCTAAGGCTGTTCTTGTGGAATTGTCAAAGTCATATTTGGAAGCCCATTGAGGGCTATGGTGAAAAAGGAAATATCTTCCGTTCAAAACTGGAAAGAAGCTTTCTGAGAAACTGCTCTGTGTTCTGTTAATTCATCTCACAGAGTTACATCTTTCCCTTCAAGAAGCCTTTCGCTAAGGCTGTTCTTGTGGAATTGGCAAAGTGATATTTGGAAGCCCATAGAGGGCTATGGTGAAAAAGGTAATATCTTCCGTTCAAAACTGGAAAGAACCTTTCTGAGAAACTGCTCTGTGTTCTGTTAATTCATCTCACAGAGTTACATCTTTCCCTTCAAGAAGCCTTTCGCTAAGGCTGTTCTTGTGGAATTGGCAAAGTGATATTTGGAAGCCCTTAGAGGGCTAGGGTGAAAAAGGAAATATCTTCCGTTCAAAACTGGAAAGAAGCTTTCTGAGAAACTGCTCTGTGTTCTGTTAATTCATCTCACAGAGTTACATCTTTCCTTTCAAGAAGACTTTCGATAAGGCTGTTCTTGTGGAATTGGCAAAGGGATATTTGGAAGCCCATGGAGGGCTATGGTGAAAAAGGAAATATCTTCCGTTCAAAACTGGAAAGAAGCTTTCTGAGAAACTGCTCTGTGTTCTGTTAATTCATCTCACAGAGCTACATCTTTCCCTTCAAGAAGTCTTTCGCTAAGGCTGTTCTTGTGGAATTGGCAAAGTGATATTTGGAAGCCCATAGAGGGCTATGGTGAAAAAGGAAATATCTTCCGTTCAAAACTGGAAAGAAACTTTCTGAGAAACTGCTCTGTGTTCTGCTAATTCGTCTCACACAGTTACACCTTTCCCTTCAAGAAGCCTTTCGCTAAGGCTGTTCTTGTGGAATTGGCAAAGGGATATTTGGAAGCCCATAGAAGGCTATGGTGAAAAAGGAAATATCTTCCGTTAAAAACTGGAAAGAAGCTTTCTGAGAAACTGCTCTGTGTTTTGTTAATTCATCTCACAGTGTTACATCTTTCCCTTCAAGAAGCCTTTCGCTAAGGCTGTTCTTGTGGAATTGGCAAAGTGATATTTGGAAACGCATAGAGGGCTACGGTGAAAAAGGAAATATCTTCCGTTCAAAAGTGGAAAGTAGCTTTCTGAGAAACTGCTCTGTGTTCTGTTAATTCATCTCACAGAGTTACATCTTTCCCTTCAAGAAGCCTTTCGCTAAGGCTGTTCTTGTGGAATTGTCAAAGGGATATTTGGAAGCTCATAGAGGGCTATGGTGAAAAAGGAAATATCTTCCGGTCAAAACTGGAAAGAAGCTTTCTGAGAAACTGCTCTGTGTTCTGTTAATTCATCTCAGAGAGTTACATCTTTCCCTGCAAGAAGCCTTTCGCTAAGGCTGTTCTTGTGGAATTGACAAAGTGATATTTGGAAGCCCATATAGGGCTATGGTGAAAAAGCAAATATCTTCTGTTCCAAACTGGAAAGAAGCGTTCTGAGAAACTGCTCTGTGTTCTGTTAATTCATCTCACAGAGTTACATCTTTCCCTTAAAGAAGCCTTTCGCTAAGGCTGTTCTTGTGGAATTGGCAAAGTCGTATTTGGAAGCCTATAGAGCGCTTTGGTGAAAAAGGAAATATCTTCCGTTCAAAACTGGAAAGAAGCTTTCTGAGAAACTGCTCTGTGTTCTGTTAATTCGTCTCACAGAGTTACATCTTTCCCTTCAAGAAGCCTTTCGCTAAGGCTGTTGTTGTGGAATTGGCAAAGGGATATTTGGAAGCCCATAGAGCGCTATGGTGAAAAAGGAAATGTCTTCCGTTCAAAACAGGAAAGAAGCTTTCTGAGAAACTGGTCTGTGTGTCTGTTAATTGATCTCACAGAGTTACATCTTTCCCTTCAAGATGCCTTTCGCTAAGGCTGTTCTTGTGGAATTGGCAAAGTGATATTTGGAAGTCCATAGAGGGCTGTGGTGAAAAAGGAAATATCTTCCGTTCGAAACTGCAAAGAAGCTTTCTGAGAAAGTGCTCTGTGTTCTGCTAATTCATCTCACAGAGTTACATCTCTCCCTTCAAGAAGCCTTTCGCTAAGGCTGTTCTTGTGGAAGTGGCAAAGTGATATTTGGAAGCCCATAGAGGGCTACGGTGAAAAAGGAAATATCTTCCGTTCAAAACTGGAAAGAAGCTTTCTGAGAAACTGCTCTGTGTTCTGTTAATTCATCTCACAGAGTTACATCTCTCCCTTCAAGAAGCTTTTCGCTAAGGCTGTTCTTGTGGAATTGGCAAAGTGATATTTGGAAGCCCATAGAGGGCTATGGTGAAAAAGGAAATATCTTCCGTTCGAAACTGCAAAGAAGCTTTCTGAGAAACTGCTCTGTGTTCTGCTAATTCATCTCACAGAGTTACATCTTTCCCTTCAAGAAGCCTTTCGCTAAGGCTGTTCTTGTGGAATTGCCAAAGGGATATTTGGAAGCCCATTGAGGGCTATGGTGAAAAAGGAAATATCTTCTGTTCAAAACTAGAAAGAAGCTTTCAGAGAAACTGCTCTGTGTTCTCTTAATTCATCTCACAGAGTTACATCTTTCCCTTCAAGAAGCCTTTCGCTAAGGCTGTTCTTGTGGAATTGGAAAAGTCATATTTGGAAGCCCATTGAGGGCTATGGTGAAAAAGGAAATATCTTCCGTTCAAAACTGGAAAGTAGCTTTCTGAGAAACTGCTCTGTGTTCTGTTAATTCATCTCACAGAGTTACATCTTTCCCTTCAAGAAGCCTTTCGCTAAGGCTGTTCTTGTGGAATTGGCAAAGTGATATTTGGAAGCCCATGGAGGGCTATGGTGAAAAAGGTAGTATCTTCCGTTCAAAACTGGAAAGAAACTTTCTGAGAAACTGTTCTGTGTTCTGTTAATTCATCTCACAGAGTTACATCTTTCCCTTCAAGAAGCCTTTCGCAAAGGCTGTTCTTCTGGAATTGGCAAAGTGATATTTGGAAGCCCATAGAGGGCTATGGTGAAAAAGGAAATATCTTCCGTTCAAGACTGGAAAGAAGCTTTCTGACAAACTGCTCTGTGTTCTGTTAATTCATCTCACAGAGCTACATCTTTCCCTTCAAGAAGCCTTTCGCTAAGGCTGTTCTTGTGGGATTGGCAAAGTGATATTTGGAAGCCCATAGAGGGCTATGGTGAAAAAGGAAATATCTTCCGTTCAAAATTGGAAAGAAGCTTTCTGAGAAACTGCTCTGTGTTCTGTTAATTCATCTCACAGAGTTACATCTTTCCCTTCAAGAAGCCTTTCGCTACGGCTGTTCATGTGGAATTGGCAAAGTGATATTTGGAAGCCCATAGAGGGCTACGGTGAAAAAGGAAATATCTTCCGTTCAAAACTGGAAAGAATCTTTCTGAGAAACTGCTCTGTGTTCTGTTAATTCGTCTCACAGAGTTACACCTTTCCCTTCAAGAAGCCTTTCGCAAAGGCTGTTCTTGTGGAATTGGCAAAGTGATATTTGGAAGGCCATAGAAGGCTGTGGTGAAAAAGGATATATCTTCCGTTCAAAACTGGAAAGAAGCTTTCTGAGAAACTGCTCTGTGTTCTGTTAATTCATCTCACAGAGTTACATATTTCCCTTCAAGAAGCCTTTCGCTAAGGCTGTTCTTGTGGAATTGGCAAAGTGATATTTGGAAGCCCATAGAGGGCTATGGTGAAAAAGGAAACACCTTCCGTTCAAAACTGGAAAGAAGCTTTCTGAGAAACTGCTCTGTGTTCTGTTAATTGATCTCACAGTGTTACATCTTTCCCTTCAAGAAGCCTTTCGCTAAGGCTGTTCTTGTGGAATTGGCAAAGGGATATTTGGAAGGCCTTAGAGGGCTACGGTGAAAAAGGAAATATCTTCCGTTCATAACTGGAAAGAAGCTTTCTGAGAAACTGCTCTGTGTTCTGTTAATTCATCTCACAGAGTTACATCTTTCCCTTCAAGAAGCCTTTCGCTAAGCCTGTTCTTGTGGAATTGGCAAAGTGATATTTGGAAGCCCATAGAGGGCTATGGTGAAAAAGGAAATATCATCCGTTCAAAAATGGAAAGAAGGTTTCTGAGAAACTGCTCTGTGTTCTGTTAATTCATCTCACAGAGTTACATCTTTCCCTTCAAGAAGCCTTTCGCTAAGGCTGTTCTTGTGGAATTGGCAAAGTGATATTTGGAAGCCCATTGACGGCTATGGTGAAAAAGGAAATATCTTCCGTTCAAAACTGGAAAGAAGCTTTCTGAGAAACTGCTCTGTGTTCTGTTAATTCATCTCACAGTGTTACATCTTTCCCTTCAAGAAGCCTTTCGCTAAGGCTGTTCTTGTGGAATTGGCAAAGGGATATTTGGAAGCCCATAGAGGGCTATGGTGAAAAAGGAAATATCTTCCGTTCAAAACTGGAAAGAAGCTTTCTGAGAAACTGCTCTGTGTTCTGTTAATTCATCTCACAGAGTTACATCTTTCCCTTCAAGAAGTCTTTCGCTAAGGCTGTTCTTCTGGAATTGGCAAAGTGATATTTGGAAGCCCATAGAGGGATATGGTGAAAAAGGAAATATCTTCCGTTCAAAAGTGGAAAGAAGCTTTCTGAGAAACTGCTCTGTGTTCTGTTAATTCATCTCACAGAGTTACATCTTTCCCGTCAAGAAGCATTTCGCTAAGGCTGTTCCTGTGGAATTGACAAAGTGATATTTGGAAGCCCATAGAGGGCTATGGTGAAAAAGGAAATATCTTCCGTTCAAAACTGGAAAGAAGCTTTCTGACAAACTGCTCTGTGTTCTGTTAATTCATCTCACAGAGTTACATCTTTCCCTTCAAGAAGCCTTTAGCTACGGCTGTTCTTGTGGAATTGGCAAAGGGATATTTGGAAGCCCATGGAGGGCTATGGATGATAAAGCAAATATCTTCCTTTCATAACTGGAAAGAAGCTTTCTGAGAAACTGCTCTGTGTTCTGTTAATTCATCTCAGAGAGTTACATATTTCCCTTCAAGAAGCCTTTCTCTAAGGCTGTTCTTGTGGAATTGGCAAAGTGATATTTGGAAGCCCATAGAGGGCTATGGTGAAAAAGGAAATACCTTCCGTTCAAAACTGGAAAGAAGCTTTCTGAGAAACTGCTCTGTGTTCTGTTAATTCATCTCACAGTGTTACATCTTTTCCTTCAAGAAGCCTTTCGCTAAGGCTGTTCTTGTGGAATTGGCAAAGGGATATTTGGAAGCCCTTAGAGGGCTAGAGTTAAAAAGGAAATATCTTCCGTTCAAAACTGGAAAGAAGCTTTCTGAGAAAGTGCTCTGTGTTCTGTTAATTCATCTCACAAAGTTACATATTTCCCTTCAAGAAGCCTTTAGCTAAGGCTGTTCTTGTGGAATTGGCAAAGTGATATTTGGAAGCCCATAGAGGGCTAGGGTGAAAAAGGAAATATCTTCCGTTCAAAACAGGAAAGAAGCTTTCTGAGAAACTGCTCTGTGTTCTGTTAATTCATCTCACAGAGATACATCTTTCCCTTCAAGAAGCCTTTCGCTAAGGCTGTTCTTGTGGAATTGGCAAAGTCATATTTGGAAGCCCATAGAGGGCTACGGTGAAAAAGGAAATATCTTCCGTTCAAAACTCGAAAGAAGCTTTCAGAGAAACTGCTCTGTGTTCTGTTAATTCGTCTCACAGAGTTACACCTTTCCCTTCAAGAAGCCTTTCGCTAAGGCTGTTCTTGTGGAATTGGCAAAGTGATATTTTGAAGGAAATAGAAGGCTGTGGTGAAAAAGGAAATATCTTCCGTTCAAAACTGGAAAGAAGCTTTCTGAGAAACGGATCAGTGTTCTGTTAATTAATCTCACAGAGTTACATATTTCCCTTCAAGAAGCCTTTCTCTAAGGCGGTTCTTGTGGAATTGGCAAAGTGATATTTGGAAGCCCATAGAGGGCTATGGTGAAAAAGGAAATACCTTCCGTTCAAAACTGGAAAGAAGATTTCTGAGAAACTGCTCTGTGTTCTGTTAATTCATCTCACAGTGTTACATCTTTTCCTTCAAGAAGCCTTTCGCTAAGGCTGTTCTTGTGGAATTGGCAAAGGGATATTTGGAAGCCCATAGAGGGCAATGGTGAAAAAGGAAATATCTTCCGTTCAAAACTGGAAAGAAGCTTTCTGAGAAACTGCTCTGTGTTCTGTTAATTCATCTCACAAAGTTACATATTTCCCTTCAAGAAGCCTTTGTCTAAGGCTGTTCTTGTGGAATTGGCAAAGTGATATTTGGAAGCCCATAGAGGGCTATGGTGAAAAAGGAAATACCTTCCGTTCAAAACTGGAAAGAAGCTTTCTGAGAAACTGCTCTGTGTTCTGTTAATTCATCACACAGTGTTACATCTTTCCCTTCAAGAAGCCTTTAGCTAAGGCTGTTCTTGTGGAATTGGCAAAGTGATATTTGGAAGCCCATAGAGGGCTAGGGTGAAAAAGGAAATATCTTCCGTTCAAAACAGGAAAGAAGCTTTCTGAGAAACTCCTCTGTGTTCTGTTAATACATCTCACAGAGTTACATCTTTCCCTTGAAGAAGCCTTTCGCTAAGGCTGTTCTTGTGGAAATGACAAAGTGATATTTGGAAGCCCTTAGAGGGCTATGGTGAAATTGGAAATATCTTCTGTTCAAAACTGGAAAGAATCCTTCTGAGAAACTGCTCTGTGTTCTGTTAATTCATCTCACAGAGTTACATCTTTCCCTTCAAGAAGCCTTGCGCTAAAGCTGTTCTTGTGGAATTGGCAAAGTGATATTTGGAAGCCCATAGAGGGCTATGGTGAAAAAGGAAATATCTTCCGTTCAAAACTGGAAAGAAGCTTTCTGAGAAACTGCTCTGTGTGTCTGTTAATTGATCTCACAGAGTTACATCTTTCCCTTCAAGAAGCCTTTCACTAAGGCTCTTCTTGTGGAATTGGCAAAGTGATATTTGGAAGTCCATAGAGGGCTATGGTGAAAAAGGAAATATCTTCCGTTCGAAACTGCAAAGAAGCTTTCTGAGAAAGTGCTCTGTGTTCTGCTAATTCATCTCACAGAGTTACATCTTTCCCTTCAAGAAGCCTTTCGCTAAGGCTGTTCTTGTGGAATTGGCGAAGGGATATTTGGAAGCCCATAGAGCGCTATGGTGAAAAAGGAAATATCTTCCGTTCAAAACTGGAAAGAAGCTTTCTGAGAAACTGCTCTGCGTTCTGTTAATTGATCTCACAGAGTTACATCTTTCCCTTCAAGAAGCCTTTCGCTAAGGCTGTTCATGTGGAATTGGCAAAGTGATATTTGGAAGCCCATAGAGCGCTATGGTGAAAAAGGAAATATCTTCCGTTCGAAACTGCAAAGAAGCTTTCTGAGAAACTGCTCTGTGTTCTGTTAATTCATCTCACAGAGTTACATCTTTCCCATCAAGAAGACTTTCGATAAGGCTGTTCTTGTGGAATTGGCAAAGGGATATTTGGAAGCCCATGGAGGGCTATGGTGAAAAAGGAAATATCTTCCGTTCAAAACTGGAAAGAAGCTTTCTGAGAAACTGCTCTGTGTTCTGTTAATTCATCTCACAGAGCTACATCTTTCCCTTCAAGAAGTCTTTCGCTAAGGCTGTTCTTGTGGAATTGGCAAAGTGATATTTGGAAGCCCATAGAGGGCTATGGTGAAAAAGGAAATATCTTCCGTTCAAAACTGGAAAGAAACTTTCTGAGAAACTGCTCTGTGTTCTGTTAATTCGTCTCACACAGTTACACCTTTCCCTTCAAGAAGCCTTTCGCTAAGGCTGTTATTGTGGAATTGGCAAAGTGATATTTGGAAGCCCATAGAAGGCTATGGTGAAAAAGGAAATATCTTCCGTTGAAAACTGGAGAGAAGCTTTCTGAGAAACTGCTCTGTGTTCCGTTAATTCATCTCACAGTGTTACATCTTTCCCTTCAAGAAGCCTTTCGCTAAGGCTGTTCTTGTAGAATTGGCAAAGTGATATTTGGAAGCGCATAGAGGGCTACGGTGAAAAAGCAAATATCTTCCGTTCAAAAGTGGAAAGTAGCTTTCTGAGAAACTGCTTTGTGTTCTGTTAATTCATCTCACAGAGTTACATCTTTCCCTTCAAGAAGCCTTTCGCTAAGGCTGTTCTTGTGGAATTGTCAAAGGGATATTTGGAAGCTCATAGAGGGCTATGGTGAAAAAGGAAATATCTTCCGGTCAAAACTGGAAAGAAGCTTTCTGAGAAACTGCTCTGTGTTCTGTTAATTCATCTCAGAGAGTTACATCTTTCCCTGCAAGAAGCCTTTCGCTAAGGCTGTTCTTGTGGAATTGACAAAGTGATATTTGGAAGCCCATAGAGGGCTATGGTGAAAAAGCAAATATATTCTGTTCCAAACTGGAAAGAAGCTTTCTGAGAAACTGATCTGTGTTCTGTTAATTCATCTCACAGAGTTACATCTTTCCCTTCAAGAAGCCTTTCGCTAAGGCTGTTCTTGTGGAATTGGCAAAGTCATATTTGGAAGCCCATAGAGGGCTTTGGTGAAAAAGGAAATATCTTCCGTTCAAAACTGGAAAGAAGCTTTCTGAGAAACTGCTCTGTGTTCTGTTAATTCATCTCACAGAGTTACATCTTTCCCTTCAAGAAGCCTTTCGCTAAGGCTGTTGTTGTGGAATTGGCAAAGGGATATTTGGAAGCCCATAGAGCGCTATGGTGAAAAAGGAAATGTCTTCCGTTCAAAACTGGAAAGAAGCTTTCTGAGAAACTGCTCTGTGTGTATGTTAATTGATCTCACAGAGTTACATCTTTCCCTTCAAGAAGCCTTTCGCTAAGGCTGTTCTTGTGGAATTGGCAAAGTGATATTTGGAAGTCCATAGAGGGCTATGGTAAAAAAGGAAATATCTTCCGTTCGAAACTGCAAAGAAGCTTTCTGAGAAAGTGCTCTGTGTTCTGCTAATTCATCTCACAGAGTTACATCTTTCCCTTCAAGAAGCCTTTCGCTGAGGCTGTTCTTGTGTAATTGGCAAAGTCATATTTGGAAGCCCTTTGAGGGCTATGGTGAAAAAGGAAATATCTTCCGTTCAAAACTGGAAAGAAGCTTTCTGAGAAACTGCTCTGCGTTCTGTTAATTGATCTCACAGAGTTACATCTTTCCCTTCAAGAAGCCTTTCGCTAAGGCTGTTCATGTGGAATTGGCAAAGTGATATTTGGAAGCCCATAGAGCGCTATGGTGAAAAAGGAAATATCTTCCGTTCGAAACTGCAAAGAAGCTTTCTGAGAATCTGCTCTGTGTTCTGCTAATTCATCTCACAGAGTTACATCTTTCCCTTCAAGAAACCTTTCGCTAAGGCTGTTCTTGTGGAATTGGCAAAGTCATATTTGGAAGCCCATTGAGGTCTATGGTGAAAAAGGAAATATCTTCTGTTCAAAACTGGAAAGAAGCTTTCTGAGAAACTGCTCTGTGTTCTCTTAATTCATCTCACAGAGTTACATCTTTCCCTTCAAGAAGCCTTTCGCTAAGGCTGTTCTTGTGGAATTGGCAAAGTCATATTTGGAAGCCCATTGAGGGCTATGGTGATAAAGGAAATATCTTCCGTTCAAAACTGGAAAGAAGCTTTCTGAGAAACTGCTCTGTGTTCTGTTAATTCATCTCACAGAGTTACATCTTTCCCTTCAAGAAGCCTTTCGCTAAGGCTGTTCTTGTGGAATTGGCAAAGTGATATTTGGAAGCCCATAGAGGGCTATGGTGAAAAAGGTAATATCTTCCGTTCAAAACTGGAAAGAACCTTTCTGAGAAACTGCTCTGTGTTCTGTTAATTCATCTCACAGAGTTACATCTTTCCCTTCAAGAAGCCTTTCGCTAAGGCTGTTCTTGTTTAATTGGCAAAGTGATATTTGGAAGCCCTTAGAGAGCTAGGGTGAAAAAGGAAATATCTTCCGTTCAAAACTGGAAAGAAGCTTTCTGAGAAACTGCTCTGTGTTCTGTTAATTCATCTCACAGAGTTACATCTTTCCCTTCAAGAAGACTTTCGATAAGGCTGTTCTTGTGGAATTGGCAAAGGGATATTTGGAAGCCCATGGAGGGCTATGGTGAAAAAGGAAATATCTTCCGTTCAAAACTGGAAAGAAGCTTTCTGAGAAACTGCTCTGTGTTCTGTTAATTCATCTCACAGAGCTACATCTTTCCCTTCAAGAAGTCTTTCGCTAAGGCTGTTCTTGTGGAATTGGCAAAGTGATATTTGGAAGCCCATAGAAGGCTATGGTGAAAAAGGAAATATCTTCCGTTGAAAACTGGAGAGAAGCTTTCTGAGAAACTGCTCTGTGTTCCGTTAATTCATCTCACAGTGTTACATCTTTCCCTTCAAGAAGCCTTTCGCTAAGGCTGTTCTTGTAGAATTGGCAAAGTGATATTTGGAAGCGCATAGAGGGCTACGGTGAAAAAGCAAATATCTTCCGTTCAAAAGTGGAAAGTAGCTTTCTGAGAAACTGCTCTGTGTTCTGTTAATTCATCTCACAGAGTTACATCTTTCCCTTCAAGAAGCCTTTCGCTAAGGCTGTTCTTGTGGAATTGTCAAAGGGATATTTGGAAGCTCATAGAGGGCTATGGTGAAAAAGGAAATATCTTCCGGTCAAAACTGGAAAGAAGCTTTCTGAGAAACTGCTCTGTGTTCTGTTAATTCATCTCAGAGAGTTACATCTTTCCCTGCAAGAAGCCTTTCGCTAAGGCTGTTCTTGTGGAATTGACAAAGTGATATTTGGAAGCCCATAGAGGGATATGGTGAAAAAGCAAATATCTTCTGTTCCAAACTGGAAAGAAGCTTTCTGAGAAACTGATCTGTGTTCTGTTAATTCATCTCACAGAGTTACATCTTTCCCTTCAAGAAGCCTTTCGCTAAGGCTGTTCTTGTGGAATTGGCAAAGTCATATTTGGAAGCCCGTAGAGGGCTTTGGTGAAAAAGGAAATATCTTCCGTTCAAAACTGGAAAGAAGCTTTCTGAGAAACTGCTCTGTGTTCTGTTAATTCATCTCACAGAGTTACATCTTTCCCTTCAAGAAGCCTTTCGCTAAGGCTGTTGTTGTGGAATTGGCAAAGGGATATTTGGAAGCCCATAGAGCGCTATGGTGAAAAAGGAAATGTCTTCCGTTCAAAACTGGAAAGAAGCTTTCTGAGAAACTGCTCTGTGTGTATGTTAATTGATCTCACAGAGTTACATCTTTCCCTTCAAGAAGCCTTTCGCTAAGGCTGTTCTTGTGGAATTGGCAAAGTGATATTTGGAAGTCCATAGAGGGCTATGGTGAAAAAGGAAATATCTTCCGTTCGAAACTGCAAAGAAGCTTTCTGAGAAAGTGCTCTGTGTTCTGCTAATTCATCTCACAGAGTTACATCTTTCCCTTCAAGAAGCCTTTCGCTGAGGCTGTTCTTGTGTAATTGGCAAAGTCATATTTGGAAGCCCTTTGAGGGCTATGGTGAAAAAGGAAATATCTTCCGTTCAAAACTGGAAAGAAGCTTTCTGAGAAACTGCTCTGTGTTCTGTTAATTCATCTCACAGAGTTACATCTTTCCCTTCAAGAAGCCTTTCGCTAAGGCTGTTCTTGTGGAATTGGCAAAGTGATATTTGGAAGCCCATAGAGGGCTATGGTGAAAAAGGAAATACCTTCCGTTCAAAACTGGAAAGAAGCTTTCTGAGAAACTGCTCTGTGTTCTGTTAATTCATCTCACAGAGTTACATCTTTCCCTTCAAAATCATTTCGCTAAGGCTGTTCTTGTGGAATTGGCAAAGTCATATTTGGAAGCCCATTGAGGGCTATGGTGAAAAAGGAAATATCTTCCGTTGAAAACTGGAAAGAAGCTTTCTGAGAAACTGCTCTGTGTTCTGTTAATTCATCTCACAGAGTTACATCTTTCCCTTCAAGAAGCCTTTCGCTAAGGCTGTTCTTGTGGAATTGGCAAAGTGATATTTGGAAGCCCATAGAGGGCTATGGTGAAAAAGGAAATATCTTCCGTTGAAAACTGGAAAGAAGCTTTCTGAGAAACTGCTCTGTGTTCTGTTAATTCATCTCACAGAGTTACATCTTTCCCTTCAAGAAGCCTTTCGCTAAGGCTGTTCTTGTGGAATTGGCAAAGTGATATTTGGAAGCCCATAGAGGGCTATGGTGAAAAAGGAAATATCTTTCGTTCAAAACTGGAAAGAACCTTTCTGAGAAACTGCTCTGTGTTCTGTTAATTCATCTCACAGAGTTACATCTTTCCCTTCAAGAAGCCTTTCGCTAAGGCTGTTCTTGTGGAATTGGCAAAGTGATATTTGGAAGCCCATAGAGGGCTATGGTGAAAAAGGAAATACCTTCCGTTCAAAACTGGAAAGAAGCTTTCTGAGAAACTGCTCTGTGTTCTGTTAATTCATCTCACAGAGTTGCATCTTTCCCTTCAAGAAACCTTTCGCTAAGGCTATTCTTGCGGAATTGCCAAAGGGATATTTGGAAGCCCATATAGGGCTATTGTGAAATAGGAAATATCTTCCATTCAAAACTGAAAAGAAGCTTTCTGAGAAACTGCTCTGTGTTCTGTTAGTTCATCTCACGGTGTTACATATTTCCCTTCAAGAAGCCTTTCGCTAAGGTTGTTCTTGTGGAATTGGCAAAGTGATATTTGGAAGCCCATAGAGGGCTATGGTGAAAAAGGAAATATCTTCCGTTCAAAACTGGAATGAAGCTTTCTGAGAAACTGCTCCGTGTTCTGTTAATTCATCTCACAGAGTTACATCTTTCCCTTCAAGAAGCCTTTCGCTAAGGCTGTTGTTGTGGAATTGGCGAAGGGATATTTGGAAGCCCATAGAGCGCTATGGTGAAAAAGGAAATACCTTCCGTTCAAAACTGGAAAGAAGCTTTCTGAGAAACTGCTCTGCGTTCTGTTAATTGATCTCACAGAGTTACATCTTTCCCTTCAAGAAGCCTTTCGCTAAGGCTGTTCTTGTGGAATTGGCAAAGGGATATTTGGAAGCCCATAGAGGGCTATGGTGAAAAAGGAAATATCTTCCGTTCAAAACTGGAAAGAAGCTTTCTGAGAAACTGCTCTGTGTTCTCTTAATTCGTCTCACAGAGTTACATCTTTCCCTTCAAGAAGCCTTTCGCTAAGGCTGTTCTAGTGGAATTGGCAAAGGGATATTTGGAAGCCCATAGAGGGCTATGGTGAAAAAGGAAATATCTTCCGTTCAAAACTGGAAAGAAGCTTTCTGAGAAACTGCTCTGTGTTCTGTTAATTCGTCTCACAGAGTTACATCTTTCCCTTCAAGAAGCCTTTCGCTAAGGCTGTTCTTGTGGAATTGGCAAAAGGACATTTGGAAGCCCATAGAGGGCTATGGTGAAAAAGGAAATATCTTCCGTTCAAAACTGGAAGGAAGCTTTCTGAGAAACTGCTCTGTGTTCTGTTAATTCATCTCACAGAGATACATCTTTCCCTTCAAGAAGCCTTTCGCTAAGGCTGTTCTTGTGGAATTGGCAAAGTCATATTTGGAAGCCCATAGAGGGCTACGGTGAAAAAGGAAATATCTTCCGTTCAAAACTCGAAAGAAGCTTTCAGAGAAACTGCTCTGTGTTCTGTTAATTCGTCTCACAGAGTTACACCTTTCCCTTCAAGAAGCCTTTCGCTAAGGCTGTTCTTGTGGAATTGGCAAAGTGATATTTGGAAGGCCATAGAAGGCTGTGGTGAAAAAGGAAATATCTTCCGTTCAAAACTGGAAGAAGCTTTCTGAGAAACGGATCAGTGTTCTGTTAATTAATCTCACAGAGTTACATATTTCCCTTCAAGAAGCCTTTCTCTAAGGCGGTTCTTGTGGAATTGGCAAAGTGATATTTGGAAGCCCATAGAGGGCTATGGTGAAAAAGGAAATACCTTCCGTTCAAAACTGGGAAGAAGATTTCTGAGAAACTGCTCTGTGTTCTGTTAATTCATCTCACAGTGTTACATCTTTTCCTTCAAGAAGCCTTTCGCTAAGGCTGTTCTTGTGGAATTGGCAAAGGGATATTTGGAAGCCCATAGAGGGCAATGGTGAAAAAGGAAATATCTTCCGTTCAAAACTGGAAAGAAGCTTTCTGAGAAACTGCTCTGTGTTCTGTTAATTCATCTCACAAAGTTACATATTTCCCTTCAAGAAGCCTTTGTCTAAGGCTGTTCTTGTGGAATTGGCAAAGTGATATTTGGAAGCCCATAGAGGGCTATGGTGAAAAAGGAAATACCTTCCGTTCAAAACTGGAAAGAAGCTTTCTGAGAAACTACTCTGTGTTCTGTTAATTCATCACACAGTGTTACATCTTTCCCTTCAAGAAGCCTTTAGCTAAGGCTGTTCTTGTGGAATTGGCAAAGTGATATTTGGAAGCCCATAGAGGGCTAGGGTGAAAAAGGAAATATCTTCCGTTCAAAACAGGAAAGAAGCTTTCTGAGAAACTCCTCTGTGTTCTGTTAATACATCTCACAGAGTTACATCTTTCCCTTGAAGAAGCCTTTCGCTAAGGCTGTTCTTGTGGAAATGACAAAGTGATATTTGGAAGCCCTTAGAGGGCTATGGTGAAATTGGAAATATCTTCCGTTCAAAACTGGAAAGAATCCTTCTGAGAAACTGCTCTGTGTTCTGTTAATTCATCTCACAGAGTTACATCTTTCCCTTCAACAAGCCTTGCGCTAAAGCTGTTCTTGTGGAATTGGCAAAGTGATATTTGGAAGCCCATAGAGGGCTATGGTGAAAAAGGAAATATCTTCCGTTCAAAACTGGAAAGAAGCTTTCTGAGAAACTGCTCTGTGTGTCTGTTAATTGATCTCACAGAGTTACATCTTTCCCTTCAAGAAGCCTTTCACTAAGGCTCTTCTTGTGGAATTGGCAAAGTGATATTTGGAAGTCCATAGAGGGCTATGGTGAAAAAGGAAATATCTTCCGTTCGAAACTGCAAAGAAGCTTTCTGAGAAAGTGCTCTGTGTTCTGCTAATTCATCTCACAGAGTTACATCTTTCCCTTCAAGAAGCCTTTCGCTAAGGCTGTTCTTGTGGAATTGGCAAAGTCATATTTGGAAGCCCTTTGAGGGCTATGGTGAAAAAGGAAATATCTTCCGTTCAAAACTGGAATGAAGCTTTCTGAGAAACTGCTCTGTGTTCTGTTAATTCATCTCACAGAGTTACATCTTTCCCTTCAAGAAGCCTTTCGCTAAGGCTGTTCTTGTGGAATTGGCGAAGGGATATTTGGAAGCCCATAGAGCGCTATGGTGAAAAAGGAAATATCTTCCGTTCAAAACTGGAAAGAAGCTTTCTGAGAAACTACTCTGTGTTCTGTTAATTCATCTCACAGAGTTACATCTTTCCCTTCAAGAAGACTTTCGATAAGGCTGTTCTTGTGGAATTGGCAAAGGGATATTTGGAAGCCCATGGAGGGCTATGGTGAAAAAGGAAATATCTTCCGTTCAAAACTGGAAAGAAGCTTTCTGAGAAACTGCTCTGTGTTCTGTTAATTCATCTCACAGAGCTACATCTTTCCCTTCAAGAAGTCTTTCGCTACGGCTGTTCTTGTGGAATTGGCAAAGTGATATTTGGAAGCCCATAGAGGGCTATGGTGAAAAAGGAAATATCTTCCGTTCAAAACTGGAAAGAAACTTTCTGAGAAACTGCTCTGTGTTCTGTTAATTCGTCTCACACAGTTACACCTTTCCCTTCAAGAAGCCTTTCGCTAAGGCTGTTATTGTGGAATTGGCAAAGTGATATTTGGAAGCCCATAGAAGGCTATGGTGAAAAAGGAAATATCTTCCGTTGAAAACTGGAGAGAAGCTTTCTGAGAAACTGCTCTGTGTTCCGTTAATTCATCTCACAGTGTTACATCTTTCCCTTCAAGAAGCCTTTCGCTAAGGCTGTTCTTGTAGAATTGGCAAAGTGATATTTGGAAGCGCATAGAGGGCTACGGTGAAAAAGCAAATATCTTCCGTTCAAAAGTGGAAAGTAGCTTTCTGAGAAACTGCTCTGTGTTCTGTTAATTCATCTCACAGAGTTACATCTTTCCCTTCAAGAAGCCTTTCGCTAAGGCTGTTCTTGTGGAATTGTCAAAGGGATATTTGGAAGCTCATAGAGGGCTATGGTGAAAAAGGAAATATCTTCCGGTCAAAACTGGAAAGAAGCTTTCTGAGAAACTGCTCTGTGTTCTGTTAATTCATCTCAGAGAGTTACATCTTTCCCTGCAAGAAGCCTTTCGCTAAGGCTGTTCTTGTGGAATTGACAAAGGGATATTTGGAAGCCCATAGAGGGCTATGGTGAAAAAGCAAATATCTTCTGTTCCAAACTGGAAAGATGCTTTCTGAGAAACTGATCTGTGTTCTGTTAATTCATCTCACAGAGTTACATCTTTCCCTTCAAGAAGCCTTTCGCTAAGGCTGTTCTTGTGGAATTGGCAAAGTCATATTTGGAAGACCATAGAGGGCTTTGGTGAAAAAGGAAATATCTTCCGTTCAAAACTGGAAAGAAGCTTTCTGAGAAACTGCTCTGTGTTCTGTTAATTCATCTCACAGAGTTACATCTTTCCCTTCAAGAAGCCTTTCGCTAAGGCTGTTGTTGTGGAATTGGCAAAGGGATATTTGGAAGCCCATAGAGCGCTATGGTGAAAAAGGAAATGTCTTCCGTTCAAAACTGGAAAGAAGCTTTCTGAGAAACTGCTCTGTGTGTATGTTAATTGATCTCACAGAGTTACATCTTTCCCTTCAAGAAGCCTTTCGCTAAGGCTGTTCTTGTGGAATTGGCAAAGTGATATTTGGAAGTCCATAGAGGGCTATGGTGAAAAAGGAAATATCTTCCGTTCGAAACTGCAAAGAAGCTTTCTGAGAAAGTGCTCTGTGTTCTGCTAATTCATCTCACAGAGTTACATCTTTCCCTTCAAGAAGCCTTTCGCTGAGGCTGTTCTTGTGTAATTGGCAAAGTCATATTTGGAAGCCCTTTGAGGGCTATGGTGAAAAAGGAAATATCTTCCGTTCAAAACTGGAAAGAAGCTTTCTGAGAAACTGCTCTGTGTTCTGTTAATTCATCTCACAGAGTTACATCTTTCCCTTCAAGAAGCCTTTCGCTAAGGCTGTTCTTGTGGAATTGGCAAAGTGATATTTGGAAGCCCATAGAGGGCTATGGTGAAAAAGGAAATACCTTCCGTTCAAAACTGGAAAGAAGCTTTCTGAGAAACTGCTCTGTGTTCTGTTAATTCATCTCACAGAGTTACATCTTTCCCTTCAAAATCATTTCGCTAAGGCTGTTCTTGTGGAATTGGCAAAGTCATATTTGGAAGCCCATTGAGGGCTATGGTGAAAAAGGAAATATCTTCCGTTGAAAACTGGAAAGAAGCTTTCTGAGAAACTGCTCTGTGTTCTGTTAATTCATCTCACAGAGTTACATCTTTCCCTTCAAGAAGCCTTTCGCTAAGGCTGTTCTTGTGGAATTGGCAAAGTGATATTTGGAAGCCCATTGAGGGCTATGGTGAAAAAGGAAATATCTTCCGTTGAAAACTGGAAAGAAGCTTTCTGAGAAACTGCTCTGTGTTCTGTTAATTCATCTCACAGAGTTACATCTTTCCCTTCAAGAAGCCTTTCGCTAAGGCTGTTCTTGTGGAATTGGCAAAGTGATATTTGGAAGCCCATAGAGGGCTATGGTGAAAAAGGAAATATCTTTCGTTCAAAACTGGAAAGAACCTTTCTGAGAAACTGCTCTGTGTTCTCTTAATTCATCTCACAGAGTTACATCTTTCCCTTCAAGAAGCCTTTCGCTAAGGCTGTTCTTGTGGAATTGGCAAAGTGATATTTGGAAGCCCATAGAGGGCTATGGTGAAAAAGGAAATACCTTCCGTTCAAAACTGGAAAGAAGCTTTCTGAGAAACTGCTCTGTGTTCTGTTAATTCATCTCACAGAGTTGCATCTTTCCCTTCAAGAAGCCTTTCGCTAAGGCTATTCTTGCGGAATTGCCAAAGGGATATTTGGAAGCCCATATAGGGCTATTGTGAAATAGGAAATATCTTCCATTCAAAACTGAAAAGAAGCTTTCTGAGAAACTGCTCTGTGTTCTGTTAGTTCATCTCACGGTGTTACATATTTCCCTTCAAGAAGCCTTTCGCTAAGGTTGTTCTTGTGGAATTGGCAAAGTGATATTTGGAAGCCCATAGAGGGCTATGGTGAAAAAGGAAATATCTTCCGTTCAAAACTGGAATGAAGCTTTCTGAGAAACTGCTCCGTGTTCTGTTAATTCATCTCACAGAGTTACATCTTTCCCTTCAAGAAGCCTTTCGCTAAGGCTGTTGTTGTGGAATTGGCGAAGGGATATTTGGAAGCCCATAGAGCGCTATGGTGAAAAAGGAAATACCTTCCGTTCAAAACTGGAAAGAAGCTTTCTGAGAAACTGCTCTGCGTTCTGTTAATTGATCTCACAGAGTTACATCTTTCCCTTCAAGAAGCCTTTCGCTAAGGCTGTTCTTGTGGAATTGGCAAAGGGATATTTGGAAGCCCATAGAGGGCTATGGTGAAAAAGGAAATATCTTCCGTTCAAAACTGGAAAGAAGCTTTCTGAGAAACTGCTCTGTGTTCTGTTAATTCGTCTCACAGAGTTACATCTTTCCCTTCAAGAAGCCTTTCGCTAAGGCTGTTCTAGTGGAATTGGCAAAGGGATATTTGGAAGCCCATAGAGGGCTATGGTGAAAAAGGAAATATCTTCCGTTAAAAACTGGAAAGAAGCTTTCTGAGAAACTGCTCTGTGTTCTGTTAATTCGTCTCACAGAGTTACATCTTTCCCTTCAAGAAGCCTTTCGCTAAGGCTGTTTTTGTGGAATTGGCAAAGGGACATTTGGAAGCCCATAGAGGGCTATGGTGAAAAAGGAAATATCTTCCGTTCAAAACTGGAAGGAAGCTTTCTGAGAAACTGCTCTGTGTTCTGTTAATTCGTCTCACAGAGTTACATCTTTCCCTTCAAGAAGCCTTTCGCTAAGGCTGTTCTTGTGGAAGTGGCAAAGGGATATTTGGAAGCCCATAGAGGGCTATGGTGAAAAAGGAAATATCTTCCGTTCAAAACTGGAAAGAAGCTTTCTGAGAAACTGCTCTGTGTTCTGTTAATTCATCTCACAGAGTTACATCTTTCCCTTCAAGAAGCCTTTCGCTAAGGCTGCTCTTGTGGAATTGGCAAAGGGATATTTGGAAGCCCATAGAGGGCTATGGTGAAAAAGGAAATATCTTCCGTTCAAAACTGGAAAGAAGCTTTCTGAGAAACCGCTCCGTGTTCTGTTAATACATCTCACAGAGTTACATCTTTCCCTTCAAGAAGCCTTTAGCTAAGGCTGTTCTTGTGGAATTGGCAAAGGGATATTTGGAAGCCCTTAGAGGGCTATGGTCAAAATGGAAATATCTTCCGTTCAAAACTGGAAAGAAGCTTTCTGAGAAACTGCTCTGTGTTCTGTTAATTCATCTCACAGAGTTACATCTTTCCCTTCAAGAAGCCTTTCGCTAAGGCTGTTCTTGTGGAATTGGCAAAGGGATATTTGGAAGCACATAGAGGGCGATGGTAAAAAAGGAAACACCTTCCGTTCAAAACTGGAAAGAAGATTTCTGAGAAACTGCTCTGTGTTCTGTTAATTGATCTCACAGAGTTACATCTTTAACTTCAAGAAGCCTTTCGCTAAGGCTGTTCTAGTGGAATTGGCAAAGGGATATTTGGAAGCCCATAGAGGGCTATGGTGAAAAAGGAAATATCTTCCCTTCAAAACTGGAAAGAAGCTTTCTGAGAAACGGCTCTGTGTTCTGTTAATTCGTCTCACAGAGTTACATCTTTCCCTTCAAGAAGCCTTTCGCTAAGGCTGTTCTAGTGGAATTGGCAAAGGGATATTTGGAAGCCCATAGAGGGCTATGGTGAAAAAGGAAATATCTTCCGTTCAAAACTGGAAAGAAGCTTTCTGAGAAACTGCTCTGTGTTCTGTTAATTCGTCTCACAGAGTTACATCTTTCCCTTCAAGAAGCCTTTCGCTAAGGCTGTTCTTGTGGAATTGGCAAAGGGATATTTGGAAGCCCATAGAGGGCTATGGTGAAAAAGGAAATATCTTCCGGTCAAAACTGGAAAGAAGCTTTCTGAGAAACTGCTCTGTGTTCTGTTAATTCATCTCAGAGAGTTACATCTTTCCCTGCAAGAAGCCTTTCGCTAAGGCTGTTCTTGTGGAATTGACAAAGGGATATTTGGAAGCCCATAGAGGGCTATGGTGAAAAAGCAAATATCTTCTGTTCCAAACTGGAAAGAAGCTTTCTGAGAAACTGATCTGTGTTCTGTTAATTCATCTCACAGAGTTACATCTTTCCCTTCAAGAAGCCTTTCGCTAAGGCTGTTCTTGTGGAATTGGCAAAGTCATATTTGGAAGCCCATAGAGGGCTTTGCTGAAAAAGGAAATATCTTCCGTTCAAAACTGGAAAGAAGCTTTCTGAGAAACTGCTCTGTGTTCTGTTAATTCATCTCACAGAGTTACATCTTTCCCTTCAAGAAGCCTTTAGCTAAGGCTGTTCTTGTGGAATTGGCAAAGTCATATTTGGAAGCCCATAGAGGGCTTTGGTGAAAAAGGAAATATCTTCCGTTCAAAACTGGAAAGAAGCTTTCTGAGAAACTGCTCTGTGTTCTGTTAATTCATCTCACAGAGTTACATCTTTCCCTTCAAGAAGCCTTTCGCTAAGGCTGTTGTTGTGGAATTGGCAAAGGGATATTTGGAAGCCCATAGAGCGCTATGGTGAAAAAGGAAATATCTTCCGTTCAAAACTGGAAAGAAGCTTTCTGAGAAACTGCTCTGTGTGTATGTTAATTGATCTCACAGAGTTACATCTTTCCCTTCAAGAAGCCTTTCGCTAAGGCTGTTCTTGTGGAATTGGCAAAGTGATATTTGGAAGTCCATAGAGGGCTATGGTGAAAAAGGAAATATCTTCCGTTCGAAACTGCAAAGAAGCTTTCTGAGAAAGTGCTCTGTGTTCTGCTAATTCATCTCACAGAGTTACATCTTTCCCTTCAAGAAGCCTTTCGCTGAGGCTGTTCTTGTGTAATTGGCAAAGTCATATTTGGAAGCCCTTTGAGGGCTATGGTGAAAAAGGAAATATCTTCCGTTCAAAACTGGAAAGAAGCTTTCTGAGAAACTGCTCTGTTTTCTGTTAATTCATCTCACAGAGTTACATCTTTCCCTTCAAGAAGCCTTTCGCTAAGGCTGTTCTTGTGGAATTGGCAAAGTGATATTTGGAAGCCCATAGAGGGCTATGGTGAAAAAGGAAATACCTTCCGTTCAAAACTGGAAAGAAGCTTTCTGAGAAACTGCTCTGTGTTCTGTTAATTCATCTCACAGAGTTACATCTTTCCCTTCAAAATCATTTCGCTAAGGCTGTTCTTGTGGAATTGGCAAAGTCATATTTGGAAGCCCATTGAGGGCTATGGTGAAAAAGGAAATATCTTCCGTTGAAAACTGGAAAGAAGCTTTCTGAGAAACTGCTCTGTGTTCTGTTAATTCATCTCACAGAGTTACATCTTTCCCTTCAAGAAGCCTTTCGCTAAGGCTGTTCTTGTGGAATTGGCAAAGTGATATTTGGAAGCCCATTGAGGGCTATGGTGAAAAAGGAAATATCTTCCGTTGAAAACTGGAAAGAAGCTTTCTGAGAAACTGCTCTGTGTTCTGTTAATTCATCTCACAGAGTTACATCTTTCCCTTCAAGAAGCCTTTCGCTAAGGCTGTTCTTGTGGAATTGGCAAAGTGATATTTGGAAGCCCATAGAGGGCTATGGTGAAAAAGGAAATATCTTTCGTTCAAAACTGGAAAGAACCTTTCTGAGAAACTGCTCTGTGTTCTGTTAATTCATCTCACAGAGTTACATCTTTCCCTTCAAGAAGCCTTTCGCTAAGGCTGTTCTTGTGGAATTGGCAAAGTGATATTTGGAAGCCCATAGAGGGCTATGGTGAAAAAGGAAATACCTTCCGTTCAAAACTGGAAAGAAGCTTTCTGAGAAACTGCTCTGTGTTCTGTTAATTCATCTCACAGAGTTGCATCTTTCCCTTCAAGAAGCCTTTCGCTAAGGCTATTCTTGCGGAATTGCCAAAGGGATATTTGGAAGCCCATATAGGGCTATTGTGAAATAGGAAATATCTTCCATTCAAAACTGAAAAGAAGCTTTCTGAGAAACTGCTCTGTGTTCTGTTAGTTCATCTCACGGTGTTACATATTTCCCTTCAAGAAGCCTTTCGCTAAGGTTGTTCTTGTGGAATTGGCAAAGGGATATTTGGAAGCCCATAGAGGGCTATGGTGAAAAAGGAAATATCTTCCGTTCAAAACTGGAATGAAGCTTTCTGAGAAACTGCTCCGTGTTCTGTTAATTCATCTCACAGAGTTACATCTTTCCCTTCAAGAAGCCTTTCGCTAAGGCTGTTGTTGTGGAATTGGCGAAGGGATATTTGGAAGCCCATAGAGCGCTATGGTGAAAAAGGAAATACCTTCCGTTCAAATCTGGAAAGAAGCTTTCTGAGAAACTGCTCTGCGTTCTGTTAATTGATCTCACAGAGTTACATCTTTCCCTTCAAGAAGCCTTTCGCTAAGGCTGTTCTTGTGGAATTGGCAAAGGGATATTTGGAAGCCCATAGAGGGCTATGGTGAAAAAGGAAATATCTTCCGTTCAAAACTGGAAAGAAGCTTTCTGAGAAACTGCTCTGTGTTCTGTTAATTCGTCTCACAGAGTTACATCTTTCCCTTCAAGAAGCCTTTCGCTAAGGCTGTTCTAGTGGAATTGGCAAAGGGATATTTGGAAGCCCATAGAGGGCTATGGTGAAAAAGGAAATATCTTCCGTTCAAAACTGGAAAGAAGCTTTCTGAGAAACTGCTCTGTGTTCTGTTAATTCGTCTCACAGAGTTACATCTTTCCCTTCAAGAAGCCTTTCGCTAAGGCTGTTCTTGTGGAATTGGCAAAGGGACATTTGGAAGCCCATAGAGGGCTATGGTGAAAAAGGAAATATCTTCCGTTCAAAACTGGAAGGAAGCTTTCTGAGAAACTGCTCTGTGTTCTGTTAATTCGTCTCACAGAGTTACATCTTTCCCTTCAAGAAGCCTTTCGCTAAGGCTGTTCTTGTGGAAGTGGCAAAGGGATATTTGGAAGCCCATAGAGGGCTATGGTGAAAAAGGAAATATCTTCCGTTCAAAACTGGAAAGAAGCTTTCTGAGAAACTGCTCTGTGTTTTGTTAATTCATCTCACAGAGTTACATCTTTCCCTTCAAGAAGCCTTTCGCTAAGGCTGCTCTTGTGGAATTGGCAAAGGGATATTTGGAAGCCCATAGAGGGCTATGGTGAAAAAGGAAATATCTTCCGTTCAAAACTGGAAAGAAGCTTTCTGAGAAACCGCTCCGTGTTCTGTTAATACATCTCACAGAGTTACATCTTTCCCTTCAAGAAGCCTTTAGCTAAGGCTGTTCTTGTGGAATTGGCAAAGGGATATTTGGAAGCCCTTAGAGGGCTATGGTCAAAATGGAAATATCTTCCGTTCAAAACTGGAAAGAAGCTTTCTGAGAAACTGCTCTGTGTTCTGTTAATTCATCTCACAGAGTTACATCTTTCCCTTCAAGAAGCCTTTCGCTAAGGCTGTTCTTGTGGAATTGGCAAAGGGATATTTGGAAGCACATAGAGGGCGATGGTAAAAAAGGAAACACCTTCCGTTCAAAACTGGAAAGAAGATTTCTGAGAAACTGCTCTGTGTTCTGTTAATTGATCTCACAGAGTTACATCTTTAACTTCAAGAAGCCTTTCGCTAAGGCTGTTCTAGTGGAATTGGCAAAGGGATATTTGGAAGCCCATAGAGGGCTATGGTGAAAAAGGAAATATCTTCCGTTCAAAACTGGAAAGAAGCTTTCTGAGAAACTGCTCTGTGTTCTGTTAATTCATCTCACAAAGTTACATATTTCCCTTCAAGAAGCCTTTGTCTAAGGCTGTTCTTGTGGAATTGGCAAAGTGATATTTGGAAGCCCATAGAGGGCTATGGTGAAAAAGGAAATACCTTCCGTTCAAAACTGGAAAGAAGCTTTCTGAGAAACTGCTCTGTGTTCTGTTAATTCATCACACAGTGTTACATCTTTCCCTTCAAGAAGCCTTTAGGTAAGGCTGTTCTTGTGGAATTGGCAAAGTGATATTTGGAAGCCCATAGAGGGCTAGGGTGAAAAAGGAAATATCTTCCGTTCAAAACAGGAAAGAAGCTTTCTGAGAAACTCCTCTGTGTTCTGTTAATACATCTCACAGAGTTACATCTTTCCCTTGAAGAAGCCTTTCGCTAAGGCTGTTCTTGTGGAAATGACAAAGTGATATTTGGAAGCCCTTAGAGGGCTATGGTGAAATTGGAAATATCTTCCGTTCAAAACTGGAAAGAATCCTTCTGAGAAACTGCTCTGTGTTCTGTTAATTCATCTCACAGAGTTACATCTTTCCCTTCAAGAAGCCTTGCGCTAAAGCTGTTCTTGTGGAATTGGCAAAGTGATATTTGGAAGCCCATAGAGGGCTATGGTGAAAAAGGAAATATCTTCCGTTCAAAACTGGAAAGAAGCTTTCTGAGAAACTGCTCTGTGTGTCTGTTAATTGATCTCACAGAGTTACATCTTTCCCTTCAAGAAGCCTTTCACTAAGGCTCTTCTTGTGGAATTGGCAAAGTGATATTTGGAAGTCCATAGAGGGCTATGGTGAAAAAGGAAATATCTTCCGTTCGAAACTGCAAAGAAGCTTTCTGAGAAAGTGCTCTGTGTTCTGCTAATTCATCTCACAGAGTTACATCTTTCCCTTCAAGAAGCCTTTCGCTAAGGCTGTTCTTGTGGAATTGGCAAAGTCATATTTGGAAGCCCTTTGAGGGCTATGGTGAAAAAGGAAATATCTTCCGTTCAAAACTGGAATGAAGCTTTCTGAGAAACTGCTCTGTGTTCTGTTAATTCATCTCACAGAGTTACATCTTTCCCTTCAAGAAGCCTTTCGCTAAGGCTGTTCTTGTGGAATTGGCGAAGGGATATTTGGAAGCCCATAGAGCGCTATGGTGAAAAAGGAAATATCTTCCGTTCAAAACTGGAAAGAAGCTTTCTGAGAAACTGCTCTGCGTTCTGTTAATTGATCTCACAGAGTTACATCTTTCCCTTCAAGAAGCCTTTCGCTAAGGCTGTTCATGTGGAATTGGCAAAGTGATATTTGGAAGCCCATAGAGCGCTATGGTGAAAAAGGAAATATCTTCCGTTCGAAACTGCAAAGAAGCTTTCTGAGAATCTGCTCTGTGTTCTGCTAATTCATCTCACAGAGTTACATCTTTCCCTTCAAGAAACCTTTCGCTAAGGCTGTTCTTGTGGAATTGGCAAAGTGATATTTGGAAGCCCATTGAGGTCTATGGTGAAAAAGGAAATATCTTCTGTTCAAAACTGGAAAGAAGCTTTCTGAGAAACTGCTCTGTGTTCTCTTAATTCATCTCAGAGAGTTACATCTTTCCCTTCAAGAAGCCTTTCGCTAAGGCTGTTCTTGTGGAATTGGCAAAGTCATATTTGGAAGCCCTTTGAGGGCTATGGTGATAAAGGAAATATCTTCCGTTCAAAACTGGAAAGAAGCTTTCTGAGAAACTGCTCTGTGTTCTGTTAATTCATCTCACAGAGTTACATCTTTCCCTTCAAGAAGCCTTTCGCTAAGGCTGTTCTTGTGGAATTGGCAAAGTGATATTTGGAAGCCCATAGAGGGCTATGGTGAAAAAGGTAATATCTTCCGTTCAAAACTGGAAAGAACCTTTCTGAGAAACTGCTCTGTGTTCTGTTAATTCATCTCACAGAGTTACATCTTTCCCTTCAAGAAGCCTTTCGCTAAGGCTGTTCTTGTTTAATTGGCAAAGTGATATTTGGAAGCCCTTAGAGAGCTAGGGTGAAAAAGGAAATATCTTCCGTTCAAAACTGGAAAGAAGCTTTCTGAGAAACTGCTCTGTGTTCTGTTAATTCATCTCACAGAGTTACATCTTTCCCTTCAAGAAGACTTTCGCTAAGGCTGTTCTTGTGGAATTGGCAAAGGGATATTTGGAAGCCCATGGAGGGCTATGGTGAAAAAGGAAATATCTTCCGTTCAAAACTGGAAAGAAGCTTTCTGAGAAACTGCTCTGTGTTCTGTTAATTCATCTCAGAGAGCTACATCTTTCCCTTCAAGAAGTCTTTCGCTAAGGCTGTTCTTGTGGAATTGGCAAAGTGGTATTTGGAAGCCCATAGAGGGCTATGGTGAAAAAGGAAATATCTTCCGTTCAAAACTGGAAAGAAACTTTCTGAGAAACTGCTCTGTGTTCTGTTAATTCGTCTCACACAGTTACACCTTTCGCTTCAAGAAGCCTTTCGCTAAGGCTGTTATTGTGGAATTGGCAAAGTGATATTTGGAAGCCCATAGAAGGCTATGGTGAAAAAGGAAATATCTTCCGTTGAAAACTGGAGAGAAGCTTTCTGAGAAACTGCTCTGTGTTCCGTTAATTCATCTCACAGTGTTACATCTTTCCCTTCAAGAAGCCTTTCGCTAAGGCTGTTCTTGTAGAATTGGCAAAGTGATATTTGGAAGCGCATAGAGGGCAACGGTGAAAAAGCAAATATCTTCCGTTCAAAAGTGGAAAGTAGCTTTCTGAGAAACTGCTCTGTGTTCTGTTAATTCATCTCACAGAGTTACATCTTTCCCTTCAAGAAGCCTTTCGCTAAGGCTGTTCTTGTGGAATTGTCAAAGGGATATTTGGAAGCTCATAGAGGGCTATGGTGAAAAAGGAAATATCTTCCGGTCAAAACTGGAAAGAAGCTTTCTGAGAAACTGCTCTGTGTTCTGTTAATTCATCTCAGAGAGTTACATCTTTCCCTGCAAGAAGCCTTTCGCTAAGGCTGTTCTTGTGGAATTGACAAAGTGATATTTGGAAGCCCATAGAGGGCTATGGTGAAAAAGCAAATATCTTCTGTTCCAAACTGGAAAGAAGCTTTTTGAGAAACTGATCTGTGTTCTGTTAATTCATCTCACAGAGTTACATCTTTCCCTTCAAGAAGCCTTTCGCTAAGGCTGTTCTTGTGGAATTGGCAAAGTCATATTTGGAAGCCCATAGAGGGCTTTGGTGAAAAAGGAAATATCTTCCGTTCAAAACTGGAAAGAAGCTTTCTGAGAAACTGCTCTGTGTTCTGTTAATTCATCTCACAGAGTTACATCTTTCCCTTCAAGAAGCCTTTCGCTAAGGCTGTTGTTGTGGAATTGGCAAAGGGATATTTGGAAGCCCATAGAACGCTATGGTGAAAAAGGAAATGTCTTCCGTTCAAAACTGGAAAGAAGCTTTCTGAGAAACTGCTCTGTGTGTATGTTAATTGATCTCACAGAGTTACATCTTTCCCTTCAAGAAGCCTTTCGCTAAGGCTGTTCTTGTGGAATTGGCAAAGTGATATTTGGAAGTCCATAGAGGGCTATGGTGAAAAAGGAAATATCTTCCGTTCGAAACTGCAAAGAAGCTTTCTGAGAAAGTGCTCTGTGTTCTGCTAATTCATCTCACAGAGTTACATCTTTCCCTTCAAGAAGCCTTTCGCTGAGGCTGTTCTTGTGTAATTGGCAAAGTCATATTTGGAAGCCCTTTGAGGGCTATGGTGAAAAAGGAAATATCTTCCGTTCAAAACTGGAAAGAAGCTTTCTGAGAAACTGCTCTGTGTTCTGTTAATTCATCTCACAGAGTTACATCTTTCCCTTCAAGAAGCCTTTCGCTAAGGCTGTTCTTGTGGAATTGGCAAAGTGATATTTGGAAGCCCATAGAGGGCTATGGTGAAAAAGGAAATACCTTCCGTTCAAAACTGGAAAGAAGCTTTCTGAGAAACTGCTCTGTGTTCTGTTAATTCATCTCACAGAGTTACATCTTTCCCTTCAAAATCATTTCGCTAAGGCTGTTCTTGTGGAATTGGCAAAGTCATATTTGGAAGCCCATTGAGGGCTATGGTGAAAAAGGAAATATCTTCCGTTGAAAACTGGAAATAAGCTTTCTGAGAAACTGCTCTGTGTTCTGTTAATTCATCTCACAGAGTTACATCTTTCCCTTCAAGAAGCCTTTCGCTAAGGCTGTTGTTGTGGAATTGGCAAAGGGATATTTGGAAGCCCATAGAACGCTATGGTGAAAAAGGAAATGTCTTCCGTTCAAAACTGGAAAGAAGCTTTCTGAGAAACTGCTCTGTGTGTATGTTAATTGATCTCACAGAGTTACATCTTTCCCTTCAAGAAGCCTTTCGCTAAGGCTGTTCTTGTGGAATTGGCAAAGTGATATTTGGAAGTCCATAGAGGGCTATGGTGAAAAAGGAAATATCTTCCGTTCGAAACTGCAAAGAAGCTTTCTGAGAAAGTGCTCTGTGTTCTGCTAATTCATCTCACAGAGTTACATCTTTCCCTTCAAGAAGCCTTTCGCTGAGGCTGTTCTTGTGTAATTGGCAAAGTCATATTTGGAAGCCCTTTGAGGGCTATGGTGAAAAAGGAAATATCTTCCGTTCAAAACTGGAAAGAAGCTTTCTGAGAAACTGCTCTGTGTTCTGTTAATTCATCTCACAGAGTTACATCTTTCCCTTCAAGAAGCCTTTCACTAAGGCTGTTCTTGTGGAATTGGCAAAGTGATATTTGGAAGCCCATAGAGGGCTATGGTGAAAAAGGAAATACCTTCCGTTCAAAACTGGAAAGAAGCTTTCTGAGAAACTGCTCTGTGTTCTGTTAATTCATCTCACAGAGTTACATCTTTCCCTTCAAAATCATTTCGCTAAGGCTGTTCTTGTGGAATTGGCAAAGTCATATTTGGAAGCCCATTGAGGGATATGGTGAAAAAGGAAATATCTTCCGTTGAAAACTGGAAAGAAGCTTTCTGAGAAACTGCTCTGTGTTCTGTTAATTCATCTCACAGAGTTACATCTTTCCCTTCAAGAAGCCTTTCGCTAAGGCTGTTCTTGTGGAATTGGCAAAGTGATATTTGGAAGCCCATTGAGGGCTATGGTGAAAAAGGAAATATCTTCCGTTGAAAACTGGAAAGAAGCTTTCTGAGAAACTGCTCTGTGTTCTGTTAATTCATCTCACAGAGTTACATCTTTCCCTTCAAGAAGCCTTTCGCTAAGGCTGTTCTTGTGGAATTGGCAAAGTGATATTTGGAAGCCCATAGAGGGCTATGGTGAAAAAGGAAATATCTTTCGTTCAAAACTGGAAAGAACCTTTCTGAGAAACTGCTCTGTGTTCTGTTAATTCATCTCACAGAGTTACATCTTTCCCTTCAAGAAGCCTTTTGCTAAGGCTGTTCTTGTGGAATTGGCAAAGTGATATTTGGAAGCCCATAGAGGGCTATGGTGAAAAAGGAAATACCTTCCGTTCAAAACTGGAAAGAAGCTTTCTGAGAAACTGCTCTGTGTTCTGTTAATTCATCTCACAGAGTTGCATCTTTCCCTTCAAGAAGCCTTTCGCTAAGGCTATTCTTGCGGAATTGCCAAAGGGATATTTGGAAGCCCATATAGGGCTATTGTGAAATAGGAAATATCTTCCATTCAAAACTGAAAAGAAGCTTTCTGAGAAACTGCTCTGTGTTCTGTTAGTTCATCTCACGGTGTTACATATTTCCCTTCAAGAAGCCTTTTGCTAAGGTTGTTCTTGTGGAATTGGCAAAGTGATATTTGGAAGCCCATAGAGGGCTATGGTGAAAAAGGAAATATCTTCCATTCAAAACTGGAATGAAGCTTTCTGAGAAACTGCTCCGTGTTCTGTTAATTCATCTCACAGAGTTACATCTTTCCCTTCAAGAAGCCTTTCGCTAAGGCTGTTGTTGTGGAATTGGCGAAGGGATATTTGGAAGCCCATAGAGCGCTATGGTGAAAAAGGAAATACCTTCCGTTCAAAACTGGAAAGAAGCTTTCTGAGAAACTGCTCTGCGTTCTGTTAATTGATCTCACAGAGTTACATCTTTCCCTTCAAGAAGCCTTTCGCTAAGGCTGTTCTTGTGGAATTGGCAAAGGGATATTTGGAAGCCCATAGAGGGCTATGGTGAAAAAGGAAATATCTTCCGTTCAAAACTGGAAAGAAGCTTTCTGAGAAACTGCTCTGTGTTCTGTTAATTCATCTCACAGAGTTACATCTTTCCCTTCAAGAAGCCTTTCGCTAAGACTGCTCTTGTGGAATTGGCAAAGGGATATTTGGAAGCCCATAGAGGGCTATGTTGAAAAAGGAAATATCTTCCGTTCAAAACTGGAAAGAAGCTTTCTGAGAAACCGCTCCGTGTTCTGTTAATACATCTCACAGAGTTACATCTTTCCCTTCAAGAAGCCTTTAGCTAAGGCTGTTCTTGTGGAATTGGCAAAGGGATATTTGGAAGCCCTTAGAGGGCTATGGTCAAAATGGAAATATCTTCCGTTCAAAACTGGAAAGAAGCTTTCTGAGAAACTGCTCTGTGTTCTGTTAATTCATCTCACAGAGTTACATCTTTCCCTTCAAGAAGCCTTTCGCTAAGGCTGTTCTTGTGGAATTGGCAAAGGGATATTTGGAAGCACATAGAGGGCGATGGTAAAAAAGGAAACACCTTCCGTTCAAAACTGGAAAGAAGATTTCTGAGAAACTGCTCTGTGTTCTGTTAATTGATCTCACAGAGTTACATCTTTAACTTCAAGAAGCCTTTCGCTAAGGCTGTTCTAGTGGAATTGGCAAAGGGATATTTGGAAGCCCATAGAGGGCTATGGTGAAAAAGGAAATATCTTCCCTTCAAAACTGGAAAGAAGCTTTCTGAGAAACTGCTCTGTGTTCTGTTAATTCGTCTCACAGAGTTACATCTTTCCCTTCAAGAAGCCTTTCGCTAAGGCTGTTCTAGTGGAATTGGCAAAGGGATATTTGGAAGCCCATAGAGGGCTATGGTGAAAAAGGAAATATCTTCCGTTCAAAACTGGAAAGAAGCTTTCTGAGAAACTGCTCTGTGTTCTGTTAATTCGTCTCACAGAGTTACATCTTTCCCTTCAAGAAGCCTTTCGCTAAGGCTGTTCTTGTGGAATTGGCAAAGGGATATTTGGAAGCCCATAGAGGGCTATGGTGAAAAAGGAAATATCTTCCGTT
Source organism: Chlorocebus sabaeus (assembly GCF_047675955.1). Lineage (NCBI taxonomy): Eukaryota > Metazoa > Chordata > Mammalia > Primates > Cercopithecidae > Chlorocebus > Chlorocebus sabaeus. The sequence continues at coordinate 92,799 of NW_027327540.1, read as the reverse complement.
CAAAACTGGAAAGAAGCTTTCTGAGAAACTGCTCTGTGTTCTGTTAATTCATCTCACAGAGTTACATCTTTCCCTTCAAGAAGCCTTTCGCTAAGGCTGCTCTTGTGGAATTGGCCAAGGGATATTTGGAATCCCATAGAGGTCTATGGTGAAAAAGGAAATATCTTCCGTTCAAAACTGGAAAGAAGCTTTCTGAGAAACCGCTCTGTGTTCTGTTAATACATCTCACAGAGTTACATCTTTCCCTTCAAGAAGCCTTTAGCTAAGGCTGTTCTTGTGGAATTGGCAAAGGGATATTTGGAAGCCCTTAGAGGGCTATGGTCAAAATGGAAATATCTTCCGTTCAAAACTGGAAAGAAGCTTTTTGAGAAACTGCTCTGTGTTCTGTTAATTCATCTCACAGAGTTACATCTTTCCCTTCAAGTAGCCTTTCGCTAAGGCTGTTCTTGTGGAATTGGCAAAGGGATATTTGGAAGCACATAGAGGGCGATGGTAAAAAAGGAAACACCTTCCGTTCAAAACTGGAAAGAAGATTTCTGAGAAACTGCTCTGTGTTCTGTTAATTGATCTCACAGAGTTACATCTTTAACTTCAAGAAGCCTTTCGCTAAGGCTGTTCTAGTGGAATTGGCAAAGGGATATTTGGAAGCCCATAGAGGGCTATGGTGAAAAAGGAAATATCTTCCCTTCAAAACTGGAAAGAAGCTTTCTGAGAAACTGCTCTGTGTTCTGTTAATTCGTCTCCCAGAGTTACATCTTTCCCTTCAAGTAGCCTTTCGCTAAGGCTGTTCTTGTGGAATTGGCAAAGGGATATTTGGAAGCCCATAGAGGGCTATGGTGAAAAAGGAAATATCTTCCGTTCAAAACTGGAAAGAAGCTTTCTGAAAAACTGCTCTCTGTTCTGTTAATTCATCTCAAAGAGTTACATCTTTCCCTTCAAGAAGCCTTTAGCTAAGGCTGTTCTTGTGGAATTGGCAAAGGGATATTTGGAAGCCCATAGAGGGCTATGGTGAAAAAGGAAATACCTTCCGTTCAAAACTGGAAAGAAGCTTTCTGAGAAACTGCTCTGTGTTCTGTTAATTCATCTCACAGAGTTACATCTTTCCCTTCAAGAATCATTTCGCTAAGGCTGTTCTTGTGGAATTGGCAAAGTCATATTTGGAAGCCCATTGAGGGCTATGGTGAAAAAGGAAATATCTTCCGTTGAAAACTGGAAAGAAGCTTTCTGAGAAACTGCTCTGTGTTCTGTTAATTCATCTCACAGAGTTACATCTTTCCCTTCAAGAAGCCTTTCGCTAAGGCTGTTCTTGTGGAATTGGCAAAGTGATATTTGGAAGCCCATAGAGGGCTATGGTGAAAAAGGAAATATCTTTCGTTCAAAACTGGAAAGAACCTTTCTGAGAAACTGCTCTGTGTTCTGTTAATTCATCTCACAGAGTTACATCTTTCCCTTCAAGAAGCCTTTCGATGAGGCTGTTCTTTTGGAATTGGCAAAGGGATATTTGGAAGCCCATAGAGGGCTATGGTGAAAAAGGAAATACCTTCCGTTCAAAACTGGAAAGAAGCTTTCTGAGAAACTGCTCTGTGTTCTGTTAATTCGTCTCACAGAGTTACATCTTTCCCTTCAAGAAGCCTTTCGCTAAGGCTGTTCTAGTGGAATTGGCAAAGGGATATTTGGAAGCCCATAGAGGGCTATGGTGAAAAAGGAAATATCTTCCGTTCAAAACTGGAAAGAAGCTTTCTGAGAAACTGCTCTGTGTTCTGTTAATTCATCTCACAGAGTTACATCTTTCCCTTCAAGAAGCCTTTCGCTAAGGCTGCTCTTGTGGAATTGGCCAAGGGATATTTGGAATCCCATAGAGGTCTATGGTGAAAAAGGAAATATCTTCCGTTCAAAACTGGAAAGAAGCTTTCTGAGAAACCGCTCTGTGTTCTGTTAATACATCTCACAGAGTTACATCTTTCCCTTCAAGAAGCCTTTAGCTAAGGCTGTTCTTGTGGAATTGGCAAAGGGATATTTGGAAGCCCTTAGAGGGCTATGGTCAAAATGGAAATATCTTCCGTTCAAAATTGGAAAGAAGCTTTCTGAGAAACTGCTCTGTGTTCTGTTAATTCATCTCACAGAGTTACATCTTTCCCTTCAAGAAGCCTTTCGCTAAGGCTGTTCTTGTGGAATTGGCAAAGGGATATTTGGAAGCACATAGAGGGTGATGGTAAAAAAGGAAACACCTTCCGTTCAAAACTGGAAAGAAGATTTCTGAGAAACTGCTCTGTGTTCTGTTAATTGATCTCACAGAGTTACATCTTTAACTTCAAGAAGCCTTTCGCTAAGGCTGTTCTAGTGGAATTGGCAAAGGGATATTTGGAAGCCCATAGAGGGCTATGGTGAAAAAGGAAATATCTTCCCTTCAAAACTGGAAAGAAGCTTTCTGAGAAACTGCTCTGTGTTCTGTTAATTCGTCTCCCAGAGTTACATCTTTCCCTTCAAGTAGCCTTTCGCTAAGGCTGTTCTTGTGGAATTGGCAAAGGGATATTTGGAAGCCCATAGAGGGCTATGGTGAAAAAGGAAATATCTTCCGTTCAAAACTGGAAAGAAGCTTTCTGAAAAACTGCTCTCTGTTCTGTTAATTCATCTCAAAGAGTTACATCTTTCCCTTCAAGAAGCCTTTAGCTAAGGCTGTTCTTGTGGAATTGGCAAAGGGATATTTGGAAGCCCATAGAGGGCTATGGTGAAAAAGGAAATATCTTCCGTTCAAAACTGGAAAGAAGCTTTCTGAGAAACTGCTCTGTGTTCTGTTAATTCATCTCACAGAGTTACATCTTTGCCTTCAAGAAGCCTTTCGCTAAGGCTGTTCTTGTGGAATTGGCAAAGTGATTTTTGGAAGCCCATAGAGGGCTATGGTGAAAAAGGAAATATCTTCCGTTCGAAACTGCAAAGAAGCTTTCTGAGAAAGTGCTCTGTGTTCTGCTAATTCATCTCACAGAGTTACATCTTTCCCTTCAAGAAGCCTTTCGCTGAGGCTGTTCTTGTGTAATTGGCAAAGTCATATTTGGAAGCCCTTTGAGGGCTATGGTGAAAAAGGAAATATCTTCCGTTCAAAACTGGAAAGAAGCTTTCTGAGAAACTGCTCTGTGTTCTGTTAATTCATCTCACAGAGTTACATCTTTCCCTTCAAGAAGCCTTTCGCTAAGGCTGTTCTTGTGGAATTGGCAAAGTGATATTTGGAAGCCCATAGAGGGCTATGGTGAAAAAGGAAATACCTTCCGTTCAAAACTGGAAAGAAGCTTTCTGAGAAACTGCTCTGTGTTCTGTTAATTCATCTCACAGAGTTACATCTTTCCCTTCAAAATCATTTCGCTAAGGCTGTTCTTGTGGAATTGGCAAAGTCATATTTGGAAGCCCATTGAGGGCTATGGTGAAAAAGGAAATATCTTCCGTTGAAAACTGGAAATAAGCTTTCTGAGAAACTGCTCTGTGTTCTGTTAATTCATCTCACAGAGTTACATCTTTCCCTTCAAGAAGCCTTTCGCTAAGGCTGTTGTTGTGGAATTGGCAAAGGGATATTTGGAAGCCCATAGAACGCTATGGTGAAAAAGGAAATGTCTTCCGTTCAAAACTGGAAAGAAGCTTTCTGAGAAACTGCTCTGTGTGTATGTTAATTGATCTCACAGAGTTACATCTTTCCCTTCAAGAAGCCTTTCGCTAAGGCTGTTCTTGTGGAATTGGCAAAGTGATATTTGGAAGTCCATAGAGGGCTATGGTGAAAAAGGAAATATCTTCCGTTCGAAACTGCAAAGAAGCTTTCTGAGAAAGTGCTCTGTGTTCTGCTAATTCATCTCACAGAGTTACATCTTTCCCTTCAAGAAGCCTTTCGCTGAGGCTGTTCTTGTGTAATTGGCAAAGTCATATTTGGAAGCCCTTTGAGGGCTATGGTGAAAAAGGAAATATCTTCCGTTCAAAACTGGAAAGAAGCTTTCTGAGAAACTGCTCTGTGTTCTGTTAATTCATCTCACAGAGTTACATCTTTCCCTTCAAGAAGCCTTTCACTAAGGCTGTTCTTGTGGAATTGGCAAAGTGATATTTGGAAGCCCATAGAGGGCTATGGTGAAAAAGGAAATACCTTCCGTTCAAAACTGGAAAGAAGCTTTCTGAGAAACTGCTCTGTGTTCTGTTAATTCATCTCACAGAGTTACATCTTTCCCTTCAAAATCATTTCGCTAAGGCTGTTCTTGTGGAATTGGCAAAGTCATATTTGGAAGCCCATTGAGGGATATGGTGAAAAAGGAAATATCTTCCGTTGAAAACTGGAAAGAAGCTTTCTGAGAAACTGCTCTGTGTTCTGTTAATTCATCTCACAGAGTTACATCTTTCCCTTCAAGAAGCCTTTCGCTAAGGCTGTTCTTGTGGAATTGGCAAAGTGATATTTGGAAGCCCATTGAGGGCTATGGTGAAAAAGGAAATATCTTCCGTTGAAAACTGGAAAGAAGCTTTCTGAGAAACTGCTCTGTGTTCTGTTAATTCATCTCACAGAGTTACATCTTTCCCTTCAAGAAGCCTTTCGCTAAGGCTGTTCTTGTGGAATTGGCAAAGTGATATTTGGAAGCCCATAGAGGGCTATGGTGAAAAAGGAAATATCTTTCGTTCAAAACTGGAAAGAACCTTTCTGAGAAACTGCTCTGTGTTCTGTTAATTCATCTCACAGAGTTACATCTTTCCCTTCAAGAAGCCTTTTGCTAAGGCTGTTCTTGTGGAATTGGCAAAGTGATATTTGGAAGCCCATAGAGGGCTATGGTGAAAAAGGAAATACCTTCCGTTCAAAACTGGAAAGAAGCTTTCTGAGAAACTGCTCTGTGTTCTGTTAATTCATCTCACAGAGTTGCATCTTTCCCTTCAAGAAGCCTTTCGCTAAGGCTATTCTTGCGGAATTGCCAAAGGGATATTTGGAAGCCCATATAGGGCTATTGTGAAATAGGAAATATCTTCCATTCAAAACTGAAAAGAAGCTTTCTGAGAAACTGCTCTGTGTTCTGTTAGTTCATCTCACGGTGTTACATATTTCCCTTCAAGAAGCCTTTTGCTAAGGTTGTTCTTGTGGAATTGGCAAAGTGATATTTGGAAGCCCATAGAGGGCTATGGTGAAAAAGGAAATATCTTCCATTCAAAACTGGAATGAAGCTTTCTGAGAAACTGCTCCGTGTTCTGTTAATTCATCTCACAGAGTTACATCTTTCCCTTCAAGAAGCCTTTCGCTAAGGCTGTTGTTGTGGAATTGGCGAAGGGATATTTGGAAGCCCATAGAGCGCTATGGTGAAAAAGGAAATACCTTCCGTTCAAAACTGGAAAGAAGCTTTCTGAGAAACTGCTCTGCGTTCTGTTAATTGATCTCACAGAGTTACATCTTTCCCTTCAAGAAGCCTTTCGCTAAGGCTGTTCTTGTGGAATTGGCAAAGGGATATTTGGAAGCCCATAGAGGGCTATGGTGAAAAAGGAAATATCTTCCGTTCAAAACTGGAAAGAAGCTTTCTGAGAAACTGCTCTGTGTTCTGTTAATTCATCTCACAGAGTTACATCTTTCCCTTCAAGAAGCCTTTCGCTAAGACTGCTCTTGTGGAATTGGCAAAGGGATATTTGGAAGCCCATAGAGGGCTATGTTGAAAAAGGAAATATCTTCCGTTCAAAACTGGAAAGAAGCTTTCTGAGAAACCGCTCCGTGTTCTGTTAATACATCTCACAGAGTTACATCTTTCCCTTCAAGAAGCCTTTAGCTAAGGCTGTTCTTGTGGAATTGGCAAAGGGATATTTGGAAGCCCTTAGAGGGCTATGGTCAAAATGGAAATATCTTCCGTTCAAAACTGGAAAGAAGCTTTCTGAGAAACTGCTCTGTGTTCTGTTAATTCATCTCACAGAGTTACATCTTTCCCTTCAAGAAGCCTTTCGCTAAGGCTGTTCTTGTGGAATTGGCAAAGGGATATTTGGAAGCACATAGAGGGCGATGGTAAAAAAGGAAACACCTTCCGTTCAAAACTGGAAAGAAGATTTCTGAGAAACTGCTCTGTGTTCTGTTAATTGATCTCACAGAGTTACATCTTTAACTTCAAGAAGCCTTTCGCTAAGGCTGTTCTAGTGGAATTGGCAAAGGGATATTTGGAAGCCCATAGAGGGCTATGGTGAAAAAGGAAATATCTTCCCTTCAAAACTGGAAAGAAGCTTTCTGAGAAACTGCTCTGTGTTCTGTTAATTCGTCTCACAGAGTTACATCTTTCCCTTCAAGAAGCCTTTCGCTAAGGCTGTTCTAGTGGAATTGGCAAAGGGATATTTGGAAGCCCATAGAGGGCTATGGTGAAAAAGGAAATATCTTCCGTTCAAAACTGGAAAGAAGCTTTCTGAGAAACTGCTCTGTGTTCTGTTAATTCGTCTCACAGAGTTACATCTTTCCCTTCAAGAAGCCTTTCGCTAAGGCTGTTCTTGTGGAATTGGCAAAGGGATATTTGGAAGCCCATAGAGGGCTATGGTGAAAAAGGAAATATCTTCCGTTCAAAACTGGAAAGAAGCTTTCTGAGAAACTGCTCTGTGTTCTGTTAATTCATCTCACAGAGTTACATCTTTCCCTTCAAGAAGCCTTTCGCTAAGGCTGCTCTTGTGGAATTGGCCAAGGGATATTTGGAATCCCATAGAGGTCTATGGTGAAAAAGGAAATATCTTCCGTTCAAAACTGGAAAGAAGCTTTCTGAGAAACCGCTCTGTGTTCTGTTAATACATCTCACAGAGTTACATCTTTCCCTTCAAGAAGCCTTTAGCTAAGGCTGTTCTTGTGGAATTGGCAAAGGGATATTTGGAAGCCCTTAGAGGGCTATGGTCAAAATGGAAATATCTTCCGTTCAAAACTGGAAAGAAGCTTTTTGAGAAACTGCTCTGTGTTCTGTTAATTCATCTCACAGAGTTACATCTTTCCCTTCAAGTAGCCTTTCGCTAAGGCTGTTCTTGTGGAATTGGCAAAGGGATATTTGGAAGCACATAGAGGGCGATGGTAAAAAAGGAAACACCTTCCGTTCAAAACTGGAAAGAAGATTTCTGAGAAACTGCTCTGTGTTCTGTTAATTGATCTCACAGAGTTACATCTTTAACTTCAAGAAGCCTTTCGCTAAGGCTGTTCTAGTGGAATTGGCAAAGGGATATTTGGAAGCCCATAGAGGGCTATGGTGAAAAAGGAAATATCTTCCCTTCAAAACTGGAAAGAAGCTTTCTGAGAAACTGCTCTGTGTTCTGTTAATTCGTCTCCCAGAGTTACATCTTTCCCTTCAAGTAGCCTTTCGCTAAGGCTGTTCTTGTGGAATTGGCAAAGGGATATTTGGAAGCCCATAGAGGGCTATGGTGAAAAAGGAAATATCTTCCGTTCAAAACTGGAAAGAAGCTTTCTGAAAAACTGCTCTCTGTTCTGTTAATTCATCTCAAAGAGTTACATCTTTCCCTTCAAGAAGCCTTTAGCTAAGGCTGTTCTTGTGGAATTGGCAAAGGGATATTTGGAAGCCCATAGAGGGCTATGGTGAAAAAGGAAATACCTTCCGTTCAAAACTGGAAAGAAGCTTTCTGAGAAACTGCTCTGTGTTCTGTTAATTCATCTCACAGAGTTACATCTTTCCCTTCAAGAATCATTTCGCTAAGGCTGTTCTTGTGGAATTGGCAAAGTCATATTTGGAAGCCCATTGAGGGCTATGGTGAAAAAGGAAATATCTTCCGTTGAAAACTGGAAAGAAGCTTTCTGAGAAACTGCTCTGTGTTCTGTTAATTCATCTCACAGAGTTACATCTTTCCCTTCAAGAAGCCTTTCGCTAAGGCTGTTCTTGTGGAATTGGCAAAGTGATATTTGGAAGCCCATAGAGGGCTATGGTGAAAAAGGAAATATCTTTCGTTCAAAACTGGAAAGAACCTTTCTGAGAAACTGCTCTGTGTTCTGTTAATTCATCTCACAGAGTTACATCTTTCCCTTCAAGAAGCCTTTCGATGAGGCTGTTCTTTTGGAATTGGCAAAGGGATATTTGGAAGCCCATAGAGGGCTATGGTGAAAAAGGAAATACCTTCCGTTCAAAACTGGAAAGAAGCTTTCTGAGAAACTGCTCTGTGTTCTGTTAATTCGTCTCACAGAGTTACATCTTTCCCTTCAAGAAGCCTTTCGCTAAGGCTGTTCTAGTGGAATTGGCAAAGGGATATTTGGAAGCCCATAGAGGGCTATGGTGAAAAAGGAAATATCTTCCGTTCAAAACTGGAAAGAAGCTTTCTGAGAAACTGCTCTGTGTTCTGTTAATTCATCTCACAGAGTTACATCTTTCCCTTCAAGAAGCCTTTCGCTAAGGCTGCTCTTGTGGAATTGGCCAAGGGATATTTGGAATCCCATAGAGGTCTATGGTGAAAAAGGAAATATCTTCCGTTCAAAACTGGAAAGAAGCTTTCTGAGAAACCGCTCTGTGTTCTGTTAATACATCTCACAGAGTTACATCTTTCCCTTCAAGAAGCCTTTAGCTAAGGCTGTTCTTGTGGAATTGGCAAAGGGATATTTGGAAGCCCTTAGAGGGCTATGGTCAAAATGGAAATATCTTCCGTTCAAAATTGGAAAGAAGCTTTCTGAGAAACTGCTCTGTGTTCTGTTAATTCATCTCACAGAGTTACATCTTTCCCTTCAAGAAGCCTTTCGCTAAGGCTGTTCTTGTGGAATTGGCAAAGGGATATTTGGAAGCACATAGAGGGTGATGGTAAAAAAGGAAACACCTTCCGTTCAAAACTGGAAAGAAGATTTCTGAGAAACTGCTCTGTGTTCTGTTAATTGATCTCACAGAGTTACATCTTTAACTTCAAGAAGCCTTTCGCTAAGGCTGTTCTAGTGGAATTGGCAAAGGGATATTTGGAAGCCCATAGAGGGCTATGGTGAAAAAGGAAATATCTTCCCTTCAAAACTGGAAAGAAGCTTTCTGAGAAACTGCTCTGTGTTCTGTTAATTCGTCTCCCAGAGTTACATCTTTCCCTTCAAGTAGCCTTTCGCTAAGGCTGTTCTTGTGGAATTGGCAAAGGGATATTTGGAAGCCCATAGAGGGCTATGGTGAAAAAGGAAATATCTTCCGTTCAAAACTGGAAAGAAGCTTTCTGAAAAACTGCTCTCTGTTCTGTTAATTCATCTCAAAGAGTTACATCTTTCCCTTCAAGAAGCCTTTAGCTAAGGCTGTTCTTGTGGAATTGGCAAAGGGATATTTGGAAGCCCATAGAGGGCTATGGTGAAAAAGGAAATATCTTCCGTTCAAAACTGGAAAGAAGCTTTCTGAGAAACTGCTCTGTGTTCTGTTAATTCATCTCACAGAGTTACATCTTTGCCTTCAAGAAGCCTTTCGCTAAGGCTGTTCTTGTGGAATTGGCAAAGTGATTTTTGGAAGCCCATAGAGGGCTATGGTGAAAAAGGAAATATCTTTCGTTCAAAACTGGAAAGAACCTTTCTGAGAAACTGCTCTGTGTTCTGTTAATTCATCTCACAGAGTTACATCTTTCCCTTCAAGAAGCCTTTCGATGAGGCTGTTCTTTTGGAATTGGCAAAGGGATATTTGGAAGCCCATAGAGGGCTATGGTGAAAAAGGAAATACCTTCCGTTCAAAACTGGAAAGAAGCTTTCTGAGAAACTGCTCTGTGTTCTGTTAATTCGTCTCACAGAGTTACATCTTTCCCTTCAAGAAGCCTTTCGCTAAGGCTGTTCTAGTGGAATTGGCAAAGGGATATTTGGAAGCCCATAGAGGGCTATGGTGAAAAAGGAAATATCTTCCGTTCAAAACTGGAAAGAAGCTTTCTGAGAAACTGCTCTGTGTTCTGTTAATTCGTCTCACAGAGTTACATCTTTCCCTTCAAGAAGCCTTTCGCTAAGGCTGTTCTTGTGGAATTGGCAAAGGGACATTTGGAAGCCCATAGAGGGCTATGGTGAAAAAGGAAATATCTTCCGTTCAAAACTGGAAGGAAGCTTTCTGAGAAACTGCTCTGTGTTCTGTTAATTCGTCTCACAGAGTTACATCTTTCCCTTCAAGAAGCCTTTCGCTAAGGCTGTTCTTGTGGAAGTGGCAAAGGGATATTTGGAAGCCCATAGAGGGCTATGGTGAAAAAGGAAATATCTTCCGTTCAAAACTGGAAAGAAGCTTTCTGAGAAACTGCTCTGTGTTCTGTTAATTCATCTCACAGAGTTACATCTTTCCCTTCAAGAAGCCTTTCGCTAAGGCTGCTCTTGTGGAATTGGCCAAGGGATATTTGGAATCCCATAGAGGTCTATGGTGAAAAAGGAAATATCTTCCGTTCAAAACTGGAAAGAAGCTTTCTGAGAAACCGCTCTGTGTTCTGTTAATACATCTCACAGAGTTACATCTTTCCCTTCAAGAAGCCTTTAGCTAAGGCTGTTCTTGTGGAATTGGCAAAGGGATATTTGGAAGCCCTTAGAGGGCTATGGTCAAAATGGAAATATCTTCCGTTCAAAATTGGAAAGAAGCTTTCTGAGAAACTGCTCTGTGTTCTGTTAATTCATCTCACAGAGTTACATCTTTCCCTTCAAGAAGCCTTTCGCTAAGGCTGTTCTTGTGGAATTGGCAAAGGGATATTTGGAAGCACATAGAGGGCGATGGTAAAAAAGGAAACACCTTCCGTTCAAAACTGGAAAGAAGATTTCTGAGAAACTGCTCTGTGTTCTGTTAATTGATCTCACAGAGTTACATCTTTAACTTCAAGAAGCCTTTCGCTAAGGCTGTTCTAGTGGAATTGGCAAAGGGATATTTGGAAGCCCATAGAGGGCTATGGTGAAAAAGGAAATATCTTCCCTTCAAAACTGGAAAGAAGCTTTCTGAGAAACTGCTCTGTGTTCTGTTAATTCGTCTCCCAGAGTTACATCTTTCCCTTCAAGTAGCCTTTCGCTAAGGCTGTTCTTGTGGAATTGGCAAAGGGATATTTGGAAGCCCATAGAGGGCTATGGTGAAAAAGGAAATATCTTCCGTTCAAAACTGGAAAGAAGCTTTCTGAAAAACTGCTCTCTGTTCTGTTAATTCATCTCAAAGAGTTACATCTTTCCCTTCAAGAAGCCTTTAGCTAAGGCTGTTCTTGTGGAATTGGCAAAGGGATATTTGGAAGCCCATAGAGGGCTATGGTGAAAAAGGAAATATCTTCCGTTCAAAACTGGAAAGAAGCTTTCTGAGAAACTGCTCTGTGTTCTGTTAATTCATCTCACAGAGTTACATCTTTGCCTTCAAGAAGCCTTTCGCTAAGGCTGTTCTTGTGGAATTGGCAAAGGGATATTTGGAAGCCCATAGAGGGCTATGGTGAAAAAGGAAATATCTTCGGTTCAAAACTGGAAAGAAGCTTTCTGAGAAACTGCTCTGTGTTCTGTTAATTCATCTCACAGAGTTACATCTTTCCCTTCAAGAAGCCTTTCGCTAAGGCTGTTCTTGTGGAATTGGCAAAGGGATATTTGGAAGCCCATAGAGGGCTATGGTGAAAAAGGTAATATCTTCCGTTCAAAACTGGAAAGAAGCTTTCTGAGAAACTGCTCTGTGTTCTGTTAATTCATCTCACAGAGTTACATCTTTCCCTTCAAGAAGCCTTTCGCTAAGGCTGTTCTTGTGGAATTGGCAAAGGGATATTTGGAAGCCCATAGAGGGCTATGGTGAAAAAGGAAATATCTTCCGTTCAAAACTGGAAAGAAGCTTTCTGAGAAACTGCTCTGTGTTCTGTTAATTCATCTCACAGAGTTACATCTTTCCCTTCCAGAAGCCTTTCGATGAGGCTGTTCTTTTGGAATTGGCAAAGGGATATTTGGAAGCCCATAGAGGGCTAAGGTCAAAAAGGAAATATCTTCCGTTCAAAACTGGAAAGAAGCTTTCTGAGAAACTGCTCTGTGTTCTGTTAATTCGTCTCACAGAGTTACATCTTTGCCTTCAAGAAGCCTTTCGCTAAGGCTGTTCTAGTGGAATTGGCAAAGGGATATTTGGAAGCCCATAGAGGGCTATGGTGAAAAAGGAAATATCTTCCGTTCAAAACTGGAAAGAAGCTTTCTGAGAAACTGCTCTGTGTTCTGTTAATTCGTCTCACAGAGTTACATCTTTCCCTTCAAGAAGCCTTTCGCTAAGGCTGTTCTTGTGGAATTGGCAAAGGGACATTTGGAAGCCCATAGAGGGCTATGGTGAAAAAGGAAACATCTTCCGTTCAAAAATGGAAGGAAGCTTTCTGAGAAAGTGCTCTGTGTTCTGTTAATTCGTCTCACAGAGTTACATCTTTCCCTTCAAGAAGCCTTTCGCTAAGGCTGTTCTTGTGGAAGTGGCAAAGGGATATTTGGAAGCCCATAGAGGGCTATGGTGAAAAAGGAAATATCTTCCGTTCAAAACTGGAAAGAAGCTTTCTGAGAAACTGCTCTGTGTTCTGTTAATTCATCTCACAGAGTTACATCTTTCCCTTCAAGAAGCCTTTCGCTAAGGCTGCTCTTGTGGAATTGGCCAAGGGATATTTGGAATCCCATAGAGGTCTATGGTGAAAAAGGAAATATCTTCCGTTCAAAACTGGAAAGAAGCTTTCTGAGAAACCGCTCTGTGTTCTGTTAATACATCTCACAGAGTTACATCTTTCCCTTCAAGAAGCCTTTAGCTAAGGCTGTTCTTGTGGAATTGGCAAAGGGATATTTGGAAGCCCTTAGAGGGCTATGGTCAAAATGGAAATATCTTCCGTTCAAAACTGGAAAGAAGCTTTCTGAGAAACTGCTCTGTGTTCTGTTAATTCATCTCACAGAGTTACATCTTTCCCTTCAAGAAGCCTTTCGCTAAGGCTGTTCTTGTGGAATTGGCAAAGGGATATTTGGAAGCACATAGAGCGCGATGGTAAAAAAGGAAACACCTTCCGTTCAAAACTGGAAAGAAGATTTCTGAGAAACTGCTCTGTGTTCTGTTAATTGATCTCACAGAGTTACATCTTTAACTTCAAGAAGCCTTTCGCTAAGGCTGTTCTAGTGGAATTGGCAAAGGGATATTTGGAAGCCCATAGAGGGCTATGGTGAAAAAGGAAATATCTTCCCTTCAAAACTGGAAAGAAGCTTTCTGAGAAACTGCTCTGTGTTCTGTTAATTCGTCTCCCAGAGTTACATCTTTCCCTTCAAGTTGCCTTTCGCTAAGGCTGTTCTTGTGGAATTGGCAAAGGGATATTTGGAAGCCCATAGAGGGCTATGGTGAAAAAGGAAATATCTTCCGTTCAAAACTGGAAAGAAGCTTTCTGAAAAACTGCTCTCTGTTCTGTTAATTCATCTCAAAGAGTTACATCTTTCCCTTCAAGAAGCCTTTCGCTAAGGCTGTTCTTGTGGAATTGGCAAAGGGATATTTGGAAGCCCATAGAGGGCTATGGTGAAAAAGGAAATATCTTCCGTTCAAAACTGGAAAGAAGCTTTCTGAGAAACCGCTCTGTGTTCTGTTAATTCATCTCACAGAGTTACATCTTTCCCTTCAAGAAGCCTTTCGCTAAGGTTGTTCTTGTGGAATTGACAAGGGGATATTTGGAAGCCCATAGAGGGCTATGGTGAAAAAGGAAATATCTTCCGTTCAAAACTGGAAAGAAGCGTTCTGAGAAACCGCTCTGTGTTCTGTTAATTCATCTCACAGTGTTACATCTTTCCCTTCAAGAAGCCTTTCGCTAAGTCTGTTCTTGTGGAATTGGCAAAGGGATATTTGGAAGCCCATTGAGGATTATGGTGAAAAAGGAAATATCTTCCGTTCAAAACTGGAAAGAAGCTTTCTGAGACCGCTCTGTGTTCTGTTAATTCATCTCACAGAGTTACATCTTTCCCGTCAAGAAGCCTTTCGCTAAGGCTGTTCTTGTAGAATTGGCAAAGGGATATTTGGAAACCCATAGAGGGCTATGGTGAAAAAGGAAATATCTTCCGTTCAAAACTGGAAAGAAGCTTTCTGAGAAACCGCTCTGTGTTCTGTTAATTCATCTCACAGGGTTACATCTTTCCATTCATGAAGCCTTTCGCTAAGACTGTTCTTGTGAAATTGGCAAAGGGCTATTTGGAAGCCCATAGAGGGCTATGGTGAAAAAGGAAATATCTTCCGTTCAAACCTGGAAAGAAGCTTTCTTAGAAACTGCTCTGTGTTCTGTTAATTCGTCTCACAGAGTTACATCTTTCCCTTGAAGAAGCCTTTCGCTAAGGCTGTTCTTGTGGAATTGGCAAAGGGATATTTGGAAGCCCATAGAGGGCTATGGTGAAAAAGGAAACATCTTCCGTTCAAAACTTGAAAGAAGCTTTATGAGAAACTGCTCTGTGTTCTGTTAATTCATCTCACAGAGTTACATCTTTCCCTTCAAGAAGCCTTTCGCTAAGGCTGTTCTTGTGGAATTGGCAAAGGGATATTTGGAAGCCCATAGAGGGCTATGGTGAAAAAGGAAATATCTTCCGTTCAAAACTGGAAAGAAGCTTTCTGAGAAACTGCTCTGTGTTCTGTTAATTCGTCTCACAGAGTTACATCTTTCCCTGGAAGAAGCCTTTCGCTAAGGCTGTTCTTGTGGAATTGGCAAAGGGATATTTGGAAGCCCATAGAGGGCTATGGTGAAAAAGGAAATATCTTCCGTTCAAAACTGGAAAGAAGCTTTCTGAGAAACTGCTCTGTGTTCTGTTAATTCATCTCACAGAGTTACATCTTTCCCTTCAAGAAGCCTTTCGCTAAGGCTGTTCTTGTGGAATTGGCAAAGGGATATTTGGAAGCACATAGAGGGCGATGGTAAAAAAGGAAACACCTTCCGTTCAAAACTGGAAAGAAGATTTCTGAGAAACTGCTCTGTGTTCTGTTAATTGATCTCACAGAGTTACATCTTTAACTTCAAGAAGCCTTTCGCTAAGGCTGTTCTAGTGGAATTGGCAAAGGGATATTTGGAAGCCCATAGAGGGCTATGGTGAAAAAGGAAATATCTTCCCTTCAAAACTGGAAAGAAGCTTTCTGAGAAACTGCTCTGTGTTCTGTTAATTCGTCTCCCAGAGTTACATCTTTCCCTTCAAGTAGCCTTTCGCTAAGGCTGTTCTTGTGGAATTGGCAAAGGGATATTTGGAAGCCCATAGAGGGCTACGGTGAAAAAGGAAATATCTTCCGTTCAAAACTGGAAAGAAGCTTTCTGAAAAACTGCTCTCTGTTCTGTTAATTCATCTCAAAGAGTTACATCTTTCCCTTCAAGAAGCCTTTAGCTAAGGCTGTTCTTGTGGAATTGGCAAAGGGATATTTGGAAGCCCATAGAGGGCTATGGTGAAAAAGGAAATATCTTCCGTTCAAAACTGGAAAGAAGCTTTCTGAGAAACTGCTCTGTGTTCTGTTAATTCATCTCACAGAGTTACATCTTTGCCTTCAAGAAGCCTTTCGCTAAGGCTGTTCTTGTGGAATTGGCAAAGGGATATTTGGAAGCCCATAGAGGGCTATGGTGAAAAAGGAAATATCTTCGGTTCAAAACTGGAAAGAAGCTTTCTGAGAAACTGCTCTGTGTTCTGTTAATTCATCTCACAGAGTTACATCTTTCCCTTCAAGAAGCCTTTCGCTAAGGCTGTTCTTGTGGAATTGGCAAAGGGATATTTGGAAGCCCATAGAGGGCTATGGTGAAAAAGGTAATATCTTCCGTTCAAAACTGGAAAGAAGCTTTCTGAGAAACTGCTCTGTGTTCTGTTAATTCATCTCACAGAGTTACATCTTTCCCTTCAAGAAGCCTTTCGCTAAGGCTGTTCTTGTGGAATTGGCAAAGGGATATTTGGAAGCCCATAGAGGGCTATGATGAAAAAGGAAATATCTTCCGTTCAAAACTGGAAAGAAGCTTTCTGAGAAACTGCTCTGTGTTCTGTTAATTCATCTCACAGAGTTACATCTTTCCCTTCAAGAAGCCTTTCGATGAGGCTGTTCTTTTGGAATTGGCAAAGGGATATTTGGAAGCCCATAGAGGGCTAAGGTCAAAAAGGAAATATCTTCCGTTCAAAACTGGAAAGAAGCTTTCTGAGAAACTGCTCTGTGTTCTGTTAATTCGTCTCACAGAGTTACATCTTTCCCTTCAAGAAGCCTTTCGCTAAGGCTGTTCTAGTGGAATTGGCAAAGGGATATTTGGAAGCCCATAGAGGGCTATGGTGAAAAAGGAAATATCTTCCGTTCAAAACTGGAAAGAAGCTTTCTGAGAAACTGCTCTGTGTTCTGTTAATTCGTCTCACAGAGTTACATCTTTCCCTTCAAGAAGCCTTTCGCTAAGGCTGTTCTTGTGGAATTGGCAAAGGGACATTTGGAAGCCCATAGAGGGCTATGGTGAAAAAGGAAATATCTTCCGTTCAAAAATGGAAGGAAGCTTTCTGAGAAAGTGCTCTGTGTTCTGTTAATTCGTCTCACAGAGTTACATCTTTCCCTTCAAGAAGCCTTTCGCTAAGGCTGTTCTTGTGGAAGTGGCAAAGGGATATTTGGAAGCCCATAGAGGGCTATGGTGAAAAAGGAAATATCTTCCGTTCAAAACTGGAAAGAAGCTTTCTGAGAAACTGCTCTGTGTTCTGTTAATTCATCTCACAGAGTTACATCTTTCCCTTCAAGAAGCCTTTCGCTAAGGCTGCTCTTGTGGAATTGGCCATGGGATATTTGGAATCCCATAGAGGTCTATGGTGAAAAAGGAAATATCTTCCGTTCAAAACTGGAAAGAAGCTTTCTGAGAAACCGCTCTGTGTTCTGTTAATACATCTCACAGAGTTACATCTTTCCCTTCAAGAAGCCTTTAGTTAAGGCTGTTCTTGTGGAATTGGCAAAGGGATATTTGGAAGCCCTTAGAGGGCTATGGTCAAAATGGAAATATCTTCCGTTCAAAACTGGAAAGAAGCTTTCTGAGAAACTGCTCTGTGTTCTGTTAATTCATCTCACAGAGTTACATCTTTCCCTTCAAGAAGCCTTTCGCTAAGGCTGTTCTTGTGGAATTGGCAAAGGGATATTTGGAAGCACATAGAGCGCGATGGTAAAAAAGGAAACACCTTCCATTCAAAACTGGAAAGAAGATTTCTGAGAAACTGCTCTGTGTTCTGTTAATTGATCTCACAGAGTTACATCTTTAACTTCAAGAAGCCTTTCGCTAAGGCTGTTCTAGTGGAATTGGCAAAGGGATATTTGGAAGCCCATAGAGGGCTATGGTGAAAAAGGAAATATCTTCCGTTCAAAACTGGAAAGAAGCTTTCTGAAAAACTGCTCTCTGTTCTGTTAATTCATCTCAAAGAGTTACATCTTTCCCTTCAAGAAGCCTTTAGCTAAGGCTGTTCTTGTGGAATTGTCAAAGGGATATTTGGAAGCCCATAGAGGGCTATGGTGAAAAAGGAAATATCTTCCGTTCAAAACTGGAAAGAAGCTTTCTGAGAAACTGCTCTGTGTTCTGTTAATTCATCTCACAGAGTTACATCTTTCCCTTCAAGAAGCCTTTCGCTAAGGTTGTTCTTGTGGAATTGACAAGGGGATATTTGGAAGCCCATAGAGGGCTATGGTGAAAAAGGAAATATCTTCCGTTCAAAACTGGAAAGAAGCGTTCTGAGAAACCGCTCTGTGTTCTGTTAATTCATCTCACAGTGTTACATCTTTCCCTTCAAGAAGCCTTTCGCTAAGTCTGTTCTTGTGGAATTGGCAAAGGGATATTTGGAAGCCCATTGAGGATTATGGTGAAAAAGGAAATATCTTCCGTTCAAAACTGGAAAGAAGCTTTCTGAGACCGCTCTGTGTTCTGTTAATTCATCTCACAGAGTTACATCTTTCCCGTCAAGAAGCCTTTCGCTAAGGCTGTTCTTGTAGAATTGGCAAAGGGATATTTGGAAACCCATAGAGGGCTATGGTGAAAAAGGAAAT
Source organism: Chlorocebus sabaeus (assembly GCF_047675955.1). NCBI lineage: Eukaryota > Metazoa > Chordata > Mammalia > Primates > Cercopithecidae > Chlorocebus > Chlorocebus sabaeus. The sequence goes on along the minus strand of NW_027327540.1, from coordinate 74,926 downwards.
ATCTTCCGTTCAAAACTGGAAAGAAGCTTTCTGAGAAACCGCTCTGTGTTCTGTTAATTCATCTCACAGGGTTACATCTTTCCATTCATGAAGCCTTTCGCTAAGACTGTTCTTGTGAAATTGGCAAAGGGCTATTTGGAAGCCCATAGAGGGCTATGGTGAAAAAGGAAATATCTTCCGTTCAAACCTGGAAAGAAGCTTTCTTAGAAACTGCTCTGTGTTCTGTTAATTCGTCTCACAGAGTTACATCTTTCCCTTGAAGAAGCCTTTCGCTAAGGCTGTTCTTGTGGAATTGGCAAAGGGATATTTGGAAGCCCATAGAGGGCTATGGTGAAAAAGGAAACATCTTCCGTTCAAAACTTGAAAGAAGCTTTATGAGAAACTGCTCTGTGTTCTGTTAATTCATCTCACAGAGTTACATCTTTCCCTTCAAGAAGCCTTTCGCTAAGGCTGTTCTTGTGGAATTGGCAAAGGGATATTTGGAAGCCCATAGAGGGCTATGGTGAAAAAGGAAATATCTTCCGTTCAAAACTGGAAAGAAGCTTTCTGAGAAACTGCTCTGTGTTCTGTTAATTCGTCTCACAGAGTTACATCTTTCCCTGGAAGAAGCCTTTCGCTAAGGCTGTTCTTGTGGAATTGGCAAAGGGATATTTGGAAGCCCATAGAGGGCTATGGTGAAAAAGGAAACATCTTCCGTTCAAAACTGGAAAGAAGCTTTCTGAGAAACTGCTCTGTGTTCTGTTAATTCATCTCACAGAGTTACATCTTTCCCTTCAAGAAGCCTTTCGCTAAGGCTGTTCTTGTGGAATTGGCAAAGGGATATTTGGAAGCCCATAGAGGGCTATGGTCAAAAAGGAAATATCTTCCGTTCAAAACTGGAAAGAAGCTTTCTGAGAAACCGCTCTGTGTTCTGTTAATTCATCTCACAGAGTTACATCTTTCCCTTCAAGAAGCCTTTCGCTAAGGCTGTTCTTGTGGAATTGGCAAAGCGATATTTGGAAGCCCATAGAGGGCTATGGTGAAAAAGGAAATATCTTCCGTTCGAAACTGGAAAGAAGCTTTCTGAGAAACTGCTCTGTGTTCTGTTAATTCATCTCACAGAGTTACATCTTTCCCTTCAAGAAGCCTTTCGCTAAGGCTGTTCTTGTGGAATTGGCAAAGGCATATTTGGAAGCCCATAGAGGGCTATGGTGAAAAAGGAAATATCTTCCGTTCAAAACTGGAAAGAAGCTTTCTGAGAACTGCTCTGTGTTCTGTTAATTCATCTCACAGTGTTACATCTTTCCCTTCAAGAAGCCTTTGTATGAGGCTGTTCTTGTGGAATTGGCAAAGGGACATTTGGAAGCCCATAGAGGGCTATGGTGAAAAAGGAAATATCTTCCGTTCAAAAGTTGAAAGAAGCTTTCTGAGAAACTGCTCTGTGTTCTGTTAATTCGTCTCACAGAGTTACATCTTTACCTTCAAGAAGCCTTTCGCTAAGGCTGTTCTTGTGGAAGTGGCAAAGGGATATTTGGAAGCCCACAGAGGGCTATGGTGAAAAACGAAATATCTTCCGTTCAAAACTGGAAAGAAGCTTTCTGAGAAACCGCTCTGTGTTCTGTTAATACATCTCACAGAGTTACATCTTTCCCTTCAAGAAGCCTTTCGCTAAGGCTGTTCTTGTGGAATTGGCAAAGGGATATTTGGAAGCCCATAGAGGGCTATGGTCAAAATGGAAATATCTTCCGTTCAAAACTGGAAAGAAGCTTTCTGAGAAACTGCTCTGTGTTCGGTTAATTCATCTCACAGAGTTACATCTTTCCCTTCAAGAAGCCTTTCGCTAAGGCTGTTCTTGTGGAATTGGCAAAGGGATATTTGGAAGCACATAGAGGGCGATGGTGAAATAGGAAATATCTTCCGTTCGAAACTGGAAAGAAGATTTCTGAGAAACTGCTCTGTGTTCTGTTAATTCATCTCACAGAGTTACATCTTTAACTTCAAGAAGCCTTTCGCTAAGGCTGTTCTAGTGGAATTGGCAAAGGGATATTTGGAAGCCCATAGAGGGCTATGGTGAAAAAGGAAATATCTTCCGTTCAAAACTGGAAAGAAGCTTTCTGAGAAACTGCTCTGTGTTCTGTTAATTCGTCTCACAGAGTTACATCTTTCCCTTCAAGTAACCTTTCGCTAAGGCTGTTCTTGTGGAATTGGCAAAGGGATATTTGGAAGCCCATAGAGGGCTATGGTGAAAAAGGAAATATCTTCCGTTCAAAACTGGAAAGAAGCTTTCTGAAAAACTGCTGTCTGTTCTGTTAATTCGTCTCACAGAGTTACATCTTTCCCTTCAAGAAGCCTTTAGCTAAGGCTGTTCTTGTCGAATTGGCAAAGAGATATTTGGAAGCCCATAGAGGGCTATGGTGAAAAAGGAAATATCTTCCGTTCAAAACTGGAAAGAAGCTTTCTGAGAAACTGCTCTGTGTTCTGTTAATTCATCTCACAGAGTTACATCTTTCCCTTCAAGAAGCCTTTCGCTAAGACTGTTCTTGTGGAATTGGCAAAGGGATATTTGGAAGCCCATAGAGGGCTATGGTGAAAAAGGAAATATTTTCCGTTCAAAACTGGAAAGAAGCTTTCTGAGAAACTGCTCTGTGTTCTGTTAATTCATCTCACAGAGTTACATCTTTCCCTTCAAGAAGCCTTTCGCTAAGGCTGTTCTTGTGGAATTGGCAAAGGGATATTTGGAAGCCCATAGAGGGCTATGGTGAAAAAGGAAATATCTTCGGTTCAAAACTGGAAAGAAGCTTTCTGAGAAACTGCTCTGTGTTCTGTTAATTCATCTCACAGAGTTACATCTTTCCCTTCAAGAAGCCTTTCGCTAAGGCTGTTCTTGTGGAATTGGCAAAGGGATATTTGGAAGCCCATAGAGGGCTATGGTGAAAAAGGAAATATCTTCCGTTCAAAACTGGAAACAAGCTTTCTGAGAAACCGCTCTGTGTTCTGTTAATTCATCTCACAGAGTTACATCTTTCCCTTCAAGGAGCCTTTCGCTAAGGCTGTTCTTGTGGAATTGACAAAGGGATATTTGGAAGCCCATAGAGGGCTATGGTGAAAAAGGAAATATCTTCCGTTCAAAACTGGAAAGAAGCGTTCTGAGAAACCGCTCCGTGTTCTGTTAATTCATCTCACAGAGTTACATCTTTCCCTTCAAGAAGTCTTTCGCTAAGGCTGTTCTTGTGGAATTGGCAAAGGGATATTTGGAAGCCCATAGATGGCTATGGTCAAAAAGGAAATATCTTCCGTTCAAAACTGGAAAGAAGCTTTCTGAGAAACTGCTCTGTGTTCTGTTAATTCGTCTCACAGAGTTACATCTTTCCCTTCAAGAAGCCTTTCGCTAAGGCTGTTCTTGTGGAATTGGCAAAGGGCTATTTGGAAGCCCAAAGAGGGCTATGGTGAAAAAGGAAATATCTTCCGTTCAAAACTGGAAAGAAGCTTTCTGTGAAACTGCTCTGTGTTCTGTTAATTCGTCTCACAGAGTTACATCTTTCCCTTGAAGAAGCCTTTCGCTAAGGCTGTTCTTGTGGAATTGGCAAAGGGATATTTGGAAGCCCATAGAGGGCTACGGTGAAAAAGGAAATATCTTCCGTTCAAAACAGGAAAGAAGCTTTCTGAGAAACCCCTCTGTGTTCTGTTAATTCATCTCACAGAGTTACATCTTTCCCTTCAAGAAGCCTTTCGCTAAGGCTGTTCTTGTGGAATTGACAAAGGGATATTTGGAAGCCCATAGAGGGCTATGGTGAAAAAGGAAATATCTTCCGTTCAAAACTGGAAAGAAGCTTTCTGAGAAACCGCTCTGTGTTCTGTTAATTCATCTCACAGGGTTACATCTTTCCTTTCAAGGAGCCTTTCGCTAAGGCTGTTCTTGTGGAATTAGCAAAGGGATATTTGGAAGCCCATAGATGGCTATGGTGAAAAAGGAAATATCTTCCGTTCAAAACTGGAAAGAAGCTTTCTGAGAAACCGCTCTGTGTTCTGTTAATTCATCTCACAGAGTTACATCTTTCCCTTCAAGAAGCCTTTCGCTAAGGCTGTTCTTGTGGAATTGGCAAAGGGATATTTGGAAGCCCATAGAGGGCTATGGTGAAAAAGGAAATATCTTCCGTTCAAAACTGGAAAGAAGCTTTCTGAGAAACTGCTCTGTGTTCTGTTAATTCATCTCACAGGGTTACATCTTTCCCTTCAAGAAGCCTTTCGCTAAGGCTGTTCTTGTGGAATTGGCAAAGGGATATTTGGAAGCCCATAGAGGGCTATGGTGAAAAAGGAAATATCTTCCGTTCAAAACTGGAAAGAAGCTTTCAGAGAAACTTCTCTGTGTTCTGTTAATTCATCTCACAGAGTTACATCTTTCCCTTGAAGAAGCCTTTCGCTAAGGCTGTTCTTGTTTAATTGGCAAAGGGATATTTGGAAGCCCATAGAGGGCTATGGTGAAAAAGGAAATATCTTCCGTTCAAAACTGGAAAGAAGCTTGCTGAGAAACTGCTCTGTGTTCTGTTAATTCATCTCACAGGGTTACATCTTTCCCTTCAAGAAGCCTTTCGCTAAGGCTGTTCTTGTGGAATTGGCAAAGGGATATTTGGAAGCCCATAGAGGGCTATGGTTAAAAAGGAAATATCTTCGGTTCAAAACTGGAAAGAAGCTTTCTGAGAAACTGCTCTGTGTTCTGTGAATTCGTCTCACAGAGTTACATCTTTCCCTTCAAGAAGCCTTTCGCTAAGGCTGTTCTTGTGGAATTGGCAAAGGGATATTTGGAAGCCAATAGAGGGCTATGGTGAAAAAGGAAATATCTTCCGTTCAAAACTGGAAAGAAGCTTTCTGAGAAACCGCTCTGTGTTCTGTTAATTCGTCTCACAGAGTTACATCTTTCCCTTGAAGAAGCCTTTCGCTAAGGCTGTTCTTGTGGAATTGGCAAAGGGATATTTGGAAGCCCGTAGAGGGCTATGGTGAAAAAGGAAACATCTTCCGTTCAAAACTGGAAAGAAGCTTTCTGAGAAACTGCTCTGTGTTCTGTTAATTCATCTCACAGAGTTACATCTTTCCCTTCAAGAAGCCTTTCGCTAAGGCTGTTCTTGTGGAATTGGCAAAGGGATATTTGTAAGCCCATAGAGGGCTATGGTCAAAAAGGAAATATCTTCCGTTCAAAACTGGAAAGAAGCTTTCTGAGAAACCGCTCTGTGTTCTGTTAATTCATCTCACAGAGTTACATCTTTCCCTTCAAGAAGCCTTTCGCTAAGGCTGTTCTTGTGGAATTGGCAAAGCGATATTTGGAAGCCCATAGAGGGCTATGGTGAAAAAGGAAATATCTTCCGTTCGAAACTGGAAAGAAGCTTTCTGAGAAACTGCTCTGTGTTCTGTTAATTCATCTCACGGAGTTACATCTTTCCCTTGAAGTAGCCTTTCGCTAAGGCTGTTCTTGTGGAATTGGCAAAGGCATATTTGGAAGCCCATAGAGGGCTATGGTGAAAAAGGAAATATCTTCCGTTCAAAACTGGAAAGAAGCTTTCTGAGAAACTGCTCTGTGTTCTGTTAATTCATCTCACAGTGTTACATCTTTCCCTTCAAGAAGCCTTCCGATGAGGCTGTTCTTGTGGAATTGGCAAAGGGACATTTGGAAGCCCATAGATGGCTATGGTGAAAAAGGAAATATCTTCCGTTCAAAACTGGAAAGAAGCTTTCTGAGAAACTGCTCTGTGTTCTGTTAATTCGTCTCACAGAGTTACATCTTTACCTTCAAGAAGCCTTTCGCTAAGGCTGTTCTTGTGGAAGTGGCAAAGGGATATTTGGAAGCCCACAGAGGGCTATGGTGAAAAAGGAAATATCTTCCGTTCAAAACTGGAAAGAAGCTTTCTGAGAAACCGCTCTGTGTTCTGTTAATACATCTCACAGAGTTACATCTTTCCCTTCAAGAAGCCTTTCGCTAAGGCTGTTCTTGTGGAATTGGCAAAGGGATATTTGGAAGCCCATAGAGGTCTATGGTCAAAATGGAAATATCTTCCGTTCAAAACTGGAAAGAAGCTTTCTGAGAAACTGCTCTGTGTTCAGTTAATTCATCTCACAGAGTTACATCTTTCCCTTCAAGAAGCCTTTCGCTAAGGCTGTTCTTGTGGAATTGGCAAAGGGATATTTGGAAGCACATAGAGGGCGATGGTGAAATAGGAAATATCTTCCGTTCGAAACTGGAAAGATGATTTCTGAGAAACTGCTCTGAGTTCTGTTAATTCATCTCACAGAGTTACATCTTTAACTTCAAGAAGCCTTTCGCTAAGGCTGTTCTAGTGGAATTGGCAAAGGGATATTTGGCAGCCCATAGAGGGCTTTGGAGAAAAAGGAAATATCTTCCGTTCAAAACTGGAAAGAAGCTTTCTGAGAAACTGCTCTGTGTTCTGTTAATTCGTCTCCCAGAGTTACATCTTTCCCTTCAAGTATCCTTTCGCTAAGGCTGTTCTTGTGGAATTGGCAAAGGGATATTTGGTAGCCCATAGAGGGCTATGGTGAAAAAGGAAACATCTTCCGTTCAAAACTGGAAGGAAGCTTTCTGAAAAACTGCTCTCTGTTCTGTTAATTCGTCTCACAGAGTTACATCTTTCCCTTCAAGAAGCCTTTAGCTAAGGCTGTTCTTGTGGAATTGGCAAAGAGATATTTGGAAGCCCATAGAGGGCTATGGTGAAAAAGGAAATATCTTCCGTTCAAAACTGGAAAGAAGCTTTCTGAGAAACTGCTCTGTGTTCAGTTAATTCATCTCACAGAGTTACATCTTTCCCTTCAAGAAGCCTTTCGCTAAGACTGTTCTTGTGGAATTGGCAAAGGGATATTTGGAAGCCCATAGAGGGCTATGGTGAAAAAGGAAATATCTTCCGTTCAAAACTGGAAAGAAGCTTTCTGAGAAACTGCTCTGTGTTCTGTTAATTCATCTCACAGAGTTACATCTTTCCCTTCAAGAAGCCTTTCGCTAAGGCTGTTCTTGTGGAATTGGCAAAGGGATATTTGGAAGCCCATAGAGGGCTATGGTGAAAAAGGAAATATCTTCCGTTCAAAACTGGAAAGAAGCTTTCTGAGAAACCGCTCTGTGTTCTGTTAATTCATCTCACAGAGTTACATCTTTCCCTTCAAGAAGCCTTTCGCTAAGGCTGTTCTTGTGGAATTGGCAAAGGGATATTTGGAAGCCCATAGAGGGCTATGGTGAAAAAGGAAATATCTTCCGTTCAAAACTGGAAAGAAGCGTTCTGAGAAACCGCTCTGTGTTCTGTTAATTCATCTCACAGAGTTACATCTTTCCCTTCAAGAAGCCTTTCGCTAAGGCTGTTCTTGTGGAATTGGCAAAGGGATATTTGGAAGCCCATAGAGGGCTATGGTCAAAAAGGAAATATCTTCCGTTCAAAACTGGAAAGAAGCTTTCTGAGAAACTGCTCTGTGTTCTGTTAATTCGTCTCACAGAGTTACATCTTTCCCTTCAAGAAGCCTTTCGCTAAGGCTGTTCTTGTGGAATTGGCAAAGGGCTATTTGGAAGCCCATAGAGGGCTATGGTGAAAAAGGAAATATCTTCCGTTCAAAACTGGAAAGAAGCTTTCTGAGAAACTGCTCTGTGTTCTGTTAATTCGTCTCACAGAGTTACATCTTTCCCTTGAAGAAGCCTTTCGCTAAGGCTGTTCTTGTGGAATTGGCAAAGGGATATTTGGAAGCCCATAGAGGGCTATGGTCAAAAAGGAAATATCTTCCGTTCAAAACTGGAAAGAAGCTTTCTGAGAAACCGCTCTGTGTTCTGTTAATTCATCTAACAGAGTTACATCTTTCCCTTCAAGAAGCCTTTCGCTAAGGCTGTTCTTCTGGAATTGGCAAGGGGATATTTGGAAGCCCATATAGGGCTATGGTGAAAAAGGAATTATCTTCCCTTCAAAACTGGAAAGAAGCTTTCTGAGAAACTGCTCTGTGTTCTGTTAATTCATCTCACAGAGTTACATCTTTCCCTTCAAGAAGCCTTTCGCTAAGGCTGTTCTTGTGGAAGTGACAAAGGCTTATTTGGAAGCCCATAGAGGGCTATGGTGAAAAAGGAAATATCTTCCGTTCAAAACTGGAAAGAAGCTTTCTGAGAAAGCGCTCTGTGTTCTGTTAATTCATCTCACAGAGTTACATCTTTCCCTTCAAGAAGCCTTTCGCTAAGGCTGCTCTTGTGGAATTGGCCAAGGGATATTTGGAATCCCATAGAGGTCTATGGTGAAAAAGGAAATATCTTCCGTTCAAAACTGGAAAGAAGCTTTCTGAGAAACCGCTCTGTGTTCTGTTAATACATCTCACAGAGTTACATCTTTCCCTTCAAGAAGCCTTTCGCTAAGGCTGTTCTTGTGGAATTGGTAAAGGGATATTTGGAAGCCCATAGAGGGCTATGGTCAAAATGGAAATATCTTCCGTTCAAAACTGGAAAGAAGCTTTCTGAGAAACTGCTCTGTGTTCTGTTAATTCATCTCACAGAGTTACATCTTTCCCTTCAAGAAGCCTTTCGCTAAGGCTGTTCTTGTGGAATTGGCAAAGGGATATTTGGAAGCACATAGAGGGCGATAGTGAAAAGGGAAATATCTTCCGTTCAAAACTGGAAAGAAGATTTCTGAGAAACTGCTCTGTGTTCTGTTAATTCATATCACCGAGTTACATCTTTAACTTCAAGAAGCCTTTCGCTAAGGCTGTTCTAGTGGAATTGGCAAAGGGATATTTGGAAGCCCATAGAGGGCTATGGTGAAAAAGGAAATATCTTCCGTTCAAAACTGGAAAGAAGCTTTCTGAGAAACTGCTCTGTGTTCTGTTAATTCATCTCACAGTGTTACATCTTTCCCTTCAAGAAGCCTTTCGATGAGGCTGTTCTTGTGGAATTGGCAAAGGGACATTTGGAAGCCCATAGATGGCTATGGTGAAAAAGGAAATATCTTCCGTTCAAAACTGGAAAGAAGCTTTCTGAGAAACTGCTCTGTGTTCTGTTAATTCGTCTCACAGAGTTACATCTTTACCTTCAAGAAGCCTTTCGCTAAGGCTGTTCTTGTGGAAGTAGCAAAGGGATATTTGGAAGCCCACAGAGGGCTATGGTGAAAAAGGAAATATCTTCCGTTCAAAACTGGAAAGAAGCTTTCTGAGAAACCGCTCTGTGTTCTGTTAATACATCTCACAGAGTTACATCTTTCCCTTCAAGAAGCCTTTCGCTAAGGCTGTTCTTGTGGAATTGGCAAAGGGATATTTGGAAGCCCATAGAGGTCTATGGTCAAAATGGAAATATCTTCCGTTCAAAACTGGAAAGAAGCTTTCTGAGAAACTGCTCTGTGTTCGGTTAATTCATCTCACAGAGTTACATCTTTCCCTTCAAGAAGCCTTTCGCTAAGGCTGTTCTTGTGGAATTGGCAAAGGGATATTTGGAAGCACATAGAGGGCGATGGTGAAATAGGAAATATCTTCCGTTCGAAACTGGAAAGAAGATTTCTGAGAAACTGCTCTGTGTTCTGTTAATTCATCTCACAGAGTTACATCTTTAACTTCAAGAAGCCTTTCGCTAAGGCTGTTCTAGTGGAATTGGCAAAGGGATATTTGGCAGCCCATAGAGGGCTTTGGTGAAAAAGGAAATATCTTCCGTTCAAAACTGGAAAGACGCTTTCTGAGAAACTGCTCTGTGTTCTGTTAATTCGTCTCCCAGAGTTACATCTTTCCCTTCAAGTATTCTTTCGCTAAGGCTGTTCTTGTGGAATTGGCAAAGGGATATTTGGAAGCCCATAGAGGGCTATGGTGAAAAAGGAAATATCTTCCGTTCAAAACTGGAAAGAAGCTTTCTGAAAAACTGCTCTCTGTTCTGTTAATTCGTCTCACAGAGTTACATCTTTCCCTTCAAGAAGCCTTGAGCTAAGGCTGTTCTTGTGGAATTGGCAAAGAGATATTTGGAAGCCCATAGAGGGCTATGGTGAAAAAGGAAATATCTTCCGTTCAAAACTGGAAAGAAGCTTTCTGAGAAACTGCTCTGTGTTCTGTTAATTCGTCTCACAGAGTTACATCTTTCCCTTCAAGAAGCCTTTCGCTAAGACTGTTCTTGTGGAATTGGCAAAGGGATATTTGGAAGCCCATAGAGGGCTATGGTGAAAAAGGAAATATCTTCCGTTCAAAACTGGAAAGAAGCTTTCTGAGAAACTGCTCTGTGTTCTGTTAATTCATCTCACAGAGTTACATCTTTCCCTTCAAGAAGCCTTTCGCTAAGGCTGTTCTTGTGGAATTGGCAAAGGGATATTTGGAAGCCCATAGAGGGCTATGGTGAAAAAGGAAATATCTTCCGTTCAAAACTGGAAAGAAGCTTTCTGAGAAACCGCTCTGTGTTCTGTTAATTCATCTCACAGAGTTACATCCTTCCCTTCAAGAAGCCTTTCGCTAAGGCTGTTCTTGTGGAATTGGCAAAGGGATATTTGGAAGCCCATAGAGGGCTATGGTGAAAAAGGAAATATCTTCCGTTCAAAACTGGAAAGAAGCGTTCTGAGAAACCGCTCTGTGTTCTGTTAATTCATCTCACAGAGTTACATCTTTCCCTTCAAGAAGCCGTTCGCTAAGGCTGTTCTTGTGGAATTGGCAAAGGGATATTTGGAAGCCCATAGAGGGCTATGGTCAAAAAGGAAATATCTTCCGTTCAAAACTGGAAAGAAGCTTTCTGAGAAACTGCTCTGTGTTCTGTTAATTCGTCTCACAGAGTTACATCTTTCCCTTCAAGAAGCCTTTCGCTAAGGCTGTTCTTGTGGAATTGGCAAAGGGATATTTGGAAGCCCATAGAGGGCTATGGTCAAAAAGGAAATATCTTCCGTTCAAAACTGGAAAGAAGCTTTCTGAGAAACCGCTCTGTGTTCTGTTAATTCATCTCACAGAGTTACATCTTTCCCTTCAAGAAGCCTTTCGCTAAGGCTGTTCTTGTGGAATTGGCAAGGGGATATTTGGAAGCCCATATAGGGCTATGGTGAAAAAGGAATTATCTTCCCTTCAAAACTGGAAAGAAGCTTTCTGAGAAACTGCTCTGTGTTCTGTTAATTCATCTCACAGAGTTACATCTTTCCCTTCAAGAAGCCTTTCGCTAAGGCTGTTCTTGTGGAAGTGGCAAAGGGATATTTGGAAGCCCATAGAGGGCTATGGTGAAAAAGGAAATATCTTCCGTTCAAAACTGGAAAGAAGCTTTCTGAGAAAGCGCTCTGTGTTCTGTTAATTCATCTCACAGAGTTACATCTTTCCCTTCAAGAAGCCTTTCGCTAAGGCTGCTCTTGTGGAATTGGCCAAGGGATATTTGGAATCCCATAGAGGTCTATGGTGAAAAAGGAAATATCTTCCGTTCAAAACTGGAAAGAAGCTTTCTGAGAAACCGCTCTGTGTTCTGTTAATACATCTCACAGAGTTACATCTTTCCCTTCAAGAAGCCTTTCGCTAAGGCTCTTCTTGTGGAATTGGTAAAGGGATATTTGGAAGCCCATAGAGGGCTATGGTCAAAATGGAAATATCTTCCGTTCAAAACTGGAAAGAAGCTTTCTGAGAAACTGCTCTGTGTTCTGTTAATTCATCTCACAGAGTTACATCTTTCCCTTCAAGAAGCCTTTCGCTAAGGCTGTTCTTGTGGAATTGGCAAAGGGATATTTGGAAGCACATAGAGGGCGATAGTGAAAAGGGAAATATCTTCCGTTCAAAACTGGAAAGAAGATTTCTGAGAAACTGCTCTGTGTTCTGTTAATTCATATCACCGAGTTACATCTTTAACTTCAAGAAGCCTTTCGCTAAGGCTGTTCTAGTGGAATTGGCAAAGGGATATTTGGAAGCCCATAGAGGGCTATGGTGAAAAAGGAAATATCTTCCGTTCAAAACTGGAAAGAAGCTTTCTGAGAAACTGCTCTGTGTTCTGTTAATTCATCTCACAGAGTTACATCTTTCCCTTCAAGAAGCCTTTCGCTAAGGCTGTTCTTGTGGAATTGGCAAAGGGATATTTGGAAGCCCATAGAGGGCTATGGTGAAATAGGAAACATCTTCCGTTCAAAACTGGAAAGAAGCTTTCTGAGAAACTGCTCTGTGTTCTGTTAATTCATCTCACAGAGTTACATCTTTCCCTTCAAGAAGCCTTTCGCTAAGGCTGTTCTTGCGGAATTGGCAAAGGGATATTTGGAAGCCCATAGAGGGCTATGGTCAAAAAGGAAATATCTTCCGTTCAAAACTGGAAAGAAGCTTTCTGAGAAACCGCTCTGTGTTCTGTTAATTCATCTCACAGAGTTACATCTTTCCCTTCAAGAAGCCTTTCGCTAAGGCTGTTCTTGTGGAATTGGCAAAGGGATATTTGGAAGCCCTTAGAGGGCTATGGTCAAAAAGGAAATATCTTCCGTTCAAAACTGGAAAGAAGTTTTCTGAGAAACTGCTCTGTGTTCTGTTAATTCATCTCACAGAGTTACATCTTTCCCTTCAAGAAGCCTTTCGCTAAGGCTGTTCTTGTGGAATTGGCAAAGGGATATTTGGAAGCCCATAGAGGGCTATGGTGAAAAAGGAAATATCTTCCGTTCAAAACTGGAAATAAGCTTTCTGAGAAACTGCTCTGTGTTCTGTTAATTCGTCTCACAGAGTTACATCTTTCCCTTCAAGAAGCCTTTCGCTAAGGCTGTTCTTGTGGAATTGGCAAAGGGACATTTGGAAGCCCATAGAGGGCTATGGTGAAAAAGGAAATATCTTCCGTTCAAAACTGGAAAGAAGCTTTCTCAGAAACTGCTCTGTGTTCTGTTAATTCGTCTCACAGAGTTACATCTTTCCCTTCAAGAAGCCTTTCGCTAAGCCTGTTCTTGTGGAATTGGCAAAGGGATATTTGGAAGCCCATAGAGGGCTATGGTGAAAAAGGAAATATCTTCCGTTCAAAACTGGAAAGAAGCTTTCTGAGAAACCGCTCTGTGTTCTGTTAATTCATCTCACAGAGTTACATCTTTCCCTTCAAGAAGCCTTTCGCTAAGGCTGTTCTTGTGGAATTGGCAAAGGGATATTTGGAATCCCATAGAGGGCTATGTTGAAAAAGGAAATATCTTCCGTTCAAAACTGGAAACAAGCTTTCTGAGAAACCGCTCTATGTTCTGTTAATTCATCTCAAAGAGTTACATCTTTCCCTTCAAGAAGCCTTTCGCTAAGGCTGTTCTTGTGGAATTGGCAAAGGAATATTTGGAAGCCCTTAAAGGGCTATGGTGAAAAAGGAAATATCTTCCGTTCAAAACTGGAAAGAAGCTTTCTGAGAAACCGCTCTGTGTTCTGTTAATTCATCTCACAGAGTTACATCTTTCCCTTCAAGAAGCCTTTCGCTAAGGCTGTTCTATTGGAAATGGCAAAGGGTTACTTGGAAGCCCATAGAGGGCTATGGTGAAAAAGGAAATATCTTCCGTTCAAAACTGGAAAGAAGCTTTCTGAGAAACTGCTCTGTGTTCTGTGAATTCGTCTCACAGAGTTACATCTTTCCCTTCAAGAAGCCTTTCCCTAAGGCTGTTCTTGTGGAATTGGCCAAGGTATATTTGGAAGCCCATAGAGGGCTATGGTGAAAAAGGAAATATCTTCCGTTCAAAACTGGAAAGAAGCTTTCTGAGAAACTGCTCTGTGTTCTGTTAATTCATCTCACAGAGTTACATCTTTCCCTTCAAGAAGCCTTTCGCTAAGGCTGTTCTTGTGGAATTGGCAAAGGGATATTTGGAAGCCCATAGAGGGCTATGGTGAAAAAGGAAATATCTTCCGTTCAAAACTGGAAAGAAGCTTTCTGAGAAACCGCTCTGTGTTCTGTTAATTCATCTCACAGAGTTACATCTTTCCCTTCAAGAAGCCTTTCGCTAAGACTGTTCTTGTGGAATTGGCAAAGGGATATTTGGAAGCCCATAGAGGGCTATGGTGAAAAAGGAAATATCTTCCGTTCAAAACTGGAAAGAAGCTTTCTGAGAAACTGCTCTGTGTTCTGTTAATTCATCTCACAGAGTTACATCTTTCCCTTCAAGAAGCCTTTCGCTAAGGCTTTTCTTGTGGAATTGGCAAAGGGATATTTGGAAGCCCATAGAGGGCTATGGTGAAAAAGGAAATATCTTCCGTTCAAAACTGGAAAATAGGTTTCTGAGAAACTGCTCTGTGTTCTGTTAATTCATCTCACAGAGTTACATCTTTCCCTTCAAGAAGCCTTTCGCTAAGGCTGTTCTTGTGGAATTGGCAAAGGGATATTTGGAAGCCCATATAGGGCTATGGTGAAAAAGGAAACATCTTCGGTTCAAAACTGGAAAGAAGCTTTCTGAGAAACTGCTCTGTGTTCTGTTAATTCATCTCACAGAGTTACATCTTTCCCTTCAAGAAGCCTTTCGCTAAGGCTGTTCTTGTGGAATTGGCAAAGGGATATTTGGAAGCCCATAGAGGGCGATGGTGAAAAAGGAAATATCTTCCGTTCAAAACTGGAAAGAAGATTTCTGAGAAACTGCTCTGTGTTCTGTTAATTCATCTCACAGAGTTACTTCTTTCCCTTCAAGAAGCCTTTCGCTAAGGCTGTTCTAGTGGAATTGGCAAAGGGTTATTTGGAAGCCCATAGAGGGCTATGGTGAAAAAGGAAATATCTTCCGTTCAAAACTGGAAAGAAGCTTTCTGAGAAACTGCTCTGTGTTCTGTGAATTCGTCTCACAGAGTTACATCTTTCCCTTCAAGAAGCATTTCGCTAAGGCTGTTCTTGTGGAATTGGCAAAGGGATATTTGGAAGCCCATAGATGGCTATGGTGAAAAAGGAAATATCTTCCGTTCAAAACTGGAAGAAGCTTTCTGAGAAACCGCTCTGTGTTCGGTTAATTCATCTCACAGAGTTACATCTTTCCCTTCAAGAAGCCTTTCGCTAAGGCTGCTCTTGTGGAATTGGCCAAGGGATATTTGGAATCCCATAGAGGTCTATGGTGAAAAAGGAAATATCTTCCGTTCAAAACTGGAAAGAAGCTTTCTGAGAAACCGCTCTGTGTTCTGTTAATACATCTCACAGAGTTACATCTTTCCCTTCAAGAAGCCTTTCGCTAAGGCTGTTCTTGTGGAATTGGTAAAGGGATATTTGGAAGCCCATAGAGGGCTATGGTCAAAATGGAAATATCTTCCGTTCAAAACTGGAAAGAAGCTTTCTGAGAAACTGCTCTGTGTTCTGTTAATTCATCTCACAGAGTTACATCTTTCCCTTCAAGAAGCCTTTCGCTAAGGCTGTTCTTGTGGAATTGGCAAAGGGATATTTGGAAGCACATAGAGGGCGATAGTGAAAAGGGAAATATCTTCCGTTCAAAACTGGAAAGAAGATTTCTGAGAAACTGCTCTGTGTTCTGTTAATTCATATCACCGAGTTACATCTTTAACTTCAAGAAGCCTTTCGCTAAGGCTGTTCTAGTGGAATTGGCAAAGGGATATTTGGAAGCCCATAGAGGGCTATGGTGAAAAAGGAAATATCTTCCGTTCAAAACTGGAAAGAAGCTTTCTGAGAAACCGCTCTGTGTTCTGTTAATTCATCTCACAGAGTTACATCTTTCCCTTCAAGAAGCCTTTCGCTAAGGCTGTTCTTGTGGAATTGGCAAAGGGATATTTGGAAGCCCATAGAGGGCTATGGTGAAATAGGAAACATCTTCCGTTCAAAACTGGAAAGAAGCTTTCTGAGAAACTGCTCTGTGTTCTGTTAATTCATCTCACAGAGTTACATCTTTCCCTTCAAGAAGCCTTTCGCTAAGGCTGTTCTTGCGGAATTGGCAAAGGGATATTTGGAAGCCCATAGAGGGCTATGGTCAAAAAGGAAATATCTTCCGTTCAAAACTGGAAAGAAGCTTTCTGAGAAACCGCTCTGTGTTCTGTTAATTCATCTCACAGAGTTACATCTTTCCCTTCAAGAAGCCTTTCACTAAGGCTGTTCTTGTGGAATTGGCAAAGGGATATTTGGAAGCCCTTAGAGGGCTATGGTCAAAAAGGAAATATCTTCCGTTCAAAACTGGAAAGAAGTTTTCTGAGAAACTGCTCTGTGTTCTGTTAATTCATCTCACAGAGTTACATCTTTCCCTTCAAGAAGCCTTTCGCTAAGGCTGTTCTTGTGGAATTGGCAAAGGGATATTTGGAAGCCCATAGAGGGCTATGGTGAAAAAGGAAATATCTTCCGTTCAAAACTGGAAAGAAGCTTTCTGAGAAACTGCTCTGTGTTCTGTTAATTCGTCTCACAGAGTTACATCCTTCCCTTCAAGAAGCCTTTCGCTAAGGCTGTTCTTGTGGAATTGGCAAAGGGACATTTGGAAGCCCATAGAGGGCTATGGTGAAAAAGGAAATATCTTCCGTTCAAAACTGGAAAGAAGCTTTCTCAGAAACTGCTCTGTGTTCTGTTAATTCGCCTAACAGAGTTACATCTTTACCTTCAAGAAGCCTTTCGCTAAGCCTGTTCTTGTGGAATTGGCAAAGGGATATTTGGAAGCCCATAGAGGGCTATGGTGAAAAAGGAAATATCTTCCGTTCAAAACTGGAAAGAAGCTTTCTGAGAAACCGCTCTGTGTTCTGTTAATTCATCTCACAGAGTTACATCTTTCCCTTCAAGAAGCCTTTCGCTAAGGCTGTTCTTGTGGAATTGGCAAAGGGATATTTGGAATCCCATAGAGGGCTATGGTGAAAAAGGAAATATCTTCCGTTCAAAACTGGAAACAAGCTTTCTGAGAAACCGCTCTATGTTCTGTTAATTCATCTCAAAGAGTTACATCTTTCTCTTCAAGAAGCCTTTCGATAAGGCTGTTCTTGTGGAATTGGCAAAGGAATATTTGGAAGCCCTTAAAGGGCTATGGTGAAAAAGGAAATATCTTCCGTTCAAAACTGGAAAGAAGCTTTCTGAGAAACCGCTCTGTGTTCTGTTAATTCATCTCACAGAGTTACATCTTTCCCTTCAAGAAGCCTTTCGCTAAGGCTGTTCTATTGGAAATGGCAAAGGGTTATTTGGAAGCCCATAGAGGGCTATGGTGAAAAAGGAAATATCTTCCGTTCAAAACTGGAAAGAAGCTTTCTGAGAAACTGCTCTGTGTTCTGTGAATTCGTCTCACAGAGTTACATCTTTCCCTTCAAGAAGCCTTTCGCTAAGGCTGTTCTTGTGGAATTGGCCAAGGGATATTTGGAAGCCCATAGAGGGCTATGGTGAAAAAGGAAATATCTTCCGTTCAAAACTGGAAAGAAGCTTTCTGAGAAACTGCTCTGTGTTCTGTTAATTCATCTCACAGAGTTACATCTTTCCCTTCAAGAAGCCTTTCGCTAAGGCTGTTCTTGTGGAATTGGCAAAGGGATATTTGGAAGCCCATAGAGGGCTATGGTGAAAAAGGAAATATCTTCCGTTCAAAACTGGAAAGAAGCTTTCTGAGAAACCGCTCTGTGTTCTGTTAATTCATCTCACAGAGTTACATCTTTCCCTTCAAGAAGCCTTTTGCTAAGACTGTTCTTGTGGAATTGGCAAAGGGATATTTGGAAGCCCATAGAGGGCTATGGTGAAAAAGGAAATATCTTCCGTTCAAAACTGGAAAGAAGCTTTCTGAGAAACTGCTCTGTGTTCTGTTAATTCATCTCACAGAGTTACATCTTTCCCTTCAAGAAGCCTTTCGCTAAGGCTTTTCTTGTGGAATTGGCAAAGGGATATTTGGAAGCCCATAGAGGGCTATGGTGAAAAAGGAAATATCTTCCGTTCAAAACTGGAAAATAGGTTTCTGAGAAACTGCTCTGTGTTCTGTTAATTCATCTCACAGAGTTACATCTTTCCCTTCAAGAAGCCTTTCGCTAAGGCTGTTCTTGTGGAATTGGCAAAGGGATATTTGGAAGCCCATATAGGGCTATGGTGAAAAAGGAAACATCTTCGGTTCAAAACTGGAAAGAAGCTTTCTGAGAAACTGCTCTGTGTTCTGTTAATTCATCTCACAGAGTTACATCTTTCCCTTCAAGAAGCCTTTCGCTAAGGCTGTTCTTGTGGAATTGGCAAAGGGATATTTGGAAGCCCATAGAGGGCGATGGTGAAAAAGGAAATATCTTCCGTTCAAAACTGGAAAGAAGATTTCTGAGAAACTGCTCTGTGTTCTGTTAATTCATCTCACAGAGTTACTTCTTTCCCTTCAAGAAGCCTTTCGCTAAGGCTGTTCTAGTGGAATTGGCAAAGGGTTATTTGGAAGCCCATAGAGGGCTATGGTGAAAAAGGAAATATCTTCCGTTCAAAACTGGAAAGAAGCTTTCTGAGAAACTGCTCTGTGTTCTGTGAATTCGTCTCACAGAGTTACATCTTTCCCTTCAAGAAGCATTTCGCTAAGGCTGTTCTTGTGGAATTGGCAAAGGGATATTTGGAAGCCCATAGATGGCTATGGTGAAAAAGGAAATATCTTCCGTTCAAAACTGGAAGAAGCTTTCTGAGAAACCGCTCTGTGTTCGGTTAATTCATCTCACAGAGTTACATCTTTCCCTTCAAGAAGCCTTTCGCTAAGGCTGTTCTTGTGGAATTGGCAAAGGGATATTTGGAAGCCCATAGAGGGCTATGGTGAAAAAGGAAATATCTTCCGTTCAAAACTGGAAGGAAGCTTTCTGAGAAACTGCTCTGTGTTCTGTTAATTCATCTCACAGGGTTACATCTTTCCCTTCAAGAAGCCTTTCGCTAAGGCTGTTCTTGTGGAACTGGCAAAGGGATATATGGAAGCCCATAGAGGGCTATGGTGAAAAAGAAAATATCTTCCGTTCAAACCTGGAAAGAAGCTTTCTGAGAAACTGCTCTGTGTTCTGTTAATTCGTCTCACGGAGTTACATCTTTCCCTTGAAGAAGCCTTTCGCTAAGGCTGTTCTTGTGGAATTGGCAAAGGGATATTTGGAAGCCCATAGAGGGCTATGGTGAAAAAGGAAATATCTTCCGTTCAAAACTGGAAAGAAGCTTTCTGAGAAACTGCTCTGTGTTCTGTTAATTCATCTCACAGAGTTACATCTTTCCCTTCAAGAAGCCTTTCCCTAAGGCTTTTCTTGTGTAATTGGCAAAGGGATATTTGGAAGCCCATAGAGGGCTATGGTGAAAAAGGAAATATCTTCCGTTCAAAACTGGAACGAAGCTTTCTGAGAAACCGCTCTGTGTTCTGTTAATTCATCTCACAGAGTTACATCTTTCCCTTCAAGAAGCCTTTCGCTAAGGCTGTTCTTCTGGAATTGGCAAAGGGATATTTGGAAGCCCTTAGAGGGCTATGGTGAAAAAGGAAATATCTTCCGTTCAAAACTGGAAACAAGCTTTCTGAGAAACTGCTCTGTGTTCTGTTAATTCATCTCACAGAGTTACATCTTTCCCTTCAAGAAGCCTTTCGCTAAGGCTGTTCTTGTGGAATTGGCAAAGGGATATTTGGAAGCCCATAGAGGGCTATGGTGAAAAAGGAAATATCTTCCGTTCAAAACTGGAAAGAAGCTTTCTGAGAAACCGCTCTGTGTTCTGTTAATTCATCTCACAGAGTTACATCTTTCCCTTCAAGAAGCCTTTCGCTAAGGCTGTTCTTGTGGAATTGGCAAAGGGATATTTGGAAGCCCATAGAGGGCTATGGTGAAAAAGGAAATATCTTCCGTTCAAAACTGGAAAGAAGAATTCTGAGAAACTGCTCTGTGTTCTGTTAATTCATCTTACAGAGTTACATCTTTCCCTTCAAGAAGCCTTTCGCTAAGGCTGTTCTTGTGGAATTGGCAAAGGGATATTTGGAAGGCCATAGAGGGCTATGGTGGAAAAGGAAATATCTTCCGTTCAAAACTGGAAAGAAGCTTTCTGAGAAACTGCTCTGTGTTCTGTTAATTCGTCTAACAGAGTTACATCTTTCCCTTCAAGAAGCCTTTCGCTAAGGCTGTTCTTGTGGAATTGGCAAAGGGATATTTGGAAGCCCATAGAGGGCTATGGTGAAAAAGGAAATATCTTCCGTTCAAAACTGGAAAGAAGCTTTCTGAGAAACCGCTCTGTGTTCTGTTAATTCATCTCACATAGTTACATCTTTCCCTTCAAGAAGCCTTTCGCTAAGGCTGTTCTTGTGGAATTGGCAAAGGGATATTTGGAAGCCCATAGAGGGCTATGGTGAAAAAGGAAATATCTTCCGTTCAAAACTGGAAAGAAGCGTTCTGAGAAACCGCTCTGTGTTCTGTTAATTCATCTCACAGAGTTACATCTTTCCCTTCAAGAAGCCTTTCGCTAAGGCTGTTCTTGTGGAATTGGCAAAGGGATATTTGGAAGCCCATATAGGGCTATGGTGAAAAAGGAAACATCTTCCGTTCAAAACTGGAAAGAAGCTTTCTGAGAAACTGCTCTGTGTTCTGTTAATTCATCTCACAGAGTTACATCTTTCCCTTCAAGAAGCCTTTCGCTAAGGCTGTTCTTGTGGAATTGGCAAAGGGATATTTGGAAGCCCATAGAGGGCTATGGTGAAAAAGGAAATATCTTCCGTTCAAAACTGGAAAGAAGCTTTCTGAGAAACCGCTCTGTGTTCTGCTAATTCATCTCACAGAGTTACATCTTTCCCTTCAAGAAGCCTTTCGATAAGGCTGTTCTTGTGGAATTGGCAAAGGGATATTTGGAAACCCATAGAGGGCTATGGTGAAAAAGGAAATATCTTCCGTTCAAAACTGGAAAGAAGCTTTCCGAGAAACCGCTCTGTGTTCTGTTAAATCGTCTCACAGAGTTACATCTTTCCCTTCAAGAAGCCTTTCGCTAAGGCTGTTCTTGTGGAATTGGCCAAGGGATATTTGGAAGCCCATAGATGGCTATGGTGAAAAAGGAAATATCTTCCGTTCAAAACTGGAAAGAAGCTTTCTGAGAAACCGCTCTGTGTTCGGTTAATTCATCTCACAGAGTTACATCTTTCCCTTCAAGAAGCCTTTCGCTAAGGCTGTTCTTGTGGAATTGGCAAAGGGATATTTGGAAGCCCATAGAGGGCTATGGTGAAAAAGGAAATATCTTCCGTTCAAAACTGGAAAGAAGCTTTCTGAGAAACTGCTCTGTGTTCTGTTAATTCACCTCACAGGGTTACATCTTTCCCTTCAAGAAGCCTTTCGCTAAGGCTGTTCTTGTGGAATTGGCAAAGGGATATTTGGAAGCCCATAGAGGGCTATGGTGAAAAAGGAAATATCTTCCGTTCAAAACTGGAAAGAAGCTTTCTGAAAAACTGCTCTGTGTTCTGTTAATTCATCACACAGAGTTACATCTTTCCCTTCAAGAAGCCTTTCGCTAAGGCTGTTCTTGTGGAATTGGCAAAGGGATATTTGGAAGCCCATAGAGGGCTATGGTGAAAAAGGAAATATCTTCCGATCAAAACTGGAAAGAAGCTTTCTGAGAAACTGCCCTGTGTTCTGTTAATTCATCTCACAGAGTTACATCTCTCCCTTCAAGAAGCCTTTCGATGAGGCTGTCCTTGTGGAATTGGCAAAGGGATATTTGGAAGCCCATAGAGGGCTATGGTCAAAAAGGAAATATCTTCCGTTCAAAACTGGAAAGAAGCTTTCTGAGAAACTGCTCTGTGTTCTGTTAATTCGTCTCATAGAGTTACATATTTCCCTTCAAGAAGCCTTTCGCTAAGGCTGTTCTTGTGGAATTGGCAAAAGGGCTATTTGGAAGCCCATAGAGGGCTATGGTGAAAAAGGAAATATCTTCCGTTCAAAATTGGAAAGAAGCTTTCAGAGAAACTGCTCTGTGTTCTGTTAATTCGTCTCACAGAGTTACATCTTTCCCTTCAAGAAGCCTTTTGCTAAGGCTGTTCTTGTGGAATTGGCAAAGGGATATTTGGAAGCCCATAGAGGGCTATGGTGAAAAAGGAAATATCTTCCGTTCAAAACTGGAAAGAAGCTTTCTGAGAAACTGCTCTGTGTTCTGTTAATTCGTCTCACAGAGTTATATCTTTCCCTTCAAGAAGCCTTTCGCTACGGCTGTTCTTGTGGAATTGTCCAAGGGATATTTGGAAGCCCATAGAGGGCTATGGTGAAAAAGGAAATATCTTCCGTTCAAAACTGGAAAGAAGCTTTCTGAGAAACTGCTCTGTGTTCTGTTAATTCATCTCACAGAGTTGCATCTTTCCCTTGAAGAAGCCTTTCGCTAAGGCTGTTCTTGTGGAATTGGCAAAGGGATATTTGGAAGCCCATAGAGGGCTATGGTGAAAAAGGAAATATCTTCCGTTCAAAACTGGAAAGAAGCTTTCTGAGAAACTGCTCTGTGTTCTGTTAATTCATCTCACAGAGTTACATCTTTCCCTTCAAGAAGCCTTTCGATAAGGCTGTTCTTGTGGAATTGGCAAAGGGATATTTGGAAACCCATAGAGGGCTATGGTGAAAAAGGAAATATCTTCCGTTCAAAACTGGAAAGAAGCTTTCCGAGAAACCGCTCTGTGTTCTGTTAATTCGTCTCACACACTTACATCTTTCCCTTCAAGAAGCCTTTCGCTAAGGCTGTTCTTGTGGAATTGGCAAAGGGATATTTGGAAGCCCATAGATGGCTATGGTGAAAAAGGAAATATCTTCCGTTCAAAACTGGAAAGAAGCTTCCTGAGAAACCGCTCTGTGTTCGGTTAATTCATCTCACAGAGTTACATCTTTCCCTTCAAGAAGCCTTTCGCTAAGGCTGTTCTTGTGGAATTGGCAAAGGGATATTTGGAAGCCCATAGAGGGCTATGGTGAAAAAGGAAATATCTTCCGTTCAAAACTGGAAAGAAGCTTTCTGAGAAACTGCTCTGTGTTCTGTTAATTCATCTCACAGGGTTACATCTTTCCCTTCAAGAAGCCTTTCGCTAAGGCTGTTCTTGTGGAATTGGCAAAGGGATATTTGGAAGCCCATAGAGGGCTATGCTGAAAAAGGAAATATCTTCCGTTCAAAACTGGAAAGAAGCTTTCTGAAAAACTGCTCTGTGTTCTGTTAATTCATCTCACAGAGTTACATCTTTCCCTTCAAGAAGTCTTTCGCTAAGGCTGTTCTTGTGGAATTGGCAAAGGGATATTTGGAAACCCATAGAGGGCTATGGTGAAAAAGGAAATATCTTCCTATCAAAACTGGAAAGAAGCTTTCTGAGAAACTGCCCTGTGTTCTGTTAATTCATCTCACAGAGTTACATCTCTCCCTTCAAGACGCCTTTCGATGAGGCTGTCCTTGTGGAATTGGCAAAGGGATATTTGGAAGCCCATAGAGGGCTATGGTCAAAAAGGAAATATCTTCCGTTCAAAACTGGAAAGAAGCTTTCTGAGAAACTGCTCTGTGTTCTGTTAATTCGTCTCATAGAGTTACATATTTCCCTTCAAGAAGCCTTTCGCTAAGGCTGTTCTTGTGGAATTGGCAAAAGGGATATTTGGAAGCCCATAGAGGGCGATGGTGAAAAAGGAAATATCTTCCGTTCAAAATTGGAAAGAAGCTTTCAGAGAAACTGCTCTGTGTTCTGTTAATTCGTCTCACAGAGTTACATCTTTCCCTTCAAGAAGCCTTTTGCTAAGGCTGTTCTTGTGGAATTGGCAAAGGGATATTTGGAAGCCCATAGAGGGCTATGGTGAAAAAGGAAATATCTTCCGTTCAAAACTGGAAAGAAGCTTTCTGAGAAACTGCTCTGTGTTCTGTTAATTCGTCTCACAGAGTTATATCTTTCCCTTCAAGAAGCCTTTCGCTAAGGCTGTTCTTGTGGAATTGTCCAAGGGATATTTGGAAGCCCATAGAGGGCTATGGTGAAAAAGGAAATATCTTCCGTTCAAAACTGGAAAGAAGCTTTCTGAGAAACTGCTCTGTGTTCTGTTAATTCATCTCACAGAGTTACATCTTTCCCTTGAAGAAGCCTTTCGCTAAGGCTGTTCTTGTGGAATTGGCAAAGGGATATTTGGAAGCCCATAGAGGGCTATGGTGAAAAAGGAAATATCTTCCGTTCAAAACTGGAAAGAAGCTTTCTGAGAAACTGCTCTGTGTTCTGTTAATTCATCTCACAGAGTTACATCTTTCCCTTCAAGAAGCCTTTCGCTAAGGCTGTTCCTGTGGAATTGTCAAAGGGATATTTGGAAGCCCATAGAGGGCTATGGTGAAAAAGGAAATATCTTCCGTTCAAAACTGGAAAGAAGCGTTCTGAGAAACCGCTCTGTGTTCTGTTAATTCATCTCACAGAGTTACATCTTTCCCTTCAAGAAGCCTTTCTCTAAGGCTGTTCTTGTGGAATTGGCAAAGGGATATTTGGAAGCCCATATAGGGCTATGGTGAAAAAGGAAACATCTTCGGTTCAAAACTGGAAAGAAGCTTTCTGAGAAACTGCTCTGTGTTCTGTTAATTCATCTCACAGAGTTACATCTTTCCCTTCAAGAAGCCTTTCGCTAAGGCTGTTCTTGTGGAATTGGCAAAGGGATATTTGGAAGCCCATAGAGGGCGATGGTGAAAAAGGAAATATCTTCCGTTCAAAACTGGAAAGAAGCTTTCTGAGAAACCGCTCTGTGTTCTGTTAATTCATCTCACAGAGTTACATCTTTCCCTTCAAGAAGTCTTTCGCTAAGGCTGTTCTTGTGTAATTGGCAAAGGGATATTTGGAAGCCCATAGAGGGCTATGGTGAAAAAGGAAATATCTTCCGTTCAAAACTGGAAAGAAGCGTTCTGAGAAACCGCTCTGTGTTCTGTTAATTCATCTCACAGAGTTACATCTTTCCCTTCAAGAAGCCTTTCGCTAAGGCTGTTCTTGTGGAATTGGCAAAGGGATATTTGGAAGCCCAGAGAGGGCTATGGTGAAAAAGGAAATATCTTCCGTTCAAAACTGGAAAGAAGCGTTCTGAGAAACCGCTCTGTGTTCTGTTAATTCATCTCACAGAGTTACATCTTTCCCTTCAAGAAGCCTTTCGCTAAGGCTGTTCTTGTGGAATTGGCAAAGGGATATTTGGAAGCCCATATAGGGCTATGGTGAAAAAGGAAACATCTTCCGTTCAAAACTGGAAAGAATCTTTCTGAGAAACTGCTCTGTGTTCTGTTAATTCATCTCACAGAGTTACATCTTTCCCTTCAAGAATCCTTTCGCTAAGGCTGTTCTTGTGGAATTGGCAAAGGGATATTTGGAAGCCCATAGAGGGCTATGGTGAAAAAGGAAATATCTTCCGTTCAAAACTGGAAAGAAGCTTTCTGAGAAACCGCTCTGTGTTCTGCTAATTCATCTCACAGAGTTACATCTTTCCCTTCAAGAAGCCTTTCGATAAGGCTGTTCTTGTGGAATTGGCAAAGGGATATTTGGAAACCCATAGAGGGCTATGGTGAAAAAGGAAATATCTTCCGTTCAAAACTGGAAAGAAGCTTTCCGAGAAACCGCTCTGTGTTCTGTTAATTCGTCTCACAGAGTTACATCTTTCCCTTCAAGAAGCCTTTCGCTAAGGCTGTTCTTGTGGAATTGGCAAAGGGATATTTGGAAGCCCATAGATGGCTATGGTGAAAAAGGAAATATCTTCCGTTCAAAACTGGAAAGAAGCTTTCTGAGAAACCGCTCTGTGTTCGGTTAATTCATCTCACAGAGTTACATCTTTCCCTTCAAGAAGCCTTTCGCTAAGGCTGTTCTTGTGGAATTGGCAAAGGGATATTTGGAATCCCATAGAGGGCTATGGTGAAAAAGGAAATATCTTCCGTTCAAAACTGGAAAGAAGCTTTCTGAGAAACTGCTCTGTGTTCTGTTAATTCATCTCACAGGGTTACATCTTTCCCTTCAAGAAGCCTTTCGCTAAGGCTGTTCTTGTGGAATTGGCAAAGGGATATTTGGAAGCCCATAGAGGGCTATGGTGAAAAAGAAAATATCTTCCGTTCAAACCTGGAAAGAAGCTTTCTGAGAAACTGCTCTGTGTTCTGTTAATTCGTCTCACGGAGTTACATCTTTCCCTTGAGGAAGCCTTTCGCTAAGGCTGTTCTTGTGGAATTGGCAAAGGGATATTTGGAAGCCCATAGAGGGCTATGGTGAAAAAGGAAATATCTTCCGTTCAAAACTGGAAAGAAGCTTTCTGAGAAACTGCTCTGTGTTCTGTTAATTCGTCTCACAGAGTTATATCTTTCCCTTCAAGAAGCCTTTCGCTAAGGCTGTTCTTGTGGAATTGGCAAAGGGATATTTGGAAGCCCATAGAGGGCTATGGTGAAAAAGGAAATATCTTCCGTTCAAAACTGGAAAGAAACTTTCTGAGAAACTGCTCTGTGTTCTGTTAATTCGTCTAACAGAGTTACATCTTTCCCTTCAAGAAGCCTTTCGCTAAGGCTGTTCTTGTGGAATTGGCAAAGGGATATTTGGAAGCCCATAGAGGGCTATGGTGAAAAAGGAAATATCTTCCGTTCAAAACTGGAAAGAAGCTTTCTGAGAAACCGCTCTGTGTTCTGTTAATTCATCTCACAGAGTTACATCTTTCCCTTCAAGAAGTCTTTCGCTAAGGCTGTTCTTGTGTAATTGGCAAAGGGATATTTGGAAGCCCATAGAGGGCTATGGTGAAAAAGGAAATATCTTCCGTTCAAAACTGGAAAGAAGCGTTCTGAGAAACCGCTCTGTGTTCTGTTAATTCATCTCACAGAGTTACATCTTTCCCTTCAAGAAGCCTTTCGCTAAGGCTGTTCTTGTGGAATTGGCAAAGGGATATTTGGAAGCCCAGAGAGGGCTATGGTGAAAAAGGAAATATCTTCCGTTCAAAACTGGAAAGAAGCGTTCTGAGAAACCGCTCTGTGTTCTGTTAATTCATCTCACAGAGTTACATCTTTCTCTTCAAGAAGCCTTTCGCTAAGGCTGTTCTTGTGGAATTGGCAAAGGGATATTTGGAAGCCCATATAGGGCTATGGTGAAAAAGGAAACATCTTCCGTTCAAAACTGGAAAGAATCTTTCTGAGAAACTGCTCTGTGTTCTGTTAATTCATCTCACAGTGTTACATCTTTCCCTTCAAGAATCCTTTCGCTAAGGCTGTTCTTGTGGAATTGGCAAAGGGATATTTGGAAGCCCATAGAGGGCTATGGTGAAAAAGGAAATATCTTCCGTTCAAAACTGGAAAGAAGCTTTCTGAGAAACCGCTCTGTGTTCTGCTAATTCATCTCACAGAGTTACATCTTTCCCTTCAAGAAGCCTTTCGATAAGGCTGTTCTTGTGGAATTGGCAAAGGGATATTTGGAAACCCATAGAGGGCTATGGTGAAAAAGGAAATATCTTCCGTTCAAAACTGGAAAGAAGCTTTCCGAGAAACCGCTCTGTGTTCTGTTAATTGGTCTCACAGAGTTACATCTTTCCCTTCAAGAAGCCTTTCGCTAAGGCTGTTCTTGTGGAATTGGCAAAGGGATATTTGGAAGCCCATAGATGGCTATGGTGAAAAAGGAAATATCTTCCGTTCAAAACTGGAAAGAAGCTTTCTGAGAAACCGCTCTGTGTTCGGTTAATTCATCTCACAGAGTTACATCTTTCCCTTCAAGAAGCCTTTCGCTAAGGCTGTTCTTGTGGAATTGGCAAAGGGATATTTGGAATCCCATAGAGGGCTATGGTGAAAAAGGAAATATCTTCCGTTCAAAACTGGAAAGAAGCTTTCTGAGAAACTGCTCTGTGTTCTGTTAATTCATCTCACAGGGTTACATCTTTCCCTTCAAGAAGCCTTTCGCTAAGGCTGTTCTTGTGGAATTGGCAAAGGGATATTTGGAAGCCCATAGAGGGCTATGGTGAAAAAGAAAATATCTTCCGTTCAAACCTGGAAAGAAGCTTTCTGAGAAACTGCTCTGTGTTCTGTTAATTCGTCTCACGGAGTTACATCTTTCCCTTGAGGAAGCCTTTCGCTAAGGCTGTTCTTGTGGAATTGGCAAAGGGATATTTGGAAGCCCATAGAGGGCTATGGTGAAAAAGGAAATATCTTCCGTTCAAAACTGGAAAGAAGCTTTCTGAGAAACTGCTCTGTGTTCTGTTAATTCATCTCACAGAGTTACATCTTTCCCTTCAAGAAGCCTTTCCCTAAGCCTTTTCTTGTGTAATTGGCAAAGGGATATTTGGAAGCCCATAGAGGGCTATGGTGAAAAAGGAAATATCTTCCGTTCAAAACTGGAACGAAGCTTTCTGAGAAACCGCTCTGTGTTCTGTTAATTCATCTCACAGAGTTACACCTTTCCCTTCAAGAAGCCTTTCGCTAAGGCTGTTCTTGTGTAATTGGCAAAGGGATATTTGGAAGCCCATAGAGGGCTACGGTGAAAAAGGAAATATCTTCCGTTCAAAACTGGAAAGAAGCTTTCTGAGAAACTGCTCTGTGTTCTGTTAATTCATCTCACAGAGTTACATCTCTCCCTTCAAGAAGCCTTTCGATGAGGCTGTCCTTGTGGAATTGGCAAAGGGATATTTGGAAGCCCATAGAGGGCTATGGTCAAAAAGGAAATATCTTCCGTTCAAAACTGGAAAGAAGCTTTCTGAGAAACTGCTCTGTGTTCTGTTAATTCGTCTCATAGAGTTACATATTTCCCTTCAAGAAGCCTTTCGCTAAGGCTGTTCTTGTGGAATTGGCAAAAGGGATATTTGGAAGCCCTTAGAGGGCTATGGTGAAAAAGGAAATATCTTCCGTTCAAAATTGGAAAGAAGCTTTCAGAGAAACTGCTCTGTGTTCTGTTAATTCGTCTCACAGAGTTACATCTTTCCCTTCAAGAAGCCTTTTGCTAAGGCTGTTCTTGTGGAATTGGCAAAGGGATATTTGGAAGCCCATAGAGGGCTATGGTGAAAAAGGAAATATCTTCCGTTCAAAACTGGAAAGAAGCTTTCTGAGAAACTGCTCTGTGTTCTGTTAATTCGTCTCACAGAGTTATATGTTTCCCTTCAAGAAGCCTTTCGCTAAGGCTGTTCTTGTGGAATTGGCAAAGGGATATTTGGAAGCCCATAGAGGGCTATGGTGAAAAAGGAAATATCTTCCGTTCAAAACTTGAAAGAAGCTTTCTGAGAAACCGCTCTGTGTTCTGTTAATTCATCTCACAGAGTTACATCTTTCCCTTCAAGAAGCCTTTCGCTAAGGCTGTTCTTGTGGAATTGGCAAAGGGATATTTGGAAGCCCATAGAGGGCTATGGTGAAAAAGGAAATATCTTCCGTTCAAAACTGGAAACAAGCTTTCTGAGAAACCGCTCTATGTTCTGTTAATTCATCTCACAGAGTTACATCTTTCCCTTCAAGAAGCCTTTCGCTAAGGCTGTTCTTGTGGAATTGGCAAAGGGATATTTGGAAGCCCATATAGGGCTATGGTGAAAAAGGAAACATCTTCGGTTCAAAACTGGAAAGAAGCTTTCTGAGAAACTGCTCTGTGTTCTGTTAATTCATCTCACAGAGTTACATCTTTCCCTTCAAGAAGCCTTTCGCTAAGGCTGTTATTGTGGAATTGGCAAAGGGATATTTGGAAGCCCATAGAGGGCGATGGTGAAAAAGGAAATATCTTCCGTTCAAAACTGGAAAGAAGATTTCTGAGAAACTGCTCTGTGTTCTGTTAATTCATCTCACAGAGTTACTTCTTTCCCTTCAAGAAGCCTTTCGCTAAGGCTGTTCTAGTGGAATTGGCAAAGGGTTATTTGGAAGCCCATAGAGGGCTATGGTGAAAAAGGAAATATCTTCCGTTCAAAACTGGAAAGAAGCTTTCTGAGAAACTGCTCTGTGTTCTGTGAATTCGTCTCACAGAGTTACATCTTTCCCTTCAAGAAGCATTTCGCTAAGGCTGTTCTTGTGGAATTGGCAAAGGGATATTTGGAAGCCCATAGATGGCTATGGTGAAAAAGGAAATATCTTCCGTTCAAAACTGGAAGAAGCTTTCTGAAAAACCGCTCTGTGTTCGGTTAATTCATCTCACAGTGTTACATCTTTCCCTTCAAGAAGCCTTTCGCTAAGGCTGTTCTTGTGGAATTGGCAAAGGGATATTTGGAAGCCCTTAGAGGGCTATGGTGAAAAAGGAAATATCTTCCGTTCAAAACTGTAAAGAAGCTTTCTGAGAAACTGCTCTGTGTTCTGTTAATTCATCTCACAGGGTTACATCTTTCCCTTCAAGAAGCCTTTCGCTAAGGCTGTTCTTGTGGAATTGGCAAAGGGATATTTGGAAGCCCATAGAGGGCTATGGTGAAAAAGAAAATATCTTCCGTTCAAACCTGGAAAGAAGCTTTCTGAGAAACTGCTCTGTGTTCTGTTAATTCGTCTCACGGAGTTACATCTTTCCCTTGAGGAAGCCTTTCGCTAAGGCTGTTCCTGTGGAATTGGCAAAGGGATATTTGGAAGCCCATAGAGGGCTATGGTGAAAAAGGAAATATCTTCCGTTCAAAACTGGAAAGAAGCTTTCTGAGAAACTGCTCTGTGTTCTGTTAATTCATCTCACAGAGTTACATCTTACCCTTCAAGAAGTCTTTCGCTAAGGCTGTTCTTGTGTAATTGGCAAAGGGATATTTGGAAGCCCATAGAGGGCTATGGTGAAAAAGGAAATATCTTCCGTTCAAAACCGGAAAGAAGCGTTCTGAGAAACCGCTCTGTGTTCTGTTAATTCATCTCACAGAGTTACATCTTTCCCTTCAAGAAGCCTTTCGCTAAGGCTGTTCTTGTGGAATTGGCAAAGGGATATTTGGAAGCCCATAGAGGGCTATGGTGAAAAAGGAAATATCTTCCGTTCAAAACTGGAAAGAAGCGTTCTGAGAAACCGCTCTGTGTTCTGTTAATTCATCTCACAGAGTTACATCTTTCCCTTCAAGAAGCCTTTCGCTAAGGCTGTTCTTGTGGAATTGGCAAAGGGATATTTGGAAGCCCATATAGGGCTATGGTGAAAAAGGAATCATCTTCCGTTCAAACCTGGAAAGAAGCTTTCTGAGAAACTGCTCTGTGTTCTGTTAATTCATCTCACCGAGTTACATCTTTCCCTTCAAGAAGCCTTTCGCTAAGGCTGTTCTTGTGGAATTGGCAAAGGGATATTTGGAAGCCCATAGAGGGCTATGGTGAAAAAGGAAATATCTTCCGTTAAAAACTGGAAAGAAGCTTTCTGAGAAACCGCTCTGTGTTCTGCTAATTCATCTCACAGAGTTACATCTTTCCCTTCAAGAAGCCTTTCGATAAGGCTGTTCTTGTGGAATTGGCAAAGGGATATTTGGAAACCCATAGAGGGCTATGGTGAAAAAGGAAATATCTTCCGTTCAAAACTGGAAAGAAGCTTTCCGAGAAACCGCTCTGTGTTCTGTTAATTCGTCTCACAGAGTTACATCTTTCCCTTCAAGAAGCCTTTCGCTAAGGCTGTTCTTGTGGAATTGGCAAAGGGATATTTGGAAACCCATAGATGGCTATGGTGAAAAAGGAAATATCTTCCGTTCAAAACTGGAAAGAAGCTTTCTGAGAAACC
Source organism: Chlorocebus sabaeus (assembly GCF_047675955.1). Taxonomy (NCBI): domain Eukaryota; kingdom Metazoa; phylum Chordata; class Mammalia; order Primates; family Cercopithecidae; genus Chlorocebus; species Chlorocebus sabaeus. Next base: position 43,583 of record NW_027327540.1, on the reverse strand, counting down.
GCTCTGTGTTCGGTTAATTCATCTCACAGAGTTACATCTTTCCCTTCAAGAAGCCTTTCGCTAAGGCTGTTCTTGTGGAATTGGCAAAGGGATATTTGGAAGCCCATAGAGGGCTATGGTGAAAAAGGAAATATCTTCCGTTCAAAACTGGAAAGAAGCTTTCTGAGAAACTGCTCTGTGTTCTGTTAATTCATCTCACAGGGTTACATCTTTCCCTTCAAGAAGCCTTTCGCTAAGGCTGTTCTTGTGGAATTGGCAAAGGGATATTTGGAAGCCCATAGAGGGCTATGGTGAAAAAGGAAATATCTTCCGTTCAAAACTGGAAAGAAGCTTTCTGAAAAACGGCTCTGTGTTCTGTTAATTCATCTCACAGAGTTACATCTTTCCCTTCAAGAAGCCTTTCGCTAAGGCTGTTCTTGTGGAATTGGCAAAGGGATATTTGGAAGCCCATAGAGGGCTACGGTGAAAAAGGAAATATCTTCCGTTCAAAACTGGAAAGAAGCTTTCTGAGAAACTGCTCTGTGTTCTGTTAATTCATCTCACAGAGTTACATCTCTCCCTTCAAGAAGCCTTTCGATGAGGCTGTCCTTGTGGAATTGGCAAAGGGATATTTGGAAGCCCATAGAGGGCTATGGTCAAAAAGGAAATACCTTCCGTTCAAAACTGGAAAGAAGCTTTCTGAGAAACTGCTCTGTGTTCTGTTAATTCGTCTCATAGAGTTACATATTTCCCTTCAAGAAGCCTTTCGCTAAGGCTGTTCTTGTGGAATTGGCAAAAGGGATATTTGGAAGCCCTTAGAGGGCTATGGTGAAAAAGGAAATATCTTCCGTTCAAAATTGGAAAGAAGCTTTCAGAGAAACTGCTCTGTGTTCTGTTAATTCGTCTCACAGAGTTACATCTTTCCCTTCAAGAAGCCTTTTGCTAAGGCTGTTCTTGTGGAATTGGCAAAGGGATATTTGGAAGCCCATAGAGGGCTATGGTGAAAAAGGAAATATCTTCCGTTCAAAACTGGAAAGAAGCGTTCTGAGAAACCGCTCTGTGTTCTGTTAATTGGTCTCACAGAGTTACATCTTTCCCTTCAAGAAGCCTTTCGCTAAGGCTGTTCTTGTGGAATTGGCAAAGGGATATTTGGAAGCCCATAGAGGGCTATGGTGAAAAAGGAAATATCTTCCGTTCAAAACTGGAAAGAAGCTTTCTGAGAAACCGCTCTGTGTTCGGTTAATTCATCTCACAGAGTTACATCTTTCCCTTCAAGAAGCCTTTCGCTAAGGCTGTTCTTGTGGAATTGGCAAAGGGATATTTGGAATCCCATAGAGGGCTATGGTGAAAAAGGAAATATCTTCCGTTCAAAACTGGAAAGAAGCTTTCTGAGAAACTGCTCTGTGTTCTGTTAATTCATCTCACAGGGTTACATCTTTCCCTTCAAGAAGCCTTTCGCTAAGGCTGTTCTTGTGGAATTAGCAAAGGGATATTTGGAAGCCCATAGAGGGCTATGGTGAAAAAGAAAATATCTTCCGTTCAAACCTGGAAAGAAGCTTTCTGAGAAACTGCTCTGTGTTCTGTTAATTCGTCTCACGGAGTTACATCTTTCCCTTGAGGAAGCCTTTCGCTAAGGCTGTTCTTGTGGAATTGGCAAAGGGATATTTGGAAGCCCATAGAGGGCTATGGTGAAAAAGGAAATATCTTCCGTTCAAAACTGGAAAGAAGCTTTCTGAGAAACTGCTCTGTGTTCTGTTAATTCATCTCACAGAGTTACATCTTTCCCTTCAAGAAGCCTTTCCCTAAGCCTTTTCTTGTGTAATTGGCAAAGGGATATTTGGAAGCCCATAGAGGGCTATGGTGAAAAAGGAAATATCTTCCGTTCAAAACTGGAACGAAGCTTTCTGAGAAACCGCTCTGTGTTCTGTTAATTCATCTCACAGAGTTACACCTTTCCCTTCAAGAAGCCTTTCGCTAAGGCTGTTCTTGTGTAATTGGCAAAGGGATATTTGGAAGCCCATAGAGGGCTACGGTGAAAAAGGAAATATCTTCCGTTCAAAACTGGAAAGAAGCTTTCTGAGAAACTGCTCTGTGTTCTGTTAATTCATCTCACAGAGTTACATCTCTCCCTTCAAGAAGCCTTTCGATGAGGCTGTCCTTGTGGAATTGGCAAAGGGATATTTGGAAGCCCATAGAGGGCTATGGTCAAAAAGGAAATATCTTCCGTTCAAAACTGGAAAGAAGCTTTCTGAGAAACTGCTCTGTGTTCTGTTAATTCGTCTCATAGAGTTACATATTTCCCTTCAAGAAGCCTTTCGCTAAGGCTGTTCTTGTGGAATTGGCAAAAGGGATATTTGGAAGCCCTTAGAGGGCTATGGTGAAAAAGGAAATATCTTCCGTTCAAAATTGGAAAGAAGCTTTCAGAGAAACTGCTCTGTGTTCTGTTAATTCGTCTCACAGAGTTACATCTTTCCCTTCAAGAAGCCTTTTGCTAAGGCTGTTCTTGTGGAATTGGCAAAGGGATATTTGGAAGCCCATAGAGGGCTATGGTGAAAAAGGAAATATCTTCCGTTCAAAACTGGAAAGAAGCTTTCTGAGAAACTGCTCTGTGTTCTGTTAATTCGTCTCACAGAGTTATATGTTTCCCTTCAAGAAGCCTTTCGCTAAGGCTGTTCTTGTGGAATTGGCAAAGGGATATTTGGAAGCCCATAGAGGGCTATGGTGAAAAAGGAAATATCTTCCGTTCAAAACTTGAAAGAAGCTTTCTGAGAAACCGCTCTGTGTTCTGTTAATTCATCTCACAGAGTTACATCTTTCCCTTCAAGAAGCCTTTCGCTAAGGCTGTTCTTGTGGAATTGGCAAAGGGATATTTGGAAGCCCATAGAGGGCTATGGTGAAAAAGGAAATATCTTCCGTTCAAAACTGGAAACAAGCTTTCTGAGAAACCGCTCTATGTTCTGTTAATTCATCTCACAGAGTTACATCTTTCCCTTCAAGAAGCCTTTCGCTAAGGCTGTTCTTGTGGAATTGGCAAAGGGATATTTGGAAGCCCATATAGGGCTATGGTGAAAAAGGAAACATCTTCGGTTCAAAACTGGAAAGAAGCTTTCTGAGAAACTGCTCTGTGTTCTGTTAATTCATCTCACAGAGTTACATCTTTCCCTTCAAGAAGCCTTTCGCTAAGGCTGTTATTGTGGAATTGGCAAAGGGATATTTGGAAGCCCATAGAGGGCGATGGTGAAAAAGGAAATATCTTCCGTTCAAAACTGGAAAGAAGATTTCTGAGAAACTGCTCTGTGTTCTGTTAATTCATCTCACAGAGTTACTTCTTTCCCTTCAAGAAGCCTTTCGCTAAGGCTGTTCTAGTGGAATTGTCAAAGGGTTATTTGGAAGCCCATAGAGGGCTATGGTGAAAAAGGAAATATCTTCCGTTCAAAACTGGAAAGAAGCTTTCTGAGAAACTGCTCTGTGTTCTGTGAATTCGTCTCACAGAGTTACATCTTTCCCTTCAAGAAGCATTTCGCTAAGGCTGTTCTTGTGGAATTGGCAAAGGGATATTTGGAAGCCCATAGATGGCTATGGTGAAAAAGGAAATATCTTCCGTTCAAAACTGGAAGAAGCTTTCTGAAAAACCGCTCTGTGTTCGGTTAATTCATCTCACAGTGTTACATCTTTCCCTTCAAGAAGCCTTTCGCTAAGGCTGTTCTTGTGGAATTGGCAAAGGGATATTTGGAAGCCCTTAGAGGGCTATGGTGAAAAAGGAAATATCTTCCGTTCAAAACTGTAAAGAAGCTTTCTGAGAAACTGCTCTGTGTTCTGTTAATTCATCTCACAGGGTTACATCTTTCCCTTCAAGAAGCCTTTCGCTAAGGCTGTTCTTGTGGAATTGGCAAAGGGATATTTGGAAGCCCATAGAGGGCTATGGTGAAAAAGAAAATATCTTCCGTTCAAACCTGGAAAGAAGCTTTCTGAGAAACTGCTCTGTGTTCTGTTAATTCGTCTCACGGAGTTACATCTTTCCCTTGAGGAAGCCTTTCGCTAAGGCTGTTCCTGTGGAATTGGCAAAGGGATATTTGGAAGCCCATAGAGGGCTATGGTGAAAAAGGAAATATCTTCCGTTCAAAACTGGAAAGAAGCTTTCTGAGAAACTGCTCTGTGTTCTGTTAATTCATCTCACAGAGTTACATCTTACCCTTCAAGAAGTCTTTCGCTAAGGCTGTTCTTGTGTAATTGGCAAAGGGATATTTGGAAGCCCATAGAGGGCTATGGTGAAAAAGGAAATATCTTCCGTTCAAAACCGGAAAGAAGCGTTCTGAGAAACCGCTCTGTGTTCTGTTAATTCATCTCACAGAGTTACATCTTTCCCTTCAAGAAGCCTTTCGCTAAGGCTGTTCTTGTGGAATTGGCAAAGGGATATTTGGAAGCCCATAGAGGGCTATGGTGAAAAAGGAAATATCTTCCGTTCAAAACTGGAAAGAAGCGTTCTGAGAAACCGCTCTGTGTTCTGTTAATTCATCTCACAGAGTTACATCTTTCCCTTCAAGAAGCCTTTCGCTAAGGCTGTTCTTGTGGAATTGGCAAAGGGATATTTGGAAGCCCATATAGGGCTATGGTGAAAAAGGAATCATCTTCCGTTCAAACCTGGAAAGAAGCTTTCTGAGAAACTGCTCTGTGTTCTGTTAATTCATCTCACCGAGTTACATCTTTCCCTTCAAGAAGCCTTTCGCTAAGGCTGTTCTTGTGGAATTGGCAAAGGGATATTTGGAAGCCCATAGAGGGCTATGGTGAAAAAGGAAATATCTTCCGTTAAAAACTGGAAAGAAGCTTTCTGAGAAACCGCTCTGTGTTCTGCTAATTCATCTCACAGAGTTACATCTTTCCCTTCAAGAAGCCTTTCGATAAGGCTGTTCTTGTGGAATTGGCAAAGGGATATTTGGAAACCCATAGAGGGCTATGGTGAAAAAGGAAATATCTTCCGTTCAAAACTGGAAAGAAGCTTTCCGAGAAACCGCTCTGTGTTCTGTTAATTCGTCTCACAGAGTTACATCTTTCCCTTCAAGAAGCCTTTCGCTAAGGCTGTTCTTGTGGAATTGGCAAAGGGATATTTGGAAACCCATAGATGGCTATGGTGAAAAAGGAAATATCTTCCGTTCAAAACTGGAAAGAAGCTTTCTGAGAAACCGCTCTGTGTTCGGTTAATTCATCTCACAGAGTTACATCTTTCCCTTCAAGAAGCCTTTCGCTAAGGCTGTTCTTGTGGAATTGGCAAAGGGATATTTGGAAGCCCATAGAGGGCTATGGTGAAAAAGGAAATATCTTCCGTTCAAAACTGGAAAGAAGCTTTCTGAGAAACTGCTCTGTGTTCTGTTAATTCATCTCACAGGGTTACATCTTTCCCTTCAAGAAGCCTTTCGCTAAGGCTGTTCTTGTGGAATTGGCAAAGGGATATTTGGAAGCCCATAGAGGGCTATGGTGAAAAAGGAAATATCTTCCGTTCAAAACTGGAAAGAAGCTTTCTGAAAAACGGCTCTGTGTTCTGTTAATTCATCTCACAGAGTTACATCTTTCCCTTCAAGAAGCCTTTCGCTAAGGCTGTTCTTGTGGAATTGGCAAAGGGATATTTGGAAGCCCATAGAGGGCTACGGTGAAAAAGGAAATATCTTCCGTTCAAAACTGGAAAGAAGCTTTCTGAGAAACTGCTCTGTGTTCTGTTAATTCATCTCACAGAGTTACATCTCTCCCTTCAAGAAGCCTTTCGATGAGGCTGTCCTTGTGGAATTGGCAAAGGGATATTTGGAAGCCCATAGAGGGCTATGGTCAAAAAGGAAATACCTTCCGTTCAAAACTGGAAAGAAGCTTTCTGAGAAACTGCTCTGTGTTCTGTTAATTCGTCTCATAGAGTTACATATTTCCCTTCAAGAAGCCTTTCGCTAAGGCTGTTCTTGTGGAATTGGCAAAAGGGATATTTGGAAGCCCTTAGAGGGCTATGGTGAAAAAGGAAATATCTTCCGTTCAAAATTGGAAAGAAGCTTTCAGAGAAACTGCTCTGTGTTCTGTTAATTCGTCTCACAGAGTTACATCTTTCCCTTCAAGAAGCCTTTTGCTAAGGCTGTTCTTGTGGAATTGGCAAAGGGATATTTGGAAGCCCATAGAGGGCTATGGTGAAACAGGAAATATCTTCCGTTCAAAACTGGAAAGAAGCTTTCTGAGAAACTGCTCTGTGTTCTGTTATTTCGTCTCACAGAGTTACATCTTTGCCTTCAAGAAGCCTTTCGCTAAGGCTGTTCTTGTGGAATTGGCAAAGGGATATTTGGAAGCCCGTAGAGGGCTATGCTGAAAAAGGAAGTATCTTCCGTTCAAAACTGGAAAGAATCTTTCTGAGAAACTGCTCTGTGTTCTGTTAATTCATCTCACAGAGTTACATCTTTCCCTTCAAGAAGCCTTTCGCTAAGGCTGTTCTTGTGGAATTGGCAAAGGGATATTTGGAAGCCCATAGAGGGCTATGGTGAAAAAGGAAATATCTTCCGTTCAAAACTGGAAAGAAGAATTCTGAGAAACTGCTCTGTGTTCTGTTAATTCATCTCACAGAGTTACATCTTTCCCTTCAAGAAGCCTTTCGCTAAGGCTGTTCTTGTGGAATTGGCAAAGGGATATTTGGAAGCCCATAGAGGGCTATGGTGAAAAAGGAAATATCTTCCGTTCAAAACTGGAAAGAAGCTTTCTGAGAAACTGCTCTGTGTTCTGTTAATTCGTCTAACAGAGTTACATCTTTCCCTTCAAGAAGCCTTTCGCTAAGGCTGTTCTTGTGGAATTGGCAAAGGGATATTTGGAAGCCCATAGAGGGCTATGGTGAAAAAGGAAATATCTTCCGTTCAAAACTGGAAAGAAGCTTTCTGAGAAACCGCTCTGTGTTCTGTTAATTCATCTCACAGAGTTACATCTTTCCCTTCAAGAAGTCTTTCGCTAAGGCTGTTCTTGTGTAATTGGCAAAGGGATATTTGGAAGCCCATAGAGGGCTATGGTGAAAAAGGAAATATCTTCCGTTCAAAACTGGAAAGAAGCGTTCTGAGAAACCGCTCTGTGTTCTGTTAATTCATCTCACAGAGTTACATCTTTCCCTTCAAGAAGCCTTTCGCTAAGGCTGTTCTTGTGGAATTGGCAAAGGGATATTTGGAAGCCCATAGAGGGCTATGGTGAAAAAGGAAATATCTTCCGTTCAAAACTGGAAAGAAGCGTTCTGAGAAACCGCTCTGTGTTCTGTTAATTCATCTCACAGAGTTACATCTTTCCCTTCAAGAAGCCTTTCGCTAAGGCTGTTCTTGCGGAATTGGCAAAGGGATATTTGGAAGCCCATATAGGGCTATGGTGAAAAAGGAAACATCTTCCGTTCAAAACTGGAAAGAAGCTTTCTGAGAAACTGCTCTGTGTTCTGTTAATTCATCTCACAGAGTTACATCTTTCCCTTCAAGAAGCCTTTCGCTAAGGCTGTTCTTGTGGAATTGGCAAAGGGATATTTGGAAGCCCATAGAGGGCTATGGTGAAAAAGGAAATATCTTCCGTTAAAAACTGGAAAGAAGCTTTCTGAGAAACCGCTCTGTGTTCTGCTAATTCATCTCACAGAGTTACATCTTTCCCTTCAAGAAGCCTTTCGATAAGGCTGTTCTTGTGGAATTGGCAAAGGGATATTTGGAAACCCATAGAGGGCTATGGTGAAAAAGGAAATATCTTCCGTTCAAAACTAGAAAGAAGCTTTCCGAGAAACCGCTCTGTGTTCTGTTAATTCGTCTCACAGAGTTACATCTTTCCCTTCAAGAAGCCTTTCGCTAAGGCTGTTCTTGTGGAATTGGCAAAGGGATATTTGGAAGCCCATAGATGGCTATGGTGAAAAAGGAAATATCTTCCGTTCAAAACTGGAAAGAAGCTTTCTGAGAAACCGCTCTGTGTTCGGTTAATTCATCTCACAGAGTTACATCTTTCCCTTCAAGAAGCCTTTCGCTAAGGCTGTTCTTGTGGAATTGGCAAAGGGATATTTGGAAGCCCATAGAGGGCTATGGTGAAATAGGAAATATCTTCCGTTCAAAACTGGAAAGAAGCTTTCTGAGAAACTGCTCTGTGTTCTGTTAATTCATCTCACAGGGTTACATCTTTCCCTTCAAGAAGCCTTTCGCTAAGGCTGTTCTTGTGGAATTGGCAAAGGGATATTTGGAAGCCCATAGAGGGCTATGGTGAAAAAGGAAATATCTTCCGTTCAAAACTGGAAAGAAGCTTTCTGAAAAACTGCTCTGTGTTCTGTTAATTCATCTCACAGAGTTACATCTTTCCCTTCAAGAAGCCTTTCGCTAAGGCTGTTCTTGTGGAATTGGCAAAGGGATATTTGGAAGCCCATAGAGGGCTACGGTGAAAAAGGAAATATCTTCCGTTCAAAACTGGAAAGAAGCTTTCTGAGAAACTGCTCTGTGTTCTGTTAATTCATCTCACAGAGTTACATCTCTCCCTTCAAGAAGCCTTTCGATGAGGCTGTCCTTGTGGAATTGGCAAAGGGATATTTGGAAGCCCATAGAGGGCTATGGTCAAAAAGGAAATATCTTCCGTTCGAAACTGGAAAGAAGCTTTCTGAGAAACTGCTCTGTGTTCTGTTAATTCGTCTCATAGAGTTACATATTTCCCTTCAAGAAGCCTTTCGCTAAGGCTGTTCTTGTGGAATTGGCAAAAGGGATATTTGGAAGCCCTTAGAGGGCTATGGTGAAAAAGGAAATATCTTCCGTTCAAAATTGGAAAGAAGCTTTCAGAGAAACTGCTCTGTGTTCTGTTAATTCGTCTCACAGAGTTACATCTTTCCCTTCAAGAAGCCTTTTGCTAAGGCTGTTCTTGTGGAATTGGCAAAGGGATATTTGGAAGCCCATAGAGGGCTATGGTGAAAAAGGAAATATCTTCCGTTCAAAACCGGAAAGAAGCTTTCTGAGAAACCGCTCTGTGTTCTGTTAATTCATCTCACAGAGTTACATCTTTCCCTTCAAGAAGCCTTTCGGTAAGGCTGTTCTTGTGGAATTGGCAAAGGGATATTTGGAAGCCCATAGAGGGCTATGGTGAAAAAGGAAATATCTTCCGTTCAAAACTGGAAACAAGCTTTCTGAGAAACCGCTCTATGTTCTGTTAATTCATCTCACAGAGTTACATCTTTCCCTTCAAGAAGCCTTTCGCTAAGGCTGTTCTTGTGGAATTGGCAAAGGGATATTTGGAAGCCCTTAGAGGGCTATGGTGAAAAAGGAAATATCTTCCGTTCAAAACTGGAAAGAAGCATTCTGAGAAACCGCTCTGTGTTCTATTAATTCATCTACCAGAGTTACATCTTTCCCTTCAAGAAGCCTTTCGCTAAGGCTGTTCTTGTGGAATTGGCAAAGGGATATTTGGAAGCCCATAGAGGTCTATGGTGAAAAAGGAAATATCTTCCGTTCAACACTGGAAAGAAGCTTTCTGAGAAACTGCTCTGTGTTCTGTTAATTCATCTCACAGAGTTACATCTTTCCCTTCAAGAAGCCTTTCGCTAAGGCTGTTCGTGTGGAATTGGCAAATGGATATTTGGAAGCCCATAGAGGGCTATGGTCAAAAAGGAAATATCTTCCGTTGAAAACTGGAAAGAAGCTTTCTGAGAAACCGATCTGTGTTCTGTCAATTCGTCTCACAGAGTTACATCTTTCCCTTCAAGAGGCCTTTCACTAAGGCTGTTCTTGTGGAATTGGCAAAGGGATATTTGGAAGCCCATAGAGGGCTATGGTCAAAAAGGAAATATCTTCCGTTGAAAACTGGAAAGAAGCTTTTGAGAAACTGCTCTGTGTTCTGTTAATTCATCTCACAGAGTTACATCTTTCCCTTCAAGAAGCCTTTCGCTAAGGCTGTTCTTGTGGAATTGGCAAAGGGATATTTGGAAGCCCTTAGAGGGCTATCGTGAAAAAGGAAATATCTTACGTTTAAAACTGGAAAGAAGCTTTCTGAGAAACTGCTCTGTGTTCTGTTAATTCATCTCACAGAGTTACATCTTTCCCTTCAAGAAGCCTTTCGCTAAGGCTGTTCTTGTGGAATTGGCAAAGGGATATTAGGAAGCCCATAGAGGGCTATGGTGAAAAAGGAAATATCTTCCGTTCAAAACTGGAAAGAAGCTTTCTGAGAAACTGGTCTGTGTTCTGTTAATTCATCTCACAGAGTTACATCTCTCCCTTCAAGAAGCCTTTCGATGAGGCTGTTCTAGTGGAATTGGCAAAGGGATATTTGGAAGCCCATAGAGGGCTATGGTGAAAAAGGAAATATCTTCCGTTCAAAACTGGAAAGAAGCTTTCTGAGAAACTGCTCTGTGTTCTGTGAATTCGTCTCACAGACTTACATCTTTCCCTTCAAAAAGCCTTTCGCTATGGCTGTTCTTGTGGAATTGGCAAAGGGATATTTGGAAGCCCATAGAGGGCTATGGTGAAAAAGGAAATATCTTCCGTTCAAAACTGGAAAGAAGCTTTCTGAGAAACTGCTCTGTGTCCTGTTAATTCATCTCACAGAGTTACATCTTTCCCTTCAAGAAGCCTTTCCCTAAGGCTGTTCTTGTGGAATTGGCAAAGGGATATTTGGAAGCCCATAGAGGGCTATGGTGAAAAAGGAAATATCTTCCGTTCAAAACTGGAAAGAAGCTTTCTGAGAAACCGCTCTGTGTTCTGTTAATTCATCTCACAGAGTTACATCTTTCCCTTCAAGAAGCTTTTCGCTAAGGCTGTTCTTGTGGAATTGGCAAAGGGATATTTGGAAGCCCATAGAGGGCTATGGTGAAAAAGGAAATATCTTCCGTTCAAAACTGGAAAGAAGCGTTCTGAGAAACCGCTCTGTGTTCTGTTAATTCATCTCACAGAGTTACATCTTTCCCTTCAAGAAGCCTTTCGCTAAGGCTGTTCTTGTGGAATTGGCAAAGGGATATTTGGAAGCCCATATAGGGCTATGGTGAAAAAGGAAACATCTTCGGTTCAAAACTGGAAAAAAGCTTTCTGAGAAACTGCTCTGTGTTCTGTTAATTCATCTCACAGAGTTACATCTTTCCCTTCAAGAAGCCTTTCGCTAAGGCTGTTCTTGTGGAATTGGCAAAGGGATATTTGGAAGCCCATAGAGGGCGATGGTGAAAAAGGAAATATCTTCCGTTCAAAACTGGAAAGAAGATTTCTGAGAAACTGCTCTGTGTTCTGTTAATTCATCTCACAGAGTTACTTCTTTCCCTTCAAGAAGCCTTTCGCTAAGGCTGTTCTAGTGGAATTGGCAAAGGGTTATTTGGAAGCCCATAGAGGGCTATGGTAAAAAAGGAAATATCTTCCGTTCAAAACTGGAAAGAAGCTTTCTGAGAAACCGCTCTGTGTTCTGTTAATTCATCTCACAGAGTTACATCTTTCCCTTCAAGAAGCCTTTCGCTAAGGCTGTTCTTCTGGAATTGGCAAAGGGATATTTGGAAGCCCTTAGAGGGCTATGGTGAAAAAGGAAATATCTTCCTTTCAAAACTGGAAAGAAGCTTTCTGAGAAACTGCTCTGTGTTCTGTTAATTCATCTCACAGAGTTACATCTTTCCCTTCAAGAAGCCTTTCGCTAAGGCTGTTCTTGTGGAATTGGCAAAGGGATATTTGGAAGCCCATAGAGGGCTATGGTGAAAAAGGAAATATTTCCGTTCAAAACTGGAAAGAAGCTTTCTGAGAAACCGCTCTGTGTTCTGTTAATTCATCTCACAGAGTTACATCTTTCCCTTCAAGAAGCCTTTCGCTAAGGCTGTTCTTGTGGAATTGGCAAAGGGATATTTGGAAGCCCATAGAGGGCTATGGTGAAAAAGGAAATATCTTCCGTTCAAAACTGGAAAGAAGATTTCTGAGAAACTGCTCTGTGTTCTGTTAATTCATCTCACAGAGTTACATCTTTCCCTTCAAGAAGCCTTTCGCTAAGGCTGTTCTTGTGGAATTGGCAAAGGGATATTTGGAAGCCCATAGAGGGCTATGGTGAAAAAGGAAATATCTTCCGTTCAAAACTGGAAAGAAGCTTTCTGAGAAACCGCTCTGTGTTCTGTTAATTCATCTCACAGAGTTACATCTTTCCCTTCAAGAAGCCTTTCGCTAAGGCTGTTCTTGTGGAATTGGCAAAGGGATATTTGGAAGCCCATAGAGGGCTATGGTGAAAAAGGAAATATCTTCCGTTCAAAACTGGAAAGAAGCGTTCTGAGAAACCGCTCTGTGTTCTGTTAATTCATCTCACAGAGTTACATCTTTCCCTTTAAGAAGCCTTTCGCTAAGGCTGTTCTTGTGGAATTGGAAAAGGGATATTTGGAAGCCCATATAGGGCTATGGTGAAAAAGGAAACATCTTCCGTTTAAAACTGGAAAGAAGCTTTCTGAGAAACTGCTCTGTGTTCTGTTAATTCATCTCACAGAGTTACATCTTTCCCTTCAAGTAGCCTTTCGCTAAGGCAGTTCTTGTGGAATTGGCAAAGGGATATTTGGAAGCCCATAGAGGGCTATGTTGAAAAAGGAAATATCTTCCGTTCAAAACTGGAAAGAAGCTTTCTGAGAAACCGCTCTGTGTTCTGCTAATTCATCTCACAGAGTTACATCTTTCCCTTCAAGAAGCCTTTCGATAAGGCTGTTCTTGTGGAATTGGCAAAGGGATATTTGGAAACCCATAGAGGGCTCTCGTGAAAAAGGAAATATCTTCCGTTCAAAACTGGAAAGAAGCTTTCCGAGAAACCGCTCTTTGTTCTGTTAATTCGTCTCACAGAGTTACATCTTTCCCTTCAAGAAGCCTTTCGCTAAGGCTGTTCTTGTGGAATTGGCAAAGGGATATTTGGAAGCCCATAGATGGCTATGGTGAAAAAGGAAATATCTTCCGTTCAAAACTGGAAAGAAGCTTTCTGAGAAACTGCTCTGTGTTCGGTTAATTCATCTCACAGAGTTACATCTTTCCCTTCAAGAAGCCTTTCGCTAAGGCTGTTCTTGTGGAATTGGCAAAGGGATATTTGGAAGCCCATAGAGGGCTATGGTGAAAAAGGAAATATCTTCCGTTCAAAACTGGAAAGAAGCTTTCTGAGAAACTGCTCTGTGTTCTGTTAATTCATCTCACAGGGTTACATCTTTCCCTTCAAGAAGCCTTTCGCTAAGGCTGTTCTTGTGGAATTGGCAAAGGGATATTTGGAAGCCCATAGAGGGCTATGGTGAAAAAGGAAATATCTACCGTTCAAAACTGGAAAGAAGCTTTCTGAGAAACTGCTCTGTGTTCTGTTAATTCATCTCACAGAGTTACATCTTTCCCTTCAAGAAGCCTTTCGCTAAGGCTGTTCTTGTGGAATTGGCAAAGGGATATTTGGAAGCCCATAGAGGGCTATGGTGAAAAAGGAAATATCTTCCGTTCAAAACTGGAAAGAAGATTTCTGAGAAACTGCTCTGTGTTCTGTTAATTCATCTCACAGAGTTACATCTTTCCCTTCAAGAAGCCTTTCGCTAAGGCTGTTCTTGTGGAATTGGCAAAGGGATATTTGGAAGCCCATAGAGGGCTATGGTGAAAAAGGAAATATCTTCCGTTCAAAACTGGAAAGAAGCTTTCTGAGAAACTGCTCTGTGTTCTGTTAATTCGTCTAACAGAGTTATATCTTTCCCTTCAAGAAGCCTTTCGCTAAGGCTGTTCTTGTGGAATTGGCAAAGGGATATTTGGAAGCCCATAGAGGGCTATGGTGAAAAAGGAAATATCTTCCGTTCAAAACTGGAAAGAAGCTTTCTGAGAAACCGCTCTGTGTTCTGTTAATTCATCTCACAGAGTTACATCTTTCCCTTCAAGAAGCCTTTCGCTAAGGCTGTTCTTGTGTAATTGGCAAAGGGATATTTGGAAGCCCATAGAGGGCTATGGTGAAAAAGGAAATATCTTCCGTTCAAAACTGGAAAGAAGCGTTCTGAGAAACCGCTCTGTGTTCTGTTAATTCATCTCACAGAGTTACATCTTTCCCTTCAAGAAGCCTTTCGCTAAGGCTGTTCTTGTGGAATTGGCAAAAGGGATATTTGGAAGCCCTTAGAGGGCTATGGTGAAAAAGGAAATATCTTCCGTTCAAAATTGGAAAGAAGCTTTCAGAGAAACTGCTCTGTGTTCTGTTAATTCGTCTCACAGAGTTACATCTTTCCCTTCAAGAAGCCTTTTGCTAAGGCTGTTCTTGTGGAATTGGCAAAGGGATATTTGGAAGCACATAGAGGGCTATGGTGAAAAAGGAAATATCTTCCGTTCAAAACCGGAAAGAAGCTTTCTGAGAAACCGCTCTGTGTTCTGTTAATTCATCTCACAGAGTTACATCTTTCCCTTCAAGAAGCCTTTCGGTAAGGCTGTTCTTGTGGAATTGGCAAAGGGATATTTGGAAGCCCATAGAGGGCTATGGTGAAAAAGGAAATATCTTCCGTTCAAAACTGGAAACAAGCTTTCTGAGAAACCGCTCTATGTTCTGTTAATTCATCTCACAGTGTTACATCTTTCCCTTCAAGAAGCCTTTCGCTAAGGCTGTTCTTGTGGAATTGGCAAAGGGATATTTGGAAGCCCTTAGAGGGCTATGGTGAAAAAGGAAATATCTTCCGTTCAAAACTGGAAAGAAGCTTTCTGAGAAACCGCTCTGTGTTCTATTAATTCATCTACCAGAGTTACATCTTTCCCTTCAAGAAGCCTTTCGCTAAGGCTGTTCTTGTGGAATTGGCAAAGGGATATTTGGAAGCCCATAGAGGTCTATGGTGAAAAAGGAAATATCTTCCGTTCAACACTGGAAAGAAGCTATCTGAGAAACTGCTCTGTGTTCTGTTAATTCATCTCACAGAGTTACATCTTTCCCTTCAAGAAGCCTTTCGCTAAGGCTGTTCGTGTGGAATTGGCAAATGGATATTTGGAAGCCCATAGAGGGCTATGGTCAAAAAGGAAATATCTTCCGTTGAAAACTGGAAAGAAGCTTTCTGAGAATCCGATCTGTGTTCTGTTAATTCGTCTCACAGAGTTACATCTTTCCCTTCAAGAGGCCTTTCACTAAGGCTGTTCTTGTGGAATTGGCAAAGGGATATTTGGAAGCCCATAGAGGGCTATGGTCAAAAAGGAAATATCTTCCGTTGAAAACTGGAAAGAAGCTTTTGAGAAACTGCTCTGTGTTCTGTTAATTCATCTCACAGAGTTACATCTTTCCCTTCAAGAAGCCTTTCGCTAAGGCTGTTCTTGTGGAATTGGCAAAGGGATATTTGGAAGCCCATAGAGGGCTATCGTGAAAAAGGAAATATCTTACGTTTAAAACTGGAAAGAAGCTTTCTGAGAAACTGCTCTGTGTTCTGTTAATTCATCTCACAGAGTTACATCTTTCCCTTCAAGAAGCCTTTCGCTAAGGCTGTTCTTGTGGAATTGGCAAAGGGATATTAGGAAGCCCATAGAGGGCTATGGTGAAAAAGGAAATATCTTCCGTTCAAAACTGGAAAGAAGCTTTCTGAGAAACTGGTCTGTGTTCTGTTAATTCATCTCACAGAGTTACATCTCTCCCTTCAAGAAGCCTTTCGATGAGGCTGTTCTAGTGGAATTGGCAAAGGGATATTTGGAAGCCCATAGAGGGCTATGGTGAAAAAGGAAATATCTTCCGTTCAAAACTGGAAAGAAGCTTTCTGAGAAACTGCTCTGTGTTCTGTGAATTCGTCTCACAGACTTACATCTTTCCCTTCAAAAAGCCTTTCGCTAAGGCTGTTCTTGTGGAATTGGCAAAGGGATATTTGGAAGCCCATAGAGGGCTATGGTGAAAAAGGAAATATCTTCCGTTCAAAACTGGAAAGAAGCTTTCTGAGAAACTGCTCTGTGTCCTGTTAATTCATCTCACAGAGTTACATCTTTCCCTTCAAGAAGCCTTTCCCTAAGGCTGTTCTTGTGGAATTGGCAAAGGGATATTTGGAAGCCCATAGAGGGCTATGGTGAAAAAGGAAATATCTTCCGTTCAAAACTGGAAAGAAGCTTTCTGAGAAACCGCTCTGTGTTCTGTTAATTCATCTCACAGAGTTACATCTTTCCCTTCAAGAAGCCTTTCGCTAAGGCTGTTCTTGTGGAATTGGCAAAGGGATATTTGGAAGCCCATAGAGGGCTATGGTGAAAAAGGAAATATCTTCCGTTCAAAACTGGAAAGAAGCGTTCTGAGAAACCGCTCTGTGTTCTGTTAATTCATCTCACAGAGTTACATCTTTCCCTTCAAGAAGCCTTTCGCTAAGGCTGTTCTTGTGGAATTGGCAAAGGGATATTTGGAAGCCCATATAGGGCTATGGTGAAAAAGGAAACATCTTCGGTTCAAAACTGGAAAGAAGCTTTCTGAGAAAGTGCTCTGTGTTCTGTTAATTCATCTCACAGAGTTACATCTTTCCCTTCAAGAAGCCTTTCGCTAAGGCTGTTCTTGTGGAATTGGCAAAGGGATATTTGGAAGCACATAGAGGGCGATGGTGAAAAAGGAAATATCTTCCGTTCAAAACTGGAAAGAAGATTTCTGAGAAACTGCTCTGTGTTCTGTTAATTCATCTCACAGAGTTACTTCTTTCCCTTCAAGAAGCCTTTCGCTAAGGCTGTTCTAGTGGAATTGCCAAAGGGTTATTTGGAAGCCCATAGAGGGCTATGGTGAAAAAGGAAATATCTTCCGTTCAAAACTGGAAAGAAGCTTTCTGAGAAACCGCTCTGTGTTCTGTTAATTCATCTCACAGAGTTACATCTTTCCCTTCAAGAAGCCTTTCGCTAAGGCTGTTCTTCTGGAATTGGCAAAGGGATATTTGGAAGCCCTTAGAGGGCTATGGTGAAAAAGGAAATATCTTCCTTTCAAAACTGGAAAGAAGCTTTCTGAGAAACTGCTCTGTGTTCTGTTAATTCATCTCACAGAGTTACATCTTTCCCTTCAAGAAGCCTTTCGCTAAGGCTGTTCTTGTGGAATTGGCAAAGGGATATTTGGAAGCCCATAGAGGGCTATGGTGAAAAAGGAAATATTTCCGTTCAAAACTGGAAAGAAGCTTTCTGAGAAACCGCTCTGTGTTCTGTTAATTCATCTCACAGAGTTACATCTTTCCCTTCAAGAAGCCTTTCGCTAAGGCTGTTCTTGTGGAATTGGCAAAGGGATATTTGGAAGCCCATAGAGGGCTATGGTGAAAAAGGAAATATCTTCCGTTCAAAACTGGAAAGAAGCTTTCTGAGATACTGCTCTGTGTTCTGTTAATTCATCTCACAGAGTTACATCTTTCCCTTCAAGAAGCCTTTCGCTAAGGCTGTTCTTGTGGAATTGGCAAAGGGATATTTGGAAGCCCATAGAGGGCTATGGTGAAAAAGGAAATATCTTCCGTTCAAAACTGGAAAGAAGCTTTCTGAGAAACTGCTCTGTGTTCTGTTAATTCGTCTAACAGAGTTACATCTTTCCCTTCAAGAAGCCTTTCGCTAAGGCTGTTCTTGTGGAATTGGCAAAGGGATATTTGGAAGCCCATAGAGGGCTATGGTGAAAAAGGAAATATCTTCCGTTCAAAACTGGAAAGAAGCTTTCTGAGAAACCGCTCTGTGTTCTGTTAATTCATCTCACAGAGTTACATCTTTCCCTTCAAGAAGCCTTTCGCTAAGGCTGTTCTTGTGGAATTGGCAAAGGGATATTTGGAAGCCCATAGAGGGCTATGGTGAAAAAGGAAATATCTTCCGTTCAAAACTGGAAATAAGCGTTCTGAGAAACCGCTCTGTGTTCTGTTAATTCATCTCACAGAGTTACATCTTTCCCTTTAAGAAGCCTTTCGCTAAGGCTGTTCTTGTGGAATTGGCAAAGGGATATTTGGAAGCCCATATAGGGCTATGGTGAAAAAGGAAACATCTTCCGTTTAAAACTGGAAAGAAGCTTTCTGAGAAACTGCTCTGTGTTCTGTTAATTCATCTCACAGAGTTACATCTTTCCCTTCAAGAAGCCTTTCGCTAAGGCAGTTCTTGTGGAATTGGCAAAGGGATATTTGGAAGCCCATAGAGGGCTATGTTGAAAAAGGAAATATCTTCCGTTCAAAACTGGAAAGAAGCTTTCTGAGAAACCGCTCTGTGTTCTGCTAATTCATCTCACAGAGTTACATCTTTCCCTTCAAGAAGCCTTTCGATAAGGCTGTTCTTGTGGAATTGGCAAAGGGATATTTGGAAACCCATAGAGGGCTCTCGTGAAAAAGGAAATATCTTCCGTTCAAAACTGGAAAGAAGCTTTCCGAGAAACCGCTCTTTGTTCTGTTAATTCGTCTCACAGAGTTACATCTTTCCCTTCAAGAAGCCTTTCGCTAAGGCTGTTCTTGTGGAATTGGCAAAGGGATATTTGGAAGCCCATAGATGGCTATGGTGAAAAAGGAAATATCTTCCGTTCAAAACTGGAAAGAAGCTTTCAGAGAAACTGCTCTGTGTTCGGTTAATTCATCTCACAGAGTTACATCTTTCCCTTCAAGAAGCCTTTCGCTAAGGCTGTTCTTGTGGAATTGGCAAAGGGATATTTGGAAGCCCATAGAGGGCTATGGTGAAAAAGGAAATATCTTCCGTTCAAAACTGGAAAGAAGCTTTCTGAGAAACTGCTCTGTGTTCTGTTAATTCATCTCACTGGGTTACATCTTTCCCTTCAAGAAGCCTTTCGCTAAGGCTGTTCTTGTGGAATTGGCAAAGGGATATTTGGAAGCCCATAGAGGGCTATGGTGAAAAAGGAAATATCTACCGTTCAAAACTGGAAAGAAGCTTTCTGAGAAACTGCTCTGTGTTCTGTTAATTCATCTCACAGAGTTACATCTTTCCCTTCAAGAAGCCTTTCGCTAAGGCTGTTCTTGTGGAATTGGCAAAGGGATATTTGGAAGCCCATAGAGGGCTATGGTGAAAAAGGAAATATCTTCCGTTCAAAACTGGAAAGAAGCTTTCTGAGAAACTGCTCTGTGTTCTGTTAATTCGTCTAACAGAGTTATATCTTTCCCTTCAAGAAGCCTTTCGCTAAGGCTGTTCTTGTGGAATTGGCAAAGGGATATTTGGAAGCCCATAGAGGGCTATGGTGAAAAAGGAAATATCTTCCGTTCAAAACTGGAAAGAAGCTTTCTGAGAAACCGCTCTGTGTTCTGTTAATTCATCTCACAGAGTTACATCTTTCCCTTCAAGAAGCCTTTCGCTAAGGCTGTTCTTGTGTAATTGGCAAAGGGATATTTGGAAGCCCATAGAGGGCTATGGTGAAAAAGGAAATATCTTCCGTTCAAAACTGGAAAGAAGCGTTCTGAGAAACCGCTCTGTGTTCTGTTAATTCATCTCACAGAGTTACATCTTTCCCTTCAAGAAGCCTTTCGCTAAGGCTGTTCTTGTGGAATTGGCAAAGGGATATTTGGAAGCCCATATAGGGCTATGGTGAAAAAGGAAACATCTTCCGTTCAAAACTGGAAAGAAGCTTTCTGAGAAACTGCTCTGTGTTCTGTTAATTCATCTCACAGAGTTACATCTTTCCCTTCAAGAAGCCTTTCGCTAAGGCTGTTCTTGTGGAATTGGCAAAGGGATATTTGGAAGCCCATAGAGGGCTATGGTGAAAAAGGAAATATCTTCCGTTCAAAACTGGAAAGAAGCTTTCTGAGAAACCGCTCTGTGTTCTGCTAATTCATCTCACAGAGTTACATCTTTCCCTTCAAGAAGCCTTTCGATAAGGCTGTTCTTGTGGAATTGGCAAAGGGATATTTGGAAACCCATAGAGGGCTCTGGTGAAAAAGGAAATATCTTCCGTTCAAAACTGGAAAGAACCTTTCCGAGAAACCGCTCTGTGTTCTGTTAATTCGTCTCACAGAGTTACATCTTTCCCTTCAAGAAGCCTTTCGCTAAGGCTGTTCTTGTGGAATTGGCAAAGGGATATTTGGAAGCCCATAGAGGGCTATGGTGAAAAAGGAAATATCTTCCGTTCAAAACTGGAAATAAGCGTTCTGAGAAACCGCTCTGTGTTCTGTTAATTCATCTCACAGAGTTACATCTTTCCCTTTAAGAAGCCTTTCGCTAAGGCTGTTCTTGTGGAATTGGCAAAGGGATATTTGGAAGCCCATATAGGGCTATGGTGAAAAAGGAAACATCTTCCGTTTAAAACTGGAAAGAAGCTTTCTGAGAAACTGCTCTGTGTTCTGTTAATTCATCTCACAGAGTTACATCTTTCCCTTCAAGAAGCCTTTCGCTAAGGCAGTTCTTGTGGAATTGGCAAAGGGATATTTGGAAGCCCATAGAGGGCTATGTTGAAAAAGGAAATATCTTCCGTTCAAAACTGGAAAGAAGCTTTCTGAGAAACCGCTCTGTGTTCTGCTAATTCATCTCACAGAGTTACATCTTTCCCTTCAAGAAGCCTTTCGATAAGGCTGTTCTTGTGGAATTGGCAAAGGGATATTTGGAAACCCATAGAGGGCTCTCGTGAAAAAGGAAATATCTTCCGTTCAAAACTGGAAAGAAGCTTTCCGAGAAACCGCTCTTTGTTCTGTTAATTCGTCTCACAGAGTTACATCTTTCCCTTCAAGAAGCCTTTCGCTAAGGCTGTTCTTGTGGAATTGGCAAAGGGATATTTGGAAGCCCATAGATGGCTATGGTGAAAAAGGAAATATCTTCCGTTCAAAACTGGAAAGAAGCTTTCAGAGAAACTGCTCTGTGTTCGGTTAATTCATCTCACAGAGTTACATCTTTCCCTTCAAGAAGCCTTTCGCTAAGGCTGTTCTTGTGGAATTGGCAAAGGGATATTTGGAAGCCCATAGAGGGCTATGGTGAAAAAGGAAATATCTTCCGTTCAAAACTGGAAAGAAGCTTTCTGAGAAACTGCTCTGTGTTCTGTTAATTCATCTCACAGGGTTACATCTTTCCCTTCAAGAAGCCTTTCGCTAAGGCTGTTCTTGTGGAATTGGCAAAGGGATATTTGGAAGCCCATAGAGGGCTATGGTGAAAAAGGAAATATCTACCGTTCAAAACTGGAAAGAAGCTTTCTGAGAAACTGCTCTGTGTTCTGTTAATTCATCTCACAGAGTTACATCTTTCCCTTCAAGAAGCCTTTCGCTAAGGCTGTTCTTGTGGAATTGGCAAAGGGATATTTGGAAGCCCATAGAGGGCTATGGTGAAAAAGGAAATATCTTCCGTTCAAAACTGGAAAGAAGCTTTCTGAGAAACTGCTCTGTGTTCTGTTAATTCGTCTAACAGAGTTATATCTTTCCCTTCAAGAAGCCTTTCGCTAAGGCTGTTCTTGTGGAATTGGCAAAGGGATATTTGGAAGCCCATAGAGGGCTATGGTGAAAAAGGAAATATCTTCCGTTCAAAACTGGAAAGAAGCTTTCTGAGAAACCGCTCTGTGTTCTGTTAATTCATCTCACAGAGTTACATCTTTCCCTTCAAGAAGCCTTTCGCTAAGGCTGTTCTTGTGTAATTGGCAAAGGGATATTTGGAAGCCCATAGAGGGCTATGGTGAAAAAGGAAATATCTTCCGTTCAAAACTGGAAAGAAGCGTTCTGAGAAACCGCTCTGTGTTCTGTTAATTCATCTCACAGAGTTACATCTTTCCCTTCAAGAAGCCTTTCGCTAAGGCTGTTCTTGTGGAATTGGCAAAGGGATATTTGGAAGCCCATATAGGGCTATGGTGAAAAAGGAAACATCTTCCGTTCAAAACTGGAAAGAAGCTTTCTGAGAAACTGCTCTGTGTTCTGTTAATTCATCTCACAGAGTTACATCTTTCCCTTCAAGAAGCCTTTCGCTAAGGCTGTTCTTGTGGAATTGGCAAAGGGATATTTGGAAGCCCATAGAGGGCTATGGTGAAAAAGGAAATATCTTCCGTTCAAAACTGGAAAGAAGCTTTCTGAGAAACCGCTCTGTGTTCTGCTAATTCATCTCACAGAGTTACATCTTTCCCTTCAAGAAGCCTTTCGATAAGGCTGTTCTTGTGGAATTGGCAAAGGGATATTTGGAAACCCATAGAGGGCTCTGGTGAAAAAGGAAATATCTTCCGTTCAAAACTGGAAAGAACCTTTCCGAGAAACCGCTCTGTGTTCTGTTAATTCGTCTCACAGAGTTACATCTTTCCCTTCAAGAAGCCTTTCGCTAAGGCTGTTCTTGTGGAATTGGCAAAGGGATATTTGGAAGCCCATAGATGGCTATGGTGAAAAAGGAAATATCTTCCGTTCAAAACTGGAAAGAAGCTTTCTGAGAAACCGCTCTGTGATCGGTTAACTCTTCTCACAGAGTTACATCTTTCCCTTCAAGAAGCCTTTCGCTAAGGCTGTTCTTGTGGAATTGGCAAAGGGATATTTGGAAGCCCATAGAGGGCTATGGTGAAAAAGGAAATATCTTCCGTTCAAAACTGGAAAGAAGCTTTCTGAGAAACCGCTCTGTGTTCTGTTAATTCATCTCACAGGGTTACATCTTTCCCTTCAAGAAGCCTTTCGCTAAGGCTGTTCTTGTGGAATTGGCAAAGGGATATTTGGAAGCCCATAGAGGGCTATGGTGAAAAAGGAAATATCTTCCGTTCAAAACTAGAAAGAAGCTTTCTGAAAAACTGCTCTGTGTTCTGTTAATTCATCTCACAGAGTTACATCTTTCCCTTCAAGAAGCCTTTCGCTAAGGCTGTTCTTGTGGAATTGGCAAAGGGATATTTGGAAGCCCATAGAGGGCTATGGTGAAAAAGGAAATATCTTCCGTTCAAAACTGGAAAGAAGCTTTCTGAGAAACTGCTCTGTGTTCTGTTAATTCATCTCACAGAGTTACATCTCTCCCTTCAAGAAGCCTTTCGATGAGGCTGTCCTTGTGGAATTGGCAAAGGGATATTTGGAAGCCCATAGAGGGCTATGGTCAAAAAGGAAATATCTTCTGTTCAAAACTGGAAAGAAGCTTTCTGAGAAACTGCTCTGTGTTCTGTTAATTCGTCTCATAGAGTTACATATTTCCCTTCAAGAAGCCTTTCGCTAAGGCTGTTCTTGTGGAATTGGCAAAAGGGATATTTGGAAGCCCATAGAGGGCTATGGTGAAAAAGGAAATATCTTCCGTTCAAAATTGGAAAGAAGCTTTCAGAGAAACTGCTCTGTGTTCTGTTAATTCGTCTCACAGAGTTACATCTTTCCCTTCAAGAAGCCTTTTGCTAAGGCTGTTCTTGTGGAATTGGCAAAGGGATATTTGGAAGCCCTTAGAGGGCTATGGTGAAAAAGGAAATATCTTCCGTTCAAAACTGGAAAGAAGCTTTCTGAGAAACTGCTCTGTGTTCTGTTAATTCGTCTCACAGAGTTATATCTTTCCCTTCAAGAAGCCTTTCGCTAAGGCTGTTCTTGTGGAATTGTCCAAGGGATATTTGGAAGCCCATAGAGGGCTATGGTGAAAAAGGAAATATCTTCCGTTCAAAACTTGAAAGAAGCTTTCTGAGAAACCGCTCTGTGTTCTGTTAATTCATCTCACAGAGTTACATCTTTCCCTTCAAGAAGCCTTTCGCTAAGGCTGTTCTTGTGGAATTGGCAAAGGGATATTTGGAAGCCCATAGAGGGCTATGGTGAAAAAGGAAATATCTTCCGTTCAAAACTGGAAAGAAGCTTTCTGAGAAACTGCTCTGTGTTCTGTTAATTCATC
Organism: Chlorocebus sabaeus; assembly: GCF_047675955.1. Lineage (NCBI taxonomy): Eukaryota > Metazoa > Chordata > Mammalia > Primates > Cercopithecidae > Chlorocebus > Chlorocebus sabaeus. The sequence continues at coordinate 19,995 of NW_027327540.1, read as the reverse complement.
TCACAGAGTTACATCTTTCCCTTCAAGAAGCCTTTCCCTAAGGCTGTTCTTGTGGAATTGGCAAAGAGATATTTGGAAGCCCATAGAGGGCTATGGTGAAAAAGGAAATATCTTCCGTTCAAAACTGAAAAGAAGCTTTAGGAGAAACCGCTCTGTGTTCTGTTACTTCATCTCACAGAGTTACATCTTTGCCTTCAAGAAGCCTTTCGCTAAGACTGTTCTTGTGGAATTGGCAAAGGGATATTTGGAAGCTCATAGAGGGCTATGGTGAAAAAGGAAATATCTTCCGTTCAAAACTGGAAACAAGCTTTCTGAGAAACTGCTCTGTGTTCTGTTAATTCATCTCACAGAGTTACATCTTTCCCTTCAAGAAGCCTTTCGCTAAGGCTGTTCTTGTGGAATTGGCAAAGGGATATTTGGAAGCCCATAGAGGGCTATGGTGAAAAAGGAAATATCTTCCGTTCAAAACTGGAAAGAAGCTTTCTGAGAAACCGCTCTGTGTTCTGTTAATTCATCACACAGAGTTACATCTTTCCCTTCAAGAAGCCTTTCGCTAAGGCTGTTCTTGTGGAATTGGCAAAGGGATATTTGGAAGCCCATAGAGGACTATGGTGAAAAAGGAAATATCTTCCGTTCAAAACTGGAAAGAAGCTTTCTGAGAAACCGCTCTGTGTTCTGTTAATTCATCTCACAGAGTTACATCTTTCCCTTCAAGAAGCCTTTCGCTAAGGCTGTTCTTGTGGAATTGGCAAAGGGATATTTGGAAGCCCATAGAGGGCTATGGTGAAAAAGGAAATATCTTCCGTTCAAAACTGGAAAGAAGCTTTCAGAGAAACTGCTCTGTGTTCTGTTAATTCATCTCACAGAGTTACATCTTTCCCTTCAAGAAGCCTTTCGCTAAGGCTGTTCTTGTGGAATTGGCAAAGGGATATTTGGAAGCCCATAGAGGGCTATGGTGAAAAAGGAAATATCTTCCGTTCAAAACCGCAAAGAAGCTTTCAGAGAAACTGCTCTGTGTTCTGTTAATTCATCTCACAGAGTTACATCTTTCCCTTCAAGAAGCCTTTCGCTAAGGCTGTTCTTGTGGAATTGGCAAAGGGATATTTGGAAACCCATAGAGGGCTCTGGTGAAAAAGGAAATATCTTCCGTTCAAAACTGGAAAGAAGCTTTCCGAGAAACCGCTCTGTGTTCTGTTAATTCGTCTCACAGAGTTACATCTTTCCCTTCAAGAAGCCTTTCGCTAAGGCTGTTCTTGTGGAATTGGCAAAGGGATATTTGGAAGCCCATAGATGGCTATGCTGAAAAAGGAAATATCTTCCGTTCAAAACTGGAAAGAAGCTTTCTGAGAAACCGCTCTGTGTTCGGTTAATTCATCTCACAGAGTTACATCTTTCCCTTCAAGAAGCCTTTCGCTAAGGCTGTTCTTGTGGAATTGGCAAAGGGATATTTGGAAGCCCATAGAGGGCTATGGTGAAAAAGGAAATATCTTCCGTTCAAAACTGGAAAGAAGCTTTCTGAGAGACTGCTCTGTGTTCTGTTAATTCATCTCACAGAGTTACATCTCTCCCTTCAAGAAGCCTTTCGATGAGGCTGTCCTTGTGGAATTGGCAAAGGGATATTTGGAAGCCCATAGAGGGCTATGGTCAAAAAGGAAATATCTTCCGTTCAAAACTGGAAAGAAGCTTTCTGAGAAACTGCTCTGTGTTCTGTTAATTCGTCTCATAGAGTTACATATTTCCCTTCAAGAAGCCTTTCGCTAAGGCTGTTCTTGTGGAATTGGCAAAAGGGATATTTGGAAGCCCATAGAGGGCTATGGTGAAAAAGGAAATATCTTCCGTTCAAAATTGGAAAGAAGCTTTAAGAGAAACTGCTCTGTGTTCTGTTAATTCATCTCACAGAGTTACATCTTTCCCTTCAAGAAGCCTTTCGCTAAGGCTGTTCTTGTGGAATTGGCAAAGCAATATTTGGAAGCCCATAGAGGGCTATGGTGAAAAAGGAAATATCTTCCGTTCAAAACTGGAAAGAAGCTTTCTGAGAAACCGCTCTGTGTTCTGTTAATTCATCTCACAGAGTTACATCTTTCCCTTCAAGAAGCCTTTCGCTAAGGCTGTTCTAGTGGAAATGGCAAAGGGTTATTTGGAAGCCCATAGAGGGGTATGGTGAAAAAGGAAATATCTTCCGTTCAAAACTGGAAAGAAGCTTTCTGAGAAACTGCTCTGTGTTCTGTGAATTCGTCTCACAGAGTTACATCTTTCCCTTCAAGAAGCCTTTCGCTAAGGCTGTTCTTGTGGAATTGGCCAAGGGATATTTGGAAGCCCATAGAGGGCTATGGTGAAAAAGGAAATATCTTCCGTTCAAAACTGGAAAGAAGCTTTCTGAGAAACTGCTCTGTGTTCTGTTAATTCATCTCACAGAGTTACATCTTTCCCTTCAAGAAGCCTTTCCCTAAGGCTGTTCTTGTGGAATTGGCAAAGGGATATTTGGAAGCCCATAGAGGGCTATGGTGAAAAAGGAAATATCTTCCGTTCAAAACTGGAAAGAAGCTTTCTGAGAAACCGCTCTGTGTTCTGTTAATTCATCTCACAGAGTTACATCTTTCCCTTCAAGAAGCCTTTCACTAAGACTGTTCTTGTGGAATTGGCAAAGGGATATTTGGAAGCCCATAGAGGGCTATGGTGAAAAAGGAAATATCTTCGGTTCAAAACTGGAAAGAAGCTTTCTGAGAAACTGCTCTGTGTTCTGTTAATTCATCTCACAGAGTTACATCTTTCCCTTCAAGAAGCCTTTCGCTAAGGCTGTTCTTGTGGAATTGGCAAAGGGATATTTGGAAGCCCATAGAGGTCTATGGTGAAAAAGGAAATATCTTCCGTTCAAAACTGGAAAATAGCTTTCTGAGAAACTGCTCTGTGTTCTGTTAATTCATCTCACAGAGTTACATCTTTCCCTTCAAGAAGCCTTTCACTAAGGCTGTTCTTGTGGAATTGGCAAAGGGATATTTGGAAGCCCATAGAGGGCTATGGTCAAAAAGGAAATATTTTCCGTTGAAAACTGGAAAGAAGCTTTTGAGAAACCGCTCTGTGTTCTGTTAATTCATCTCACAGAGTTACATCTTTCCCTTCAAGAAGCCTTTCGCTAAGGCTGTTCTTGTGGAATTGGCAAAGGGATATTTGGAAGCCCATAGAGGGCTATCGTGAAAAAGGAAATATCTTCCGTTCAAAACTGGAAAGAAGCTTTCTGAGAAACTGCTCTGTGTTCTGTTAATTCATCTCACAGAGTTACATCTTTCCCTTCAAGAAGCCTTTCGCTAAGGCTGTTCTTGTGGAATTGGCAAAGGGATATTTGGAAGCCCATAGAGGGCTATGGTGAAAAAGGAAATATCTTCCGTTCAAAACTGGAAAGAAGCTTTCTGAGAAACTGCTCTGTGTTCTGTTAATTCATCTCACAGAGTTACATCTCTCCCTTCAAGAAGCCTTTCGATGAGGCTGTTCTTGTGGAATTGGCAAAGGGATATTTGGAAGCCCATAGAGGGCTATGGTGAAAAAGGAAATATCTTCCGTTCAAAACTGGAAAGAAGCTTTCTGAGAAAATGCTCTGTGTTCTGTTAATTCGTCTCACAGAGTTACATCTTTCCCTTCAAGCAGCCTTTCGCTAAGGCTGTTCTTGTGGAATTGACAAAGGGATATTTGGAAGCCCATAGAGGGCTATGGTGAAACAGGAAATATCTTCCGTTCAAAACTGGAAAGAAGCTTTCTGAGAAACTGCTCTGTGTTCTGTTATTTCGTCTCACAGAGTTACATCTTTGCCTTCAAGAAGCCTTTCGCTAAGGCTGTTCTTGTGGAATTGGCAAAGGGATATTTGGAAGCCCATAGAGGGCTATAGTGAAAAAGGAAATAACTTCCGTTCAAAACTGGAAAGAAGCTTTCTGAGAAACCGCTCTGTGTTCTGTTAATTCATCTCACAGAGTTACATCTTTCCCTTCAAGAAGCCTTTCGCTAAGGCTGTTCTTGTGGAATTGGCAAAGGGATATTTGGAATCCCATAGAGGGCTATGGTGAAAAAGGAAATATCTTCCGTTCAAAACTGGAAAGAAGCTTTCTGAGAAACCGCTCTGTGTTCTGTTAATTCATCTCACAGAGTTACATCTTTCCCTTCAAGAAGCCTTTCGCTAAGGCTGTTCTTGTGGAATTGGCAAAGGGATATTTGGAAGCCCATAGAGGGCTATGGTGAAAAAGGAAATATCTTCCGTTCAAAACTGGAAAGAAGCTTTCTGAGAAACCGCTCTGTGTTCTGTTAATTCATCTCACAGAGTTACATCTTTCCCTTCAAGAAGCCTTTCGCTAAGGCTGTTCTTGTGGAATTGGCAAAGGGATATTTGGAAGCCCATAGAGGGCTATGGTGAAAAAGGAAATATCTTCCGTTCAAAACTGGAAAGAAGCTTTCTGAGAAACCGCTCTGTGTTCTGTTAATTCATCTCACAGAGTTACATCTTTCCCTTCAAGAAGCCTTTCGCTAAGGCTGTTCTTGTGGAATTGGCAAAGGGATATTTGGAAGCCCATAGAGGGCGATGGTGAAAAAGGAAATATCTTCCGTTCAAAACTGGAAAGAAGATTTCTGAGAAACTGCTCTGTGTTCTGAAAATTCATCTCACAGAGTTACTTCTTTCCTTTCAAGAAGCCTTTCGCTAAGGCTGTTCTAGTGGAATTGGCAAAGGGTTATTTGGAAGCCCATAGAGGGCTATGGTGAAAAAGGAAATATCTTCCGTTCAAAACTGGAAAGAAGCTTTCTGAGAAACTGCTCTGTGTTCTGTGAATTCGTCTCACAGAGTTACATCTTTCCCTTCAAGAAGCCTTTCGCTAAGGCTGTTCTTGTGGAATTGGCAAAGGGATATTTGGAAGCCCATAGAGGGCTATGGTGAAAAAGGAAATATCTTCCGTTCAAAACTGGAAAGAAGCTTTCTGAGAAACTGCTCTGTGTTCTGTTAATTCATCTCACAGAGTTACATCTTTCCCTTCAAGAAGCCTTTCCCTAAGGCTGTTCTTGTGGAATTGGCAAAGGGATATTTGGAAGCCCATAGAGGGCTATGGTGAAAAAGGAAATATCTTCCGTTCAAAACTGGAAAGAAGCTTTCTGAGAAACCGCTCTGTGTTCTGTTACTTCATCTCACAGAGTTACATCTTTGCCTTCAAGAAGCCTTTCGCTAAGACTGTTCTTGTGGAATTGGCAAAGGGATATTTGGAAGCTCATAGAGGGCTATGGTGAAAAAGGAAATATCTTCCGTTCAAAACTGGAAAGAAGCTTTCTGAGAAACTGCTCTGTGTTCTGTTAATTCATCTCACAGAGTTACATCTTTCCCTTCAAGAAGCCTTTCGCTAAGGCTGTTCTTGTGGAATTGGCAAAGGGATATTTGGAAGCCCATAGAGGGCTATGGTGAAATAGGAAACATCTTCCGTTCAAAACTGGAAAGAAGCTTTCTGAGAAACTGCTCTGTGTTCTGTTAATTCATCTCACAGAGTTACATCTTTCCCTTCAAGAAGCCTTTCGCTAAGGCTGTTCTTGCGGAATTGGCAAAGGGATATTTGGAAGCCCATAGAGGGCTATGGTGAAAAAGGAAATATCTTCCGTTCAAAACTGGAAAGAAGCTTTCTGAGAAACCGCTCTGTGTTCTGTTAATTCATCTCACAGTGTTACATCTTTCCCTTCAAGAAGCCTTTCGCTAAGGCTGTTCTTGTGGAATTGGCAAAGGGATATTTGGAATCCCATAGAGGGCTATGGTGAAAAAGGAAATATCTTCCGTTCAAAACTGGAAACAAGCTTTCTGAGAAACCGCTCTATGTTCTGTTAATTCATCTCAAAGAGTTACATCTTTCCCTTCAAGAAGCCTTTCGCTAAGGCTGTTCTTGTGGAATTGGCAAAGCAATATTTGGAAGCCCTTAAAGGGCTATGGTGAAAAAGGAAATATCTTCCGTTCAAAACTGGAAAGAAGCTTTCTGAGAAACCGCTCTGTGTTCTGTTAATTCATCTCACAGAGTTACATCTTTCCCTTCAAGAAGCCTTTCGCTAAGGCTGTTCTTGTGGAATTGGCAAAGCAATATTTGGAAGCCCTTAAAGGGCTATGGTGAAAAAGGAAATATCTTCCGTTCAAAACTGGAAAGAAGCTTTCTGAGAAACCGCTCTGTGTTCTGTTAATTCATCTCACAGAGTTACATCTTTCCCTTCAAGAAGCCTTTCGCTAAGGCTGTTCTAGTGGAAATGGCAAAGGGTTATTTGGAAGCCCATAGAGGGGTATGGTGAAAAAGGAAATATCTTCCGTTCAAAACTGGAAAGAATCTTTCTGAGAAACTGCTCTGTGTTCTGTGAATTCGTCTCACAGAGTTACATCTTTCCCTTCAAGAAGCCTTTCGCTAAGGCTGTTCTTGTGGAATTGGCCAAGGGATATTTGGAAGCCCATAGAGGGCTATGGTGAAAAAGGAAATATCTTCCGTTCAAAACTGGAAAGAAGCTTTCTGAGAAACTGCTCTGTGTTCTGTTAATTCATCTCACAGAGTTACATCTTTCCCTTCAAGAAGCCTTTCCCTAAGGCTGTTCTTGTGGAATTGGCAAAGGGATATTTGGAAGCCCATAGAGGGCTATGGTGAAAAAGGAAATATCTTCCGTTCAAAACTGGAAAGAAGCTTTCTGAGAAACCGCTCTGTGTTCTGTGAATTCGTCTCACAGAGTTACATCTTTCCCTTCAAGAAGCCTTTCGCTAAGGCTGTTCTTGAGGAATTGGCAAAGGGATATTTGGAAGCCCATAGAGGGCTATGGTGAAAAAGGAAATATCTTCCGTTCAAAACTGGAAAGAAGCTTTCTGAGAAACTGCTCTGTGTTCTGTTAATTCATCTCACAGAGTTACATCTTTCCCTTCAAGAAGCCTTTCCCTAAGGCTGTTCTTGTGGAATTGGCAAAGGGATATTTGGAAGCCCATAGAGGGCTATGGTGAAAAAGGAAATATCTTCCGTTCAAAACTGGAAAGAAGCTTTCTGAGAAACCGCTCTGTGTTCTGTTACTTCATCTCACAGAGTTACATCTTTGCCTTCAAGAAGCCTTTCGCTAAGACTGTTCTTGTGGAATTGGCAAAGGGATATTTGGAAGCTCATAGAGGGCTATGGTGAAAAAGGAAATATCTTCCGTTCAAAACTGGAAAGAAGCTTTCTGAGAAACTGCTCTGTGTTCTGTTAATTCATCTCACAGAGTTACATCTTTCCCTTCAAGAAGCCTTTCGCTAAGGCTGTTCTTGTGGAATTGGCAAAGGGATATTTGGAAGCCCATAGAGGGCTATGGTGAAATAGGAAACATCTTCCGTTCAAAACTGGAAAGAAGCTTTCTGAGAAACTGCTCTGTGTTCTGTTAATTCATCTCACAGAGTTACATCTTTCCCTTCAAGAAGCCTTTCGCTAAGGCTGTTCTTGCGGAATTGGCAAAGGGATATTTGGAAGCCCATAGAGGGCTATGGTGAAAAAGGAAATATCTTCCGTTCAAAACTGGAAAGAAGCTTTCTGAGAAACCGCTCTGTGTTCTGTTAATTCATCTCACAGAGTTACATCTTTCCCTTCAAGAAGCCTTTCGCTAAGGCTGTTCTTGTGGAATTGGCAAAGGGATATTTGGAATCCCACAGAGGGCTATGGTGAAAAAGGAAATATCTTCCGTTCAAAACTGGAAACAAGCTTTCTGAGAAACCGCTCTATGTTCTGTTAATTCATCTCAAAGAGTTACATCTTTCCCTTCAAGAAGCCTTTCGCTAAGGCTGTTCTTGTGGAATTGGCAAAGCAATATTTGGAAGCCCTTAAAGGGCTATGGTGAAAAAGGAAATATCTTCCGTTCAAAACTGGAAAGAAGCTTTCTGAGAAACCGCTCTGTGTTCTGTTAATTCATCTCACAGAGTTACATCTTTCCCTTCCAGAAGCCTTTCGCTAAGGCTCTTCTAGTGGAAATGGCAAAGGGTTATTTGGAAGCCCATAGAGGGCTATGGTGAAAAAGGAAATATCTTCCGTTCAAAACTGGAAAGAAGCTTTCTGAGAAACTGCTCTGTGTTCTGTGAATTCGTCTCACAGAGTTACATCTTTCCCTTCAAGAAGCCTTTCCCTAAGGCTGTTCTTGTGGAATTGGCAAAGGGTTATTTGGAAGCCCATAGAGGGCTACGGTGAAAAAGGAAATATCTTCCGTTCAAAACTAGAAAGAAGCTTTCTGAGAAACTGCTCTGTGTTCTGTGAATTCGTCTCACAGAGTTACATCTTTCCCTTCAAGAAGCCTTTCGCTAAGGCTGTTCTTGTGGAATTGGCCAAGGGATATTTGGAAGCCCATAGAGGGCTATGGTGAAAAAGGAAATATCTTCCGTTCAAAACTGGAAAGAAGCTTTCTGAGAAACTGCTCTGTGTTCTGTTAATTCATCTCACAGAGTTACATCTTTCCCTTCAAGAAGCCTTTCCCTAAGGCTGTTCTTGTGGAATTGGCAAAGGGATATTTGGAAGCCCATAGAGGGCTATGGTGAAAAAGGAAATATCTTCCGTTCAAAACTGGAAAGAAGCTTTCTGAGAAACCCCTCTGTGTTCTGTTAATTCATCTCACAGAGTTACATCTTTCCCTTCAAGAAGCCTTTCGCTAAGACTGTTCTTGTGGAATTGGCAAAGGGATATTTGGAAGCCCATAGAGGGCTATGGTGAAAAAGGAAATATCTTCCGTTCAAAACTGGAAAGAAGCTTTCTGAGAAACTGCTCTGTGTTCTGTTAATTCATCTCACAGAGTTACATCTTTCCCTTCAAGAAGCCTTTCGCTAAGGCTGTTCTTGTGGAATTGGCAAAGGGATATTTGGAAGCCCGTAGAGGACTATGGTGAAAAAGGAAATATCTTCCGTTCAAAACTGGAAAATAGCTTTCTGAGAAACTGCTCTGTGTTCTTTTAATTCATCTCACAGAGTTACATCTTTCCCTTCAAGAAGCCTTTCACTAAGGCTGTTCTTGTGGAATTGGCAAAGGGATATTTGGAAGCCCATAGAGGGCTATGGTCAAAAAGGAAATATCTTCCGTTGAAAACTGGAAAGAAGCTTTTGAGAAACCGCTCTGTGTTCTGTTAATTCATCTCACAGAGTTACATCTTTCCCTTCAAGAAGCCTTTCGCTAAGGCTGTTCTTGTGGAATTGGCAAAGGGATATTTGGAAGCCCATAGAGGGCTATCGTGAAAAAGGAAATATCTTCCGTTCAAAACTGGAAAGAAGCTTTCTGAGAAACTGCTCTGTGTTCTGTTAATTCATCTCACAGAGTTACATCTTTCCCTTCAAGAAGCCTTTCGCTAAGGCTGTTCTTGTGGAATTGGCAAAGGGATATTTGGAAGCCCATAGAGGGCTATGGTGAAAAAGGAAATATCTTCCGTTCAAAACTGGAAAGAAGCTTTCTGAGAAACTGCTCTGTGTTCTGTTAATTCATCTCACAGAGTTACATCTCTCCCTTCAAGAAGCCTTTCGATGAGGCTGTTCTTGTGGAATTGGCAAAGGGATATTTGGAAGCCCATAGAGGGCTATGGTGAAAAAGGAAATATCTTCCGTTCAAAACTGGAAAGAAGCTTTCTGAGAAACTGCTCTGTGTTCTGTTAATTCATCTCACAGAGTTACATCTTTCCCCTCAAGAAGCCTTTCGCTAAGGCTGTTCTAGTGGAAATGGCAAAGGGTTATTTGGAAGCCCATAGAGGGCTACGGTGAAAAAGGAAATATCTTCCGTTCAACACTGGAAAGAAGCTTTAAGAGAAACTGCTCTGTGTTCTGTTAATTCATCTCACAGAGTTACATCTTTCCCTTCAAGAAGCCTTTTGCTAAGGCTGTTCTTGTGGAATTGGCAAAGGGATATTTGGAAGCCCATAGAGGGCTATGGTGAAAAAGGAAATATCTTCCGTTCAAAACTGGAAAGAAGCTTTCTGAGAAACTGCTCTGTGTTCTGTTAATTCATCTCACAGAGTTACATCTTTCCCTTCAAGAAGCCTTTCCCTAAGGCTGTTCTTGTGGAATTGGCAAAGGGATATTTGGAAGCCCATAGAGGGCTATGGTGAAAAAGGAAATATCTTCCGTTCAAAACTGGAAAGAAGCTTTCTGAGAAACCGCTCTGTGTTCTGTTACTTCATCTCACAGAGTTACATCTTTGCCTTCAAGAAGCCTTTCGCTAAGACTGTTTTTGTGGAATTGGCAAAGGGATATTTGGAAGCTCATAGAGGGCTATGGTGAAAAAGGAAATATCTTCCGTTCAAAACTGGAAAGAAGCTTTCTGAGAAACTGCTCTGTGTTCTGTTAATTCATCTCACAGAGTTACATCTTTCCCTTCAAGAAGCCTTTCGCTAAGGCTGTTCTTGTGGAATTGGCAAAGGGATATTTGGAAGCCCATAGAGGGCTACGGTGAAATAGGAAACATCTTCCGTTCAAAACTGGAAAGAAGCTTTCTGAGAAACTGCTCTGTGTTCTGTTAATTCATCTCACAGAGTTACATCTTTCCCTTCAAGAAGCCTTTCGCTAAGGCTGTTCTTGCGGAATTGGCAAAGGGATATTTGGAAGCCCATAGAGGGCTATGGTGAAAAAGGAAATATCTTCCGTTCAAAACTGGAAAGAAGCTTTCTGAGAAACCGCTCTGTGTTCTGTTAATTCATCTCACAGAGTTACATCTTTCCCTTCAAGAAGCCTTTCGCTAAGGCTGTTCTTGTGGAATTGGCAAAGGGATATTTGGAATCCCATAGAGGGCTATGGTGAAAAAGGAAATATCTTCCGTTCAAAACTGGAAACAAGCTTTCTGAGAAACCGCTCTATGTTCTGTTAATTCATCTCAAAGCGTTACATCTTTCCCTTCAAGAAGCCTTTCGCTAAGGCTGTTCTTGTGGAATTGGCAAAGCAATATTTGGAAGCCCTTAAAGGGCTATGGTGAAAAAGGAAATATCTTCCGTTCAAAACTGGAAAGAAGCTTTCTGAGAAACCGCTCTGTGTTCTGTTAATTCATCTCACAGAGTTACATCTTTCCCTTCCAGAAGCCTTTCGCTAAGGCTGTTCTAGTGGAAATGGCAAAGGTTTATTTGGAAGCCCATAGAGGGCTATGGTGAAAAAGGAAATATCTTCCGTTCAAAACTGGAAAGAAGCTTTCTGAGAAACTGCTCTGTGTTCTGTGAATTCGTCTCACAGAGTTACATCTTTCCCTTCAAGAAGCCTTTCGCTAAGGCTGTTCTTGTGGAATTGGCAAAGGGATATTTGGAAGCCCATAGAGGGCTATGGTGAAAAAGGAAATATCTTCCGCTCAAAACTGGAAAGAAGCTTTCTGAGAAAATGCTCTGTGTTCTGTTAATTCGTCTCACAGAGTTACATCTTTCCCTTCAAGCAGCCTTTCCCTAAGGCTGTTCTTGTGGAATTGGCAAAGGGATATTTGGAAGCCCATAGAGGGCTATGGTGAAACAGGAAATATCTTCCGTTCAAAACTGGAAAGAAGCTTTCTGAGAAACCGCTCTGTGTTCTGTTAATTCATCTACCAGAGTTACATCTTTCCCTTCAAGAAGCCTTTCGCTAAGGCTGTTCTTGTGGAATTGGCAAAGGGATATTTGGAAGCCCATAGAGGTCTATGGTGAAAAAGGAAATATCTTCCGTTCAACACTGGAAAGAAGCTATCTGAGAAACTGCTCTGTGTTCTGTTAATTCATCTCACAGAGTTACATCTTTCCCTTCAAGAAGCCTTTCGCTACGGCTGTTCGTGTGGAATTGGCAAATGGATATTTGGAAGCCCATAGAGGGCTATGGTCAAAAAGGAAATATCTTCCGTTGAAAACTGGAAAGAAGCTTTCTGTGGAACCGCTCTGTGTTCTGTTAATTCGTCTCACAGAGTTACATCTTTCCCTTCAAGAAGCCTTTCACTAAGGCTGTTCTTGTGGAATTGGCAAAGGGATATTTGGAAGCCCATAGAGGGCTATGGTCAAAAAGGAAATATCTTCCGTTGAAAACTGGAAAGAAGCTTTTGAGAAACCGCTCTGTGTTCTGTTAATTCACCTCACAGAGTTACATCTTTCCCTTCAAGAAGCCTTTCGCTAAGGCTGTTCTTGTGGAATTGGCAAAGGGATATTTGGAAGCCCATAGAGGGCTATCGTGAAAAAGGAAATATCTTCCGTTCAAAACTGGAAAGAAGCATTCTGAGAAACTGCTCTGTGTTCTGTTAATTCATCTCACAGAGTTACATCTTTCCCTTCAAGAAGCCTTTCGCTAAGGCTGTTCTTGTGGAATTGGCAAAGGGATATTTGGAAGCCCATAGAGGGCTATGGTGAAAAAGGAAATATCTTCCGTTCAATACTGGAAAGAAGCTTTCTGAGAAACTGCTCTGTGTTCTGTTAATTCATCTCACAGAGTTACATCTCTCCCTTCAAGAAGCCTTTCGATGAGGCTGTTCTTGTGGAATTGGCAAAGGGATATTTGGAAACCCATAGAGGGCTATGGTGAAAAAGGAAATATCTTCCGTTCAAAACTGGAAATAAGCTTTCTGAGAAACTGCTCTGTGTTCTGTTAATTCGTCTCACAGAGTTACATCTTTCCCTTCAAGAAGCCTTTCGCTAAGGCTGTTCTTGTGGTATTGGCAAAGGGATATTTGGAAGCCCATAGAGGGCTATGGTGAAACAGGAAATATCTTCCGTTCAAAACTGGAAAGAAGCTTTCTGAGAAACTGCTCTGTGTTCTGTTATTTCGTCTCACAGAGTTACATCTTTGCCTTCAAGAAGCCTTTCGCTAAGGCTGTTCTTGTGGAATTGGTAAAGGGATATTTGGAAGCCCATAGAGGGCTATGGTGAAAAAGGAAATATCTTCCGTTCAAAACTGGAAAGAAGCTTTCTGAGAAACCGCTCTGTGTTCTGTTAATTCATCTCACAGAGTTACATGTTTCCCTTCAAGAAGCCTTTCGCTAAGGCTGTTCTTGTGGAATTGGCAAAGGGATATTTGGAAGCCCATAGAGGGCTATGGTGAAAAAGGAAATATCTTCCGTTCAAAACTGGAAAGAAGCTTTCTGAGAAACCGCTCTATGTTCTGTTAATTCATCTCACAGAGTTTCATCTTTCCCTTCAAGAAGCCTTTCGCTAAGGCTGTTCTTGTGGAATTGGCAAAGGGATATTTGGAAGCCCTTAGAGGGCTATGGTGAAAAAGGAAATATCTTCCGTTCAAAACTGGAAAGAAGCTTTCTGAGAAACTGCTCTGTGTTCTGTTAATTCATCTCACAGAGTTACATCTTTCCCTTCAAGAAGCCTTTCGCTAAGGCTGTTCTTGTGGAATTGGCAAAGGGATATTTGGAAGCCCGTAGAGGGCTATGCTGAAAAAGGAAGTATCTTCCGTTCAAAACTGGAAAGAATCATTCTGAGAAACTGCTCTGTGTTCTGTTAATTCATCTCACAGAGTTACATCTTTCCCTTCAAGAAGCCTTTCGCTAAGGCTGTTCTTGTGGAATTGGCAAAGGGATATTTGGAAGCCCATAGAGGGCTATGGTGAAAAAGGAAATATCTTCCGTTCAAAACTGGAAAGAAGCTTTCTGTGGAACCGCTCTGTGTTCTGTTAATTCGTCTCACAGAGATACATCTTTCCCTTCAAGAAGCCTTTCACTAAGGCTGTTCTTGTGGAATTGGCAAAGGGATATTTGGAAGCCCATAGAGGGCTATGGTCAAAAACGAAATATCTTCCGTTGAAAACTGGAAAGAAGCTTTTGAGAAACCGCTCTGTGTTCTGTTAATTCATCTCACAGAGTTACATCTTTCCCATCAAGAAGCCTTTCGCTAAGGCTGTTCTTGTGGAATTGGCAAAGGGATATTTGGAAGCCCATAGAGGGCTATCGTGAAAAAGGAAATATCTTCCGTTCAAAACTGGAAAGAAGCTTTCTGAGAAACTGCTCTGTGTTCTGTTAATTCATCTCACAGAGTTACATCTTTCCCTTCAAGAAGCCTTTCGCTAAGGCTGTTCTTGTGGAATTGGCAAAGGGATATTTGGAAGCCCATAGAGGGCTACGGTGAAAAAGGAAATATCTTCCGTTCAAAACTGGAAAGAAGCTTTCTGAGAAACTGCTCTGTGTTCTGTTAATTCATCTCACAGAGTTACATCTCTCCCTTCAAGAAGCCTTTCGATGAGGCTGTTCTTGTGGAATTGGCCAAGGGATATTTGGAAGCCCATAGAGGGCTATGGTGAAAAAGGAAATATCTTCCGTTCAAAACTGGAAATAAGCTTTCTGAGAAACTGCTCTGTGTTCTGTTAATTCGTCTCACAGAGTTACATCTTTCCCTTCAAGAAGCCTTTCGCTAAGGCTGTTCTTGTGGAATTGGCAAAGGGATATTTGGAAGCCCATAGAGGGCTATGGTGAAACAGGAAATATCTTCCGTTCAAAACTGGAAAGAAGCTTTCTGAGAAACTGCTCTGTGTTCTGTTATTTCGTCTCACAGAGTTACATCTTTGCCTTCAAGAAGCCTTTCGCTAAGGCTGTTCTTGTGGAATTGGCAAAGGGATATTTGGAAGCCCATAGAGGGCTATGGTGAAAAAGGAAATATCTTCCGTTCAAAACTGGAAAGAAGCTTTCTGAGAAACCGCTCTATGTTCTGTTAATTCATCTCACAGAGTTTCATCTTTCCCTTCAAGAAGCCTTTCGCTAAGGCTGTTCTTGTGGAATTGGCAAAGGGATATTTGGAAGCCCTTAGAGGGCTATGGTGAAAAAGGAAATATCTTCCGTTCAAAACTGGAAAGAAGCTTTCTGAGAAACTGCTCTGTGTTCTGTTAATTCATCTCACAGAGTTACATCTTTCCCTTCAAGAAGCCTTTCGCTAAGGCTGTTCTTGTGGAATTGGCAAAGGGATATTTGGAAGCCCGTAGAGGGCTATGCTGAAAAAGGAAGTATCTTCCGTTCAAAACTGGAAAGAATCTTTCTGAGAAACTGCTCTGTGTTCTGTTAATTCATCTCACAGAGTTACATCTTTCCCTTCAAGAAGCCTTTCGCTAAGGCTGTTCTTGTGGAATTGGCAAAGGGATATTTGGAAGCCCATAGAGGACTATGGTGAAAAAGGAAATATCTTCCGTTCAAAACTGGAAAGAAGCTTTCTGAGAAACTGCTCTGTGTTCTGTTAATTCATCTCACAGAGTTACATCTTTCCCTTCAAGAAGCCTTTCGCTAAGGCTGTTCTTGTGGAATTGGCAAAGGGATATTTGGAAGCCCATAGAGGGCTATGGTGAAAAAGGAAATATCTTCCGTTCAAAACTGGAAAGAAGCTTTCTGAGAAACTGCTCTGTGTTCTGTTAATTCGTCTCACAGAGTTACATCTTTACCTTCAAGAAGCCTTTCGCTAAGGCTGTTCTTGTGGAATTGGCAAAGGGATATTTGGAAGCCCATAGAGGTCTATGGTGAAAAAGGAAATATCTTCCGTTCAAAACTGGAAACAAGCTTTCTGAGAAACCGCTCTATGTTCTGTTAATTCATCTCAAAGAGTTACATCTTTCCCTTCAAGAAGCCTTTCGCTAAGACTGTTCTTGTGGAATTGGCAAAGGAATATTTGGAAGCCCTTAAAGGGCTATGGTGAAAAAGGAAATATCTTCCGTTCAAAACTGGAAAGAAGCTTTCTGAGAAACCGCTCTGTGTTCTGTTAATTCATCTCACAGAGTTACATCTTTCCCTTCAAGAAGCCTTTCCCTAAGGCTGTTCTAGTGGAAATGGCAAAGGGTTATTTGGAAGCCCATAGAGGGCTATGGTGAAAAAGGAAATATCTTCCGTTCAAAACTGGAAAGAAGCTTTCTGAGAAACTGCTCTGTGTTCTGTGAATTCGTCTCACAGAGTTACATCTTTCCCTTCAAGAAGCCTTTCGCTAAGGCTGTTCTTGTGGAATTGGCCAAGGGATATTTGGAAGCCCATAGAGGGCTATGGTGAAAAAGGAAATATCTTCCGTTCAAAACTGGAAAGAAGCTTTCTGAGAAACTGCTCTGTGTTCTGTTAATTCATCTCACAGAGTTACATCTTTCCCTTCAAGAAGCCTTTCGCTAAGGCTGTTCTTGTGGAATTGGCAAAGGGTTATTTGGAAGCCCATAGAGGGCTATGGTGAAAAAGGAAATATCTTCCGTTCAAAACTGGAAAGAAGCTTTCTGAGAAACTGCTCTGTGTTCTGTTAATTCATCTCACAGAGTTACATCTTTCCCTTCAAGAAGCCTTTCGCTAAGGCTGTTCTTGTGGAATTGGCAAAGGGATATTTGGAAGCCCATAGAGGGCTATGGTGAAAAAGGAAATATCTTCCGTTCAAAACTGGAAAGAATCTTTCTGAGAAACTGCTCTGTGTTCTGTTAATTCGTCTAACAGAGTTACATCTTTCCCTTCAAGAAGCCTTTCGCTAAGGCTGTTCTTGTGGAATTGGCAAAGGGATATTTGGAAGCCCATAGAGGGCTATGGTGAAAAAGGAAATATCTTCCGTTCAAAACTGGAAAGAAGCTTTCTGAGAAACCGCTCTGTGTTCTGTTAATTCATCTCACAGAGTTACATCTTTCCCTTCAAGAAGCCTTTCGCTAAGGCTGTTCTTGTGGAATTGGCAAAGGGATATTTGGAAGCCCATAGAGGGCTATGGTGAAAAAGGAAACATCTTCGGTTCAAAACTGGAAAGAAGCTTTCTGAGAAACTGCTCTGTGTTCTGTTAATTCATCTCACAGAGTTACATCTTTCCCTTCAAGAAGCCTTTCGCTAAGGCTGTTCTTGTGGAATTGGCAAAAGGATATTTGCAAGCCCATAGAGGGCGATGTTGAAAAAGGAAATATCTTCCGTTCAAAACTGGAAAGAAGATTTCTGAGAAACTGCTCTGTGTTCTCTTAATTCATCTCACAGAGTTACTTCTTTCCCTTCAAGAAGCCTTTCGCTAAGGCTGTTCTAGTGGAATTGGCAAAGGGTTATTTGGAAGCCCATAGAGGGCTATGGTGAAAAAGGAAATATCTTCCGTTCAAAACTGGAAAGAAGCTTTCTGAGAAACTGCTCTGTGTTCTGTTAATTCATCTCACAGAGTTACATCTTTCCCTTCAAGAAGCCTTTCGCTAAGGCTGTTCTTGTGGAATTGGCAAAGGGATATTTGGAAGCCCATAGAGGGCTATGGTGAAAAAGGAAATATCTTCCGTTCAAAACTGGAAAGAAGCTTTCTGAGAAACTGCTCTGTGTTCTGTTAATTCATCTCACAGAGTTACATCTTTCCCTTCAAGAAGCCTTTCGCTAAGGCTGTTCTTGTGGAATTGGCAAAGGGATATTTGGAAGCCCATAGAGGGCTATGGTGAAAAAGGAAATATGTTCCGTTCAAAACTGGAAAGAAGCTTTCTGAGAAACTGCCCTGTGTTCTGTTAATTCGTCTCACAGAGTTACATCTTTACCTTCAAGAAGCCTTTCGCTAAGGCTGTTCTTGTGGAATTGGCAAAGGGATATTTGGAAGCCCATAGAGGGCTATGGTGAAAAAGGAAATATCTTCCGTTCAAAACTGGAAAGAAGCTTTCTGAGAAACCGCTCTGTGTTCTGTTAATTCATCTCACAGAGTTACATCTTTCCCTTCAAGAAGCCTTCCGCTAAGGCTGTTCTTGTGGAATTGGCAAAGGGATATTTGGAATCCCATAGAGGTCTATGGTGAAAAAGGAAATATCTTCCGTTCAAAACTGGAAACAAGCTTTCTGAGAAACCGCTCTATGTTCTGTTAATTCATCTCAAAGAGTTACATCTTTCCCTT
Organism: Chlorocebus sabaeus; assembly: GCF_047675955.1. Classification (NCBI taxonomy): domain Eukaryota; kingdom Metazoa; phylum Chordata; class Mammalia; order Primates; family Cercopithecidae; genus Chlorocebus; species Chlorocebus sabaeus. The sequence goes on along the minus strand of NW_027327540.1, from coordinate 2,259 downwards.
CAAGAAGCCTTTCGCTAAGACTGTTCTTGTGGAATTGGCAAAGGAATATTTGGAAGCCCTTAAAGGGCTATGGGAAAAAGGAAATATCTTCCGTTCAAAACTGGAAAGAAGCTTTCTGAGAAACCGCTCTGTGTTCTGTTAATTCATCTCACAGAGTTACATCTTTCCTTCAAGAAGCCTTTCGCTAAGGCTGTTCTAGTGGAAATTGCAAAGGGTTATTTGGAAGCCCATAGAGGGCTATGGTGAAAAAGGAAATATCTTCCGTTCAAAAATGGAAAGAAGCTTTCTGAGAAACTGCTCTGTGTTCTGTGAATTCGTCTCACAGAGTTACATCTTTCCCTTCAAGAAGCCTTTCGCTAAGGCTGTTCTTGTGGAATTGGCCAAGGGATATTTGGAAGCCCATAGAGGGCTATGGTGAAAAAGGAAATATCTTCCGTTCAAAACTGGAAACAAGCTTTCTGAGAAACCGCTCTATGTTCTGTTAATTCATCTCACAGAGTTACATCTTTCCCTTCAAGAAGCCTTTCGCTAAGGCTGTTCTTGTGGAATTGGCAAAGGGATATTTGGAAGCCCTTAGAGGGCTATGGTGAAAAAGGAAATATCTTCCGTTCAAAACTGGAAAGAAGCTTTCTGAGAAACCGCTCTGTGTTCTGTTAATTCATCTCACAGAGTTACATCTTTCCCTTCCAGAAGCCTTTCGCTAAGGCTCTTCTAGTGGAAATGGCAAAGGGTTATTTGGAAGCCCATAGAGGGCTATGGTGAAAAAGGAAATATCTTCCGTTCAAAACTGGAAAGAAGCTTTCTGAGAAACTGCTCTGTGTTCTGTGAATTCGTCTCACAGAGTTACATCTTTCCCTTCAAGAAGCCTTTCCCTAAGGCTGTTCTTGTGGAATTGGCAAAGGGTTATTTGGAAGCCCATAGAGGGCTACGGTGAAAAAGGAAATATCTTCCGTTCAAACTAGAAAGAAGCTTTCTGAGAAACTGCTCTGTGTTCTGTGAATTCGTCTCACAGAGTTACATCTTTCCCTTCAAGAAGCCTTTCGCTAAGGCTGTTCTTGTGGAATTGGCCAAGGGATATTTGGAAGCCCATAGAGGGCTATGGTGAAAAAGGAAATATCTTCCGTTCAAAACTGGAAAGAAGCTTTCTGAGAAACTGCTCTGTGTTCTGTTAATTCATCTCACAGAGTTACATCTTTCCCTTCAAGAAGCCTTTCCCTAAGGCTGTTCTTGTGGAATTGGCAAAGGGATATTTGGAAGCCCATAGAGGGCTATGGTGAAAAAGGAAATATCTTCCGTTCAAAACTGGAAAGAAGCTTTCTGAGAAACCCCTCTGTGTTCTGTTAATTCATCTCACAGAGTTACATCTTTCCCTTCAAGAAGCCTTTCGCTAAGACTGTTCTTGTGGAATTGGCAAAGGGATATTTGGAAGCCCATAGAGGGCTATGGTGAAAAAGGAAATATCTTCCGTTCAAAACTGGAAAGAAGCTTTCTGAGAAACTGCTCTGTGTTCTGTTAATTCATCTCACAGAGTTACATCTTTCCCTTCAAGAAGCCTTTCGCTAAGGCTGTTCTTGTGGAATTGGCAAAGGGATATTTGGAAGCCCGTAGAGGACTATGGTGAAAAAGGAAATATCTTCCGTTAAACTGGAAAATAGCTTTCTGAGAAACTGCTCTGTGTTCTTTTAATTCATCTCACAGAGTTACATCTTTCCCTTCAAGAAGCCTTTCACTAAGGCTGTTCTTGTGGAATTGGCAAAGGGATATTTGGAAGCCCATAGAGGGCTATGGTCAAAAAGGAAATATCTTCCGTTGAAAACTGGAAGAAGCTTTTGAGAAACCGCTCTGTGTTCTGTTAATTCATCTCACAGAGTTACATCTTTCCCTTCAAGAAGCCTTTCGCTAAGGCTGTTCTTGTGGAATTGGCAAAGGGATATTTGGAAGCCCATAGAGGGCTATCGTGAAAAAGGAAATATCTTCCGTTCAAAACTGGAAAGAAGCTTTCTGAGAAACTGCTCTGTGTTCTGTTAATTCATCTCACAGAGTTACATCTTTCCCTTCAAGAAGCCTTTCGCTAAGGCTGTTCTTGTGGAATTGGCAAAGGGATATTTGGAAGCCCATAGAGGGCTATGGTGAAAAAGGAAATATCTTCCGTTCAAAACTGGAAAGAAGCTTTCTGAGAAACTGCTCTGTGTTCTGTTAATTCATCTCACAGAGTTACATCTCTCCCTTCAAGAAGCCTTTCGATGAGGCTGTTCTTGT